>NW_027139315.1:0-351328 GCF_035084215.1 Heptranchias perlo | reverse complement strand
TTTTCACACACTGTACCCCATCCAACTCCCCACCCTTTCACACACTGTACCCCATCCAACTCCCCACCCTTTCACACACTGTACCCATCCAACTCCCCACCCTTTCACACACTGTACCCATCCAACTCCCCACCCTTTCACACACTGCACCCATCCAACTCCCCACCCTTTCACACACTGTACCCATCCAACTCCCCACCCTTTCACACACTGTACCCCATCCAACTCCCCACCCTTTCACACACTGTACCCCATCCAACTCCCCACCCTCTCACACACTGTACCCCATCCAACTCCCCACCCTTTCACACACTGTACCCATCCAACTCCCCACCCTTTCACACACTGTACCCATCCAACTCCCACCCTTTCACACACTGTACCCCATCCAACTCCCCACCCTTTCACACACTGTACCCCATCCAACTCCCCACCCTTTCACACACTGTACCCATCCAACTCCCCACCCTTTCACACACTGTACCCATCCAACTCCCCACCCTTTCACACACTGCACCCCATCCAACTCCCCACCCTTTCACACACTGTACCCATCCAACTCCCCACCCTCTCACACACTGTACCCATCCAACTCCCCACCCTTTTCACACACTGTACCCCATCCAACTCCCCACCCTCTCACACACTGTACCCCATCCAACTCCCCACCCTCTCACACACTGTACCCCATCCAACTCCCCACCCTCTCACACACTGTACCCCATCCAACTCCCCACCCTCTCACACACTGTACCCCATCCAACTCCCCACCCTTTCACACACTGTACCCCATCCAACTCCCCACCCTTTCACACACTGTACCCCATCCAACTCCCCACCTGTCACACACTGTACCCCATCCAACTCCCCACCCTTTCACACACTGTACCCCATCCAACTCCCCACCCTTTCACACACTGTACCCCATCCAACTCCCCACCCTTTCACACACTGTACCCCATCCAACTCCCCACCCTTTCACACACTGTACCCCATCCAACTCCCCACCCTTTCACACACTGTACCCATCCAACTCCCCACCCCTTTCACACACTGCACCCATCCAACTCCCCACCCTTTCACACACTGTACCCCATCCAACTCCCCACCCTTTCACACACTGTACCCATCCAACTCCCCACCCTTTCACACACTGTACCCCATCCAACTCCCCACCCTCTTCACACACTGTACCCCATCCAACTCCCCACCCTTTCACACACTGTACCCCATCCAACTCCCCACCCTTTCACACACTGTACCCCATCCAACTCCCCACCCTTCACACACTGTACCCCATCCAACTCCCCACCCTTTCACACACTGTACCCCATCCAACTCCCCACCCTTTCACACACTGCACCCATCCAACTCCCCACCCTTTCACACACTGCTACCCATCCAACTCCCCACCCTTTCACACACTGTACCCCATCCAACTCCCCACCCTCTCACCACACTGTACCCCATCCAACTCCCCACCCTTCACACACTGTACCCCATCCAACTCCCCACCCTTTCACACACTGTACCCCATCCAACTCCCCACCCTTTCACACACTGTACCCCATCCAACTCCCCACCCTTTCACACACTGTACCCCATCCAACTCCCCACCCTTTCACACACTGTACCCCATCCAACTCCCCACCCTTTCACACACTGCACCCATCCAACTCCCCACCCTTTCACACACTGCTACCCATCCAACTCCCCACCCTTTCACACACTGCACCCATCCAACTCCCCACCCTTTCACACACTGTACCCCATCCAACTCCCCACCCTTTCACACACTGTCACCCATCCAACTCCCCACCCTTTCACACACTGTACCCCATCCAACTCCCCACCCTTTCACACACTGTACCCCATCCAACTCCCCACCCTTTCACACACTGTACCCCATCCAACTCCCCACCCTTCACACACTGTACCCCATCCAACTCCCCACCCTTTCACACACTGCACCCCATCCAACTCCCACCCTTTCACACACTGTACCCCATCCAACTCCCCACCCTTTCACACACTGTACCCATCCAACTCCCCACCCTTTCACACACTGTACCCCATCCAACTCCCACCCTTTCACACACTGTACCCCATCCAACTCCCCACCCTTTCACACACTGTACCCCATCCAACTCCCCACCCTTCTCACACACTGCACCCATCCAACTCCCCACCCTTTCACACACTGCACCCATCCAACTCCCCACCCTTTCACACACTGCACCCCATCCAACTCCCCACCCTTTCACACACTGTACCCATCCAACTCCCCACCCTTTCACACACTGCACCCCATCCAACTCCCCACCCTTTCACACACTGTACCCATCCAACTCCCCACCCTTTCACACACTGTACCCATCCAACTCCCCACCCTTCACACACTGTACCCCATCCAACTCCCCACCCTTTCACACACTGTACCCCATCCAACTCCCCACCCTTTCACACACTGTACCCATCCAACTCCCCACCCTTTCACACACTGTACCCATCCAACTCCCCACCCTTTCACACACTGTACCCCATCCAACTCCCCACCCTTTCACACACTGTACCCCATCCAACTCCCCACCCTTTCACACACTGCACCCATCCAACTCCCACCCTTTCACACACTGTACCCCATCCAACTCCCCACCCTTTCACACACCACTGTACCCATCCAACTCCCCACCCTTCACACACTGTACCCATCCAACTCCCACCCTTCACACACTGTACCCCATCCAACTCCCCACCCTTTCACACACTGTACCCCATCCAACTCCCCACCCTCTCACACACTGTACCCCATCCAACTCCCCACCCTTTCACACACTGTACCCCATCCAACTCCCCACCCTCTCACACACTGTACCCATCCAACTCCCCACCCTTTCACACACTGCACCCATCCAACTCCCCACCCTTTCACACACTGTACCCATCCAACTCCCCACCCTTCACACACTGTACCCCATCCAACTCCCACCCTTTCACACACTGTACCCATCCAACTCCCCACCCTTTCACACACTGTACCCCATCCAACTCCCCACCCTTTCACACACTGTACCCCATCCAACTCCCCACCCTTTCACACACTACCCATCCAACTCCCACCTCACACACTGCACCCATCCAACTCCCCACCCTTTCACACACTGTACCCATCCAACTCCCCACCCTTTCACACACTGTACCCCATCCAACTCCCCACCCTTTCACACACTGTACCCATCCAACTCCCCACCCTTTCACACACTGTACCCCATCCAACTCCCCACCCTTTCACACACTGTACCCCATCCAACTCCCCACCCTTTCACACACTGCACCCATCCAACTCCCACCCTTCACACACTGTACCCCATCCAACTCCCCACCCTTTCACACACTGTACCCCATCCAACTCCCCACCCTTTCACACACTGTACCCCATCCAACTCCCCACCCTTCACACACTGTACCCCATCCAACTCCCCACCCTCTCACACACTGTACCCCATCCAACTCCCCACCCTTTCACACACTGTACCCCATCCAACTCCCCACCCTTTCACACACTGTACCCCATCCAACTCCCCACCCTTTCACACACTGTACCCCATCCAACTCCCCACCCTTTCACACACTGTACCCCATCCAACTCCCCACCCTTTCACACACTGTACCCCATCCAACTCCCCACCCTTTCACACACTGTACCCCATCCAACTCCCCACCCTCTCACACACTGTACCCCATCCAACTCCCCACCCTTTCACACACTGTACCCCATCCAACTCCCCACCCTTTCACACACTGTACCCCATCCAACTCCCCAACCCTTCACACACAACTGTACCCCATCCAACTCCCCACCCTCTCACACACTGTACCCATCCAACTCCCCACCCTCTCACACACTGTACCCCATCCAACTCCCCACCCTCTCACACACTGTACCCCATCCAACTCCCCACCCTCTCACACACTGTACCCCATCCAACTCCCCCACCCTTTCACACACTGTACCCCATCCAACTCCCCACCCTTTCACACACTGTACCCCATCCAACTCCCCCACCCTTTCACACACTGTACCCCATCCAACTCCCCACCCTTTCACACACTGCACCCCATCCAACTCCCCACCCTTTCACACACTGTACCCCATCCAACTCCCACCCTTTCACACACTGTACCCATCCAACTCCCCACCCTTTCACACACTGTACCCCATCCAACTCCCCACCCTTCACACACTGTACCCCATCCAACTCCCCACCCTTTCACACACTGCACCCATCCAACTCCCCACCCTTTCACACACTGTACCCCATCCAACTCCCCACCCTTTCACACACTGTACCCCATCCAACTCCCCACCCTTTCACACACTGTACCCCATCCAACTCCCCACCCTTTCACACACTGTACCCCATCCAACTCCCCACCCTTTCACACACTGTACCCCATCCAACTCCCCACCCTCTCACACACTGTACCCCATCCAACTCCCCCACCTTCTCACACACCTGTACCCATCCAACTCCCCACCCTTTCACACACTGTACCCCATCCAACTCCCCACCCTCTCACACACTGTACCCCATCCAACTCCCCACCCTTTCACACACTGTACCCCATCCAACTCCCCACCCTTTCACACACTGTACCCCATCCAACTCCCCACCCTCTCACACACTGTACCCCATCCAACTCCCCACCCTTTCACACACTGTACCCCATCCAACTCCCCACCCTTTCACACACTGTACCCCATCCAACTCCCCACCCTTTCACACACTGCACCCATCCAACTCCCCACCCTTTCACACACTGCACCCCATCCAACTCCCCACCCTTTCACACACTGTACCCCATCCAACTCCCACCCTTTCACACACTGCACCCCATCCAACTCCCCACCCTTTCACACACTGTACCCCATCCAACTCCCCACCCTTTCACACACTGCACCCCATCCAACTCCCCACCCTTTCACACACTGTACCCCATCCAACTCCCCACCCTTTCACCACACTGTACCCCATCCAACTCCCCACCCTCTCACACACTGTACCCCATCCAACTCCCCACCCTTTCACACACTGTACCCATCCAACTCCCCACCCTTCACACACTGCAACCCCATCCAACTCCCCACCCTTTCACACACTGTACCCCATCCAACTCCCCACCCTTCACACACTGTACCCCATCCAACTCCCCACCCTTTCACACACTGTACCCCATCCAACTCCCCACCCTTTCACACACTGTACCCCATCCAACTCCCACCCTTTCACACACTGCACCCCATCCAACTCCCCACCCTTTCACACACTGCACCCATCCAACTCCCCACCCTTCACACACTGTACCCCATCCAACTCCCCACCCTCTCACACACACTGTACCCCATCCAACTCCCCACCCCTTTCACACACTGTACCCCATCCAACTCCCCACCCTTTCACACACTGTACCTCATCCAACTCCCCACCCTCTCACACACTGTACCCCATCCAACTCCCCACCCTCTCACACACTGTACCCCATCCAACTCCCCACCCTTTCACACACTGTACCCCATCCAACTCCCCACCCTCTCACACACTGTACCCCATCCAACTCCCCACCCTTTCACACACTGCTACCCATCCAACTCCCCACCCTTTCACACACTGAACCCCATCCAACTCCCCACCCTTTCACACACTGTACCCCATCCAACTCCCCACCCTTTCACACACTGTACCCATCCAACTCCCCACCCTTTCACACACTGCACCCATCCAACTCCCCACCCTTTCACACACTGCACCCATCCAACTCCCCACCCTTTCACACACTGTACCCCATCCAACTCCCCACCCTTTCACACACTGTACCCCATCCAACTCCCCACCCTTTCACACACTGCACCCATCCAACTCCCCACCCTTTCACACACTGTACCCCATCCAACTCCCCACCCTTTCACACACTGCTACCCCATCCAACTCCCCACCCTCTCACACACTGTACCCCATCCAACTCCCCACCCTTTCACACACTGTACCCCATCCAACTCCCCCACCCTTTCACACACTGTACCCCATCCAACTCCCCACCCTTTCACACACTGCACCCCATCCAACTCCCCACCCTTTCACACACTGTACCCATCCAACTCCCCACCCTTTCACACACTGCACCCATCCAACTCCCCACCCTTTCACACACTGTACCCCATCCAACTCCCCACCCTTTCACACACTGCACCCCATCCAAACTCCCCACCCTTTCACACACTGTACCCCATCCAACTCCCCACCCTTTCACACACTGAACCCATCCACTCCCCACCCTCTCACACACTGCACCCATCCAACTCCCCACCCTTTCACACACTGCACCCATCCAACTCCCCACCCTTCACACACTGTACCCCATCCAACTCCCCACCCTTTCACACACTGTACCCCATCCAACTCCCCACCCTTTCACACACTGTACCCCATCCAACTCCCCACCCTTTCACACACTGCACCCCATCCAACTCCCCACCCTTTCACACAACTGCACCCCATCCAACTCCCCACCCTCTCACACACTGTACCCCATCCAACTCCCCACCCTTTCACACACTGCACCCATCCAACTCCCCACCCTTTCACACACTGCTACCCCATCCAACTCCCCACCCTCTCACACACTGTACCCATCCAACTCCCCACCCTTTCACACACTGCACCCATCCAACTCCCCACCCTCTCACACACTGTACCCATCCAACTCCCCACCCTTTCACACACTGTACCCATCCAACTCCCCACCCTTTCACACACTGTACCCCATCCAACTCCCCACCCTTTCACACACTGCACCCATCCAACTCCCCACCCTTTCACACACTGTACCCCATCCAACTCCCCACCCTTTCACACACTGCACCCATCCAACTCCCCACCCTTCACACACTGTACCCCATCCAACTCCCCACCCTCTCACACACTGTACCCCATCCAACTCCCCACCCTTCACACACTGTACCCATCCAACTCCCCACCCTTTCACACACTGTACCCATCCAACTCCCCACCCTTTCACACACTGTACCCCATCAACTCCCCACCCTCTCACACACTGTACCCCATCCAACTCCTTTCACACACTGCACCCCATCCAACTCCCCACCCTTTCACACACTGTACCCATCCAACTCCCCACCCTTTCACACACTGTACCCCATCCAACTCCCCACCCTCTCACACACTGTACCCCATCCAACTCCCCACCCTTTCACACACTGCACCCCATCCAACTCCCCACCCTTTCACACACTGTACCCCATCCAACTCCCCACCCTTTCACACACTGTACCCCATCCAACTCCCCACCCTTTCACACACTGTACCCCATCCAACTCCCCACCCTCTCACACACTGTACCCCATCCAACTCCCACCCTTTCACACACTGTACCCCATCCAACTCCCACCCTTTCACACACTGTACCCCATCCAACTCCCCACCCTTTCACACACTGTACCCATCCAACTCCCCACCCTCTCACACACTGTACCCCATCCAACTCCCCACCCTCTCACACACTGTACCCCATCCAACTCCCCACCCTTTCACACACTGTACCCCATCCAACTCCCCACCCTTTCACACACTGTACCCATCCAACTCCCCACCCTTTCACACACTGTACCCCATCCAACTCCCCACCCTGTCACACACTGCACCCCATCCAACTCCCCACCCTTTCACACACTGCACCCATCCAACTCCCCACCCTTTCACACACTGTACCCCATCCAACTCCCCACCCTTTCACACACTGTACCCCATCCAACTCCCCACCCTTTCACACACTGTACCCCATCCAACTCCCCACCCTTTCACACACTGTACCCCATCCAACTCCCCACCCTTTCACACACTGTACCCCATCCAACTCCCCACCCTTTCACACACTGCACCCATCCAACTCCCCACCCTTTCACACACTGTACCCCATCCAACTCCCCACCATTTCACACACTGTACCCCATCCAACTCCCCACCCTTTCACACACTGTACCCCATCCAACTCCCCACCCTCTCACACACTGTACCCCATCCAACTCCCCACCCTCTCACACACTGTACCCCATCCAACTCCCCACCCTTTCACACACTGTACCCCATCCAACTCCCCACCCTTTCACACACTGCACCCATCCAACTCCCCACCCTTTCACACACTGCACCCATCCAACTCCCACCCTTTCACACACTGTACCCCATCCAACTCCCACCCTTTCACACACTGTACCCATCCAACTCCCCACCCTTTCACACACTGTCCCCCATCCAACTCCCCACCCTTTCACACACTGCACCCATCCAACTCCCCACCCTTTCACACACTGCACCCCATCCAACTCCCACCCTTTCACACACTGCACCCCATCCAACTCCCCACCCTTTCACACACTGTACCCCATCCAACTCCCCACCCTTTCACACACTGTACCCCATCCAACTCCCCACCCTTTCACACACTGTACCCATCCAACTCCCCACCCTCTCACACACTGTACCCCATCCAACTCCCCACCCTCTCACACACTGTACCCATCCAACTCCCACCCTTTCACACACTGTCCCCATCCAACTCCCCACCCTGTCACACACTGTACCCCATCCAACTCCCCACCCTCTCACACACTGTACCCCATCCAACTCCCCACCCTTTCACACACTGCACCCCATCCAACTCCCCACCCTTTCACACACTGTACCCATCCAACTCCCCACCCTTTCACACACTGTACCCCATCCAACTCCCCACCCTTTCACACACTGTACCCCATCCAACTCCCCACCCTTTCACACACTGTACCCCATCCAACTCCCCACCCTTTCACACACTGTACCGCATCCAACTCCCACCCTTTCACACACTGTACCCCATCCAACTCCCCACCCTTTCACACACTGTACCCATCCAACTCCCCACCCTTTCACACACTGCACCCATCCAACTCCCCACCCTTTCACACACTGTACCCCATCCAACTCCCCACCCTTTCACACACTGTACCCCATCCAACTCCCCACCCTCTCACACACTGTACCCCATCCAACTCCCCACCCTTTCACACACTGTACCCCATCCAACTCCCCACCCTTTCACACACTGTACCCCATCCAACTCCCCACCCTTTCACACACTGTACCCCATCCAACTCCCCACCCTTTCACACACTGTACCCATCCAACTCCCCACCCTTTCACACACTGTACCCATCCAACTCCCCACCCTTTCACACACTGTACCCCATCCAACTCCCCACCCTCTCACACACTGCACCCATCCAACTCCCCACCCTTTCACACACTGTACCCATCCAACTCCCCACCCTCTCACACACTGTACCCCATCCAACTCCCCACCCTCTCACACACTGTACCCCATCCAACTCCCACCCTCTCACACACTGTACCCCATCCAACTCCCCACCCTCTCACACACTGTACCCCATCCAACTCCCCACCCTCTCACACACTGTACCCCATCCAACTCCCCACCCTTTCACACACTGTACCCCATCCAACTCCCCAACCTGTCACACACTGTACCCCATCCAACTCCCCACCCTGTCACACACTGTACCCCATCCAACTCCCCACCCTTTCACACACTGCACCCCATCCAACTCCCCACCCTTTCACACACTGTACCCCATCCAACTCCCCACCCTTTCACACACTGTACCCCATCCAACTCCCCACCCTTTCACACACTGCACCCCATCCAACTCCCCACCCTTTCACACACTGCACCCATCCAACTCCCCACCCTTTCACACACTGTACCCCATCCAACTCCCCACCCTTTCACACACTGCACCCCATCCAACTCCCCACCCTTTCACACACTGTACCCATCCAACTCCCCACCCTTTCACACACTGTACCCATCCAACTCCCCACCCTTTCACACACTGTACCCCATCCAACTCCCCACCCTTTCACACACTGCACCCATCCAACTCCCCACCCTTTCACACACTGCACCCATCCAACTCCCCACCCTTTCACACACTGCACCCATCCAACTCCCCACCCTTTCACACACTGCACCCATCCAACTCCCCACCATTTCACACACTGCACCCCATCCAACTCCCCACCCTTTCACACACTGTACCCATCCAACTCCCCACCCTTTCACACACTGCACCCATCCAACTCCCCACCCTTTCACACACTGTACCCCATCCAACTCCCCACCCTTTCACACACTGTACCCCATCCAACTCCCCACCCTTTCACACACTGTACCCCATCCAACTCCCCACCCTCTCACACACTGCACCCATCCAACTCCCCACCCTTTCACACACTGCACCCATCCAACTCCCCACCCTTTCACACACTGTACCCCATCCAACTCCCCACCCTCTCACACACTGTACCCATCCAACTCCCCACCCTTTCACACACTGTACCCCATCCAACTCCCCACCCTTTCACACACTGCACCCCATCCAACTCCCCACCCTTTCACACACTGTACCCCATCCAACTCCCCACCCTCTCACACACTGTACCCATCCAACTCCCCACCCTTTCACACACTGTACCCCATCCAACTCCCCACCCTTTCACACACTGTACCCCATCCAACTCCCCACCCTTTCACACACTGCACCCATCCAACTCCCCACCCTTTCACACACTGCACCCATCCAACTCCCCACCCTTTCACACACTGTACCCCATCCAACTCCCCACCCTTTCACACACTGTACCCCATCCAACTCCCCACCTTTCACACACTGCACCCATCAACTCCCCACCCTTTCACACACTGTACCCCATCCAACTCCCCACCCTTTCACACACTGTACCCCATCCAACTCCCACCCTTT
Organism: Heptranchias perlo; assembly: GCF_035084215.1. Lineage (NCBI taxonomy): Eukaryota > Metazoa > Chordata > Chondrichthyes > Hexanchiformes > Hexanchidae > Heptranchias > Heptranchias perlo. Next base: position 340,431 of record NW_027139315.1, on the reverse strand, counting down.
CACACACTGTACCCCATCCAACTCCCCACCCTCTCACACACTGCACCCATCCAACTCCCCACCCTTTCACACACTGCACCCATCCAACTCCCCACCCTTTCACACACTGTACCCATCCAACTCCCCACCCTTTCACACACTGTACCCATCCAACTCCCCACCCTTTCACACACTGTACCCCATCCAACTCCCCACCCTTTCACACACTGTACCCCATCCAACTCCCCACCCTTTCACACACTGTACCCCATCCAACTCCCCACCCTCTCACACACTGCACCCATCCAACTCCCCACCCTTTCACACACTGCACCCATCCAACTCCCCACCCTTTCACACACTGCACCCATCCAACTCCCCACCCTTTCACACACTGCACCCATCCAACTCCCCACCCTTTCACACACTGCACCCATCCAACTCCCCACCCTTTCACACACTGTACCCCATCCAACTCCCCACCATTTCACACACTGTACCCCATCCAACTCCCCACCCTCTCACACACTGTACCCCATCCAACTCCCCACCCTTTCACACACTGTACCCCATCCAACTCCCCACCCTTTCACACACTGTACCCCATCCAACTCCCCACCCTTTCACACACTGTACCCATCCAACTCCCCACCCTTTCACACACTGCACCCATCCAACTCCCCACCCTTTCACACACTGTACCCCATCCAACTCCCCACCCTTTCACACACTGCACCCATCCAACTCCCCACCCTTTCACACACTGTACCCCATCCAACTCCCCACCCTTTCACACACTGTACCCCATCCAACTCCCCACCCTCTCACACACTGTACCCATCCAACTCCCCACCCTTTCACACACTGTACCCATCCAACTCCCCACCCTTTCACACACTGTACCCCATCCAACTCCCCACCCTCTCACACACTGTACCCCATCCAACTCCCCACCCTTTCACACACTGTACCCCATCCAACTCCCCACCCTCTCACACACTGTACCCCATCCAACTCCCCACCCTTTCACACACTGTACCCCATCCAACTCCCCACCCTCTCACACACTGCACCCATCCAACTCCCCACCCTTTCACACACTGCACCCATCCAACTCCCCACCCTTTCACACACTGTACCCATCCCACTCCCACCCTTTCACACACTGTACCCATCCAACTCCCCACCCTTTCACACACTGTACCCCATCCAACTCCCCACCCTTTCACACACTGTACCCATCCAACTCCCCACCCTCTCACACACTGCACCCATCCAACTCCCCACCCTTTCACACACTGCACCCATCCAACTCCCACCCTTTCACACACTGTACCCCATCCCACTCCCCACCCTTTCACACACTGTACCCCATCCCACTCCCCACCCTTTCACACACTGTACCCCATCCAACTCCCCACCCTTTCACACACTGTACCCCATCCAACTCCCCACCCTTATCCAACTCCCCACCCTTTCACACACTGTACCCCATCCAACTCCCCACCCTTTCACACACTGTACCCCATCCAACTCCCCACCCTTTCACACACTGTACCCCATCCAACTCCCCACCCTCTCACACACTGTACCCCATCCAACTCCCCACCCTTTCACACACTGTACCCCATCCAACTCCCCACCCTTTCACACACTGTACCCCATCCAACTCCCCACCCTTTCACACACTGTACCCCATCCAACTCCCCACCCTTTCACACACTGTACCCCATCCAACTCCCCACCCTTTCACACACTGTACCCCATCCAACTCCCCACCCTTCTCACACACTGTACCCCATCCAACTCCCCACCCTTTCACACACTGTACCCCATCCAACTCCCCACCCTTTCACACACTGTACCCCATCCAACTCCCCACCCTTTCACACACTGTACCCCATCCAACTCCCCACCCTTTCACACACTGTACCCCATCCAACTCCCCACCCTTTCACACACTGTACCCCATCCAACTCCCCACCCTTTCACACACTGTACCCCATCCAACTCCCCACCCTTTCACACACTGTACCCATCCAACTCCCCACCCTTTCACACACTGTACCCCATCCAACTCCCCACCCTTTCACACACTGTACCCCATCCAACTCCCCACCCTTTCACACACTGTACCCCATCCAACTCCCCACCCTTTCACACACTGTACCCCATCCAACTCCCCACCCTTTCACACACTGTACCCCATCCAACTCCCCACCCTTTCACACACTGTACCCATCCAACTCCCCACCCTTTCACACACTGTACCCCATCCAACTCCCCACCCTTTCACACACTGTACCCCATCCAACTCCCCACCCTTTCACACACTGTACCCCATCCAACTCCCCACCCTCTCACACACTGTACCCCATCCAACTCCCCACCCTTTCACACACTGTACCCCATCCAACTCCCCACCCTTCACACACTGTACCCATCCAACTCCCCCCTTCACACACTGCACCCATCCAACTCCCCACCCTTTCACACACTGCTACCCATCCAACTCCCCACCCTTTCACACACTGTACCCCATCCAACTCCCCACCCTTTCACACACTGTACCCCATCCAACTCCCCACCCTTTCACACACTGTACCCCATCCAACTCCCCACCCTTTCACACACTGTACCCCATCCAACTCCCCACCCTTTCACACACTGTACCCCATCCAACTCCCCACCCTTTCACACACTGTACCCCATCCAACTCCCCACCCTTTCACACACTGTACCCATCCAACTCCCCACCCTTTCACACACTGTACCCCATCCAACTCCCCACCCTTTCACACACACTGTACCCCATCCAACTCCCCACCCTTTCACACACTGTACCCCATCCAACTCCCCACCCTTTCACACACTGTACCCCATCCAACTCCCCACCCTTTCACACACTGTACCCCATCCAACTCCCCACCCTCTCACACACTGTACCCCATCCAACTCCCCACCCTTTCACACACTGCACCCCATCCAACTCCCCACCCTTTCACACACTGTACCCCATCCAACTCCCCACCCTTTCACACACTGTACCCATCCAACTCCCCACCCTTTCACACACTGTACCCCATCCAACTCCCCACCCTTTCACACACTGTACCCCATCCAACTCCCCACCCTTTCACACACTGTACCCCATCCAACTCCCCACCCTTTCACACACTGTACCCCATCCAACTCCCCACCCCTCACAACACACTGTACCCCATCCAACTCCCCACCCTTTCACACACTGCACCCATCCAACTCCCCACCCTTTCACACACTGTACCCATCCAACTCCCCACCCTTTCACACACTGCACCCATCCAACTCCCCACCCTTTCACACACTGCTACCCCATCCAACTCCCCACCCTTTCACACACTGTACCCCATCCAACTCCCCACCCTTTCACACACTGTACCCCATCCAACTCCCCACCATTTCACACACTGCACCCATCCAACTCCCCACCCTTTCACACACTGTACCCATCCAACTCCCCACCCTTTCACACACTGCACCCATCCAACTCCCCACCCTTTCACACACTGTACCCATCCAACTCCCCACCCCTTTCACACACTGCACCCATCCAACTCCCCACCCTTTCACACACTGTACCCCATCCAACTCCCCACCCTTTCACACACACTGTACCCCATCCAACTCCCCACCCTTTCACACACTGTACCCCATCCAACTCCCCACCCTTTCACACACTGCACCCCATCCAACTCCCCACCCTTTCACACACTGTACCCATCCAACTCCCCACCCTCTCACACACTGTACCCATCCAACTCCCCACCCTTTCACACACTGTACCCCATCCAACTCCCCACCCTTTCACACACTGTACCCATCCAACTCCCCACCCTTTCACACACTGTACCCCATCCAACTCCCCACCCTTTCACACACTGTACCCCATCCAACTCCCCACCCTTTCACACACTGTACCCCATCCAACTCCCCACCCTTTCACACACTGTACCCCATCCAACTCCCCACCCTTTCACACACTGTACCCCATCCAACTCCCCACCCTTTCACAAACTGTACCCCATCCAACTCCCCACCCTCTCACACACTGTACCCATCCAACTCCCCACCCTTTCACACACTGTACCCCATCCAACTCCCCACCCTTTCACACACTGTACCCCATCCAACTCCCCACCCTTTCACACACACTGTACCCATCCAACTCCCCACCCTTTCACACACTGTACCCCATCCAACTCCCCACCCTCTCACACACTGTACCCCATCCAACTCCCCACCCTTTCACACACTGCACCCATCCAACTCCCCACCCTTTCACACACTGTACCCCATCCAACTCCCCACCCTTTCACACACTGTACCCCATCCAACTCCCCACCCTCTCACACACTGTACCCATCCAACTCCCCACCCTTTCACACACTGCACCCATCCAACTCCCCACACTTTCACACACACTGTACCCCATCCAACTCCCCACCCTTTCACACACTGTACCCATCCAACTCCCCACCCTTTCACACACACTGTACCCCATCCAACTCCCCACCCTTTCACACACTGTACCCCATCCAACTCCCCACCCTTTCACACACTGCACCCATCCAACTCCCCACCCTTTCACACACTGTACCCCATCCAACTCCCCACCCTTTCACACACACTGCACCCATCCAACTCCCCACCCTTTCACACACTGTACCCCATCCAACTCCCCACCCTCTCACACACTGTACCCCATCCAACTCCCCACCCTCTCACACACTGTACCCCATCCAACTCCCCACCCTTTCACACACTGCACCCATCCAACTCCCCACCCTTTCACACACTGTACCCCATCCAACTCCCCACCCTTTCACACACTGTACCCCATCCAACTCCCCACCCTTTCACACACTGTACCCCATCCAACTCCCCACCCTTTCACACACTGTACCCATCCAACTCCCCACCCTTTCACACACTGTACCCCATCCAACTCCCCACCCTTTCACACACTGTACCCATCCAACTCCCCACCCTCTCACACACTGTACCCCATCCAACTCCCCACCCTTTCACACACTGTACCCCATCCAACTCCCCACCCTTTCACACACTGTACCCCATCCAACTCCCCACCCTTTCACACACTGTACCCCATCCAACTCCCCACCCTTTCACACACTGTACCCCATCCAACTCCCCACCCTTTCACACACTGCACCCCATTCAACTCCCCACCCTTTCACACACTGTACCCCATCCAACTCCCCACACTTTCACACACTGTACCCATCCAACTCCCCACCCTTTCACACACTGTAACCCATCCAACTCCCCACCCTCTCACACACTGCACCCCATCCAACACCCCACCCTTTCACACACTGTACCCCATCCAACTCCCCACACTTTCACACACTGTACCCATCCAACTCCCCACCCTTTCACACACTGTACCCCATCCAACTCCCCACCCTCTCACACACTGCACCCCATCCAACTCCCCACCCTTTCACACACTGCACCCATCCAACTCCCCACCCTTTCACACACACTGTACCCCATCCAACTCCCCACCCTCTCACACACTGTACCCCATCCAACTCCCCACCCTCTCACACACTGTACCCCATCCAACTCCCCACCCTCTCACACACTGTACCCCATCCAACTCCCCACCCTCTCACACACTGCACCCCATCCAACTCCCCACCCTTTCACACACTGTACCCCATCCAACTCCCCACCCTTTCACACACTGTACCCCATCCAACTCCCCACCCTTTCACACACTGGACCCCATCCAACTCCCCACCATTTCACACACTGTACCCCATCCAACTCCCCACCCTTTCACACACTGCACCCATCCAACTCCCCACCCTTTCACACACTGCACCCATCCAACTCCCCACCCTTTCACACACTGTACCCATCCAACTCCCCACCCTTTCACACACTGTACCCCATCCAACTCCCCACCCTTTCACACACTGTACCCATCCAACTCCCCACCCTTTCACACACCTGCACCCATCCAACTCCCCACCCTTTCACACACTGCACCCATCCAACTCCCCACCCTCTCACACACTGTACCCCATCCAACTCCCCACCCTTTCACACACTGCACCCCATCCAACTCCCCACCCTTTCACACACTGTACCCCATCCAACTCCCCACCCTCTCACACACTGTACCCCATCCAACTCCCCACCCTTTCACACACTGTACCCCATCCAACTCCCCACCCTTTCACACACTGCACCCCATCCAACTCCCCACCCTTTCACACACTGTACCCCATCCAACTCCCACCCTTCACACACTGTACCCCATCCAACTCCCCACCCTTTCACACACTGTACCCCATCCAACTCCCCACCCTTTCACACACTGCACCCATCCAACTCCCCACCCTTTCACACACTGTACCCCATCCAACTCCCCACCCTTTCACACACTGTACCCCATCCAACTCCCCACCCTTTCACACACTGTACCCCATCCAACTCCCCACCCTTTCACACACTGTACCCATCCAACTCCCCACCCTTTCACACACTGTACCCCATCCAACTCCCCACCCTTTCACACACTGTACCCCATCCAACTCCCCACCCTTTCACACACTGTACCCCATCCAACTCCCCACCCTTTCACACACTGTACCCCATCCAACTCCCCACCCTTTCACACACTGTACCCCATCCAACTCCCCACCCTTTCACACACTGTACCCCATCCAACTCCCCATCCTCTCACACACTGTACCCCATCCAACTCCCCACCCTTTCACACACTGTACCCCATCCAACTCCCCACCCTCTCACACACTGTACCCCATCCAACTCCCCACCCTTTCACACACTGCACCCATCCGAACTCCCCACCCTCTCACACACTGTACCCCATCCAACTCCCCACCCTTTCACACACTGTACCCATCCAACTCCCCACCCTTTCACACACTGTACCCCATCCAACTCCCCACCCTCTCACACACTGTACCCATCCAACTCCCCACCCTTTCACACACTGCACCCCATCCAACTCCCCACCCTCTCACACACTGTACCCCATCCAACTCCCCACCCTTTCACACACTGTACCCCATCCAACTCCCCACCCTTTCACACACTGTACCCCATCCAACTCCCCACCCTTTCACACACTGCACCCATCCAACTCCCCACCCTTTCACACACTGTACCCCATCCAACTCCCCACCCTCTCACACACTGTACCCATCCAACTCCCCACCCTTTCACACACTGTACCCATCCAACTCCCCACCCTTTCACACACTGCACCCCATCCAACTCCCCACCCTTTCACACGCTGTTCCCCATCCAACTCCCCACCCTTTCACACACTGTACCCCATCCAACTCCCCACCCTTTCACACACTGCACCCATCCAACTCCCCACCCTTTCACACACTGTACCCCATCCAACTCCCCACCCTCTCACACACTGTACCCATCCAACTCCCCACCCTTTCACACACTGTACCCATCCAACTCCCCACCCTCTCACACACTGTACCCCATCCAACTCCCCACCCTCTCACACACTGTACCCATCCAACTCCCCACCCTTTCACACACTGTACCCATCCAACTCCCCACCCTCTCACACACTGTACCCCATCCAACTCCCCACCCTTTCACACACTGCACCCCATCCAACTCCCCACCCTTTCACACACTGTACCCCATCCAACTCCCCACCCTCTCACACACTGCACCCATCCAACTCCCCACCCTTTCACACACTGTACCCCATCCAACTCCCACCCTTTCACACACTGTACCCATCCAACTCCCCACCCTTTCACACACACTGTACCCCATCCAACTCCCCACCCTCTCACACACTGTACCCCATCCAACTCCCCACCCTTTCACACACTGTACCCCATCCAACTCCCCACCCTTTCACACACTGTACCCCATCCAACTCCCCACTCTTTCACACACTGCACCCCATCCAACTCCCCACCCTCTCACACACTGCACCCATCCAACTCCCCACCCTTTCACACACTGCACCCCATCCAACTCCCCACCCTTTCACACACTGTACCCCATCCAACTCCCCACCCTTTCACACACTGCACCCATCCAACTCCCCACCCTTTCACACACTGTACCCCATCCAACTCCCCACCCTTTCACACACTGTACCCCATCCAACTCCCCACCCTCTCACACACTGTACCCCATCCAACTCCCCACCCTTTCACACACTGTACCCATCCAACTCCCCACCCTCTCACACACTGTACCCATCCAACTCCCCACCCTTTCACACACACTGTACCCCATCCAACTCCCCACCCTTTCACACACTGCACCCATCCAACTCCCCACCCTTTCACACACACACTGTACCCCATCCAACTCCCCACCCTTTCACACACTGCACCCCATCCAACTCCCCACCCTTTCACACACTGTACCCCATCCAACTCCCCACCCTTTCACACACTGCACCCATCCAACTCCCCACCCTTTCACACACTGTACCCCATCCAACTCCCCACCCTTTCACACACTGTACCCCATCCAACTCCCCACCCTTTCACACACTGTACCCCATCCAACTCCCCACCCTTTCACACACTGTACCCCATCCAACTCCCCACCCTTTCACACACTGTACCCCATCCAACTCCCCACCCTTTCACACACACTGTACCCCATCCAACTCCCCACCCTTTCACACACTGTACCCATCCAACTCCCCACCCTTTCACACACTGTACCCCATCCAACTCCCCACCCTCTCACACACTGTACCCCATCCAACTCCCCACCCTCTCACACACTGTACCCATCCAACTCCCCACCCTTTCACACACTGCACCCATCCAACTCCCCACCCTTTCACACACTGTACCCCATCCAACTCCCCACCCTTTCACACACTGTACCCCATCCAACTCCCCACCCTTTCACACACTGCACCCATCCAACTCCCCACCCTTTCACACACTGTACCCCATCCAACTCCCCACCCTCTCACACACACTGTACCCATCCAACTCCCCACCCTTTCACACACTGTACCCATCCAACTCCCCACCCTTTCACACACTGCACCCATCCAACTCCCCACCCTTTCACACGCTGTTCCCCATCCAACTCCCCACCCTTTCACACACTGCACCCATCCAACTCCCCACCCTTTCACACACTGCACCCATCCAACTCCCCACCCTTTCACACACTGCACCCATCCACTCCCCACCCTTTCACACACTGTACCCATCCAACTCCCCACCCTTTCACACACTGCACCCATCCAACTCCCCACCCTTTCACACACTGTACCCCATCCAACTCCCCACCCTTTCACACACTGTACCCCATCCAACTCCCCACCCTCTCACACACTGTACCCATCCAACTCCCCACCCTTTCACACACTGTACCCCATCCAACTCCCCACCCTTTCACACACTGTACCCCATCCAACTCCCCACCCTTTCACACACTGCACCCATCCAACTCCCCACCCTTTCACACACTGCACCCATCCAACTCCCCACCCTTTCACACACTGTACCCCATCCAACTCCCCACCCTTTCACACACTGTACCCATCCAACTCCCCACCCTTTCACACACACTGTACCCCATCCAACTCCCCACCCTCTCACACACTGTACCCCATCCAACTCCCCACCCTTTCACACACTGTACCCCATCCAACTCCCCACCCTTTCACACACTGTACCCCATCCAACTCCCCACCCTTTCACACACTGCACCCATCCAACTCCCCACCCTTTCACACACTGCACCCATCCAACTCCCCACCCTTTCACACACTGCACCCATCCAACTCCCCACCCTTTCACACACTGTACCCCATCCAACTCCCCACCCTTTCACACACTGTACCCCATCCAACTCCCCACCCTTTCACACACTGCACCCATCCAACTCCCCACCCTTTCACACACTGCACCCATCCAACTCCCCACCCTTTCACACACTGTACCCCATCCAACTCCCCACCCTTTCACACACACTGTACCCATCCAACTCCCCACCCTTTCACACACACTGTACCCATCCAACTCCCCACCCTTTCACACACTGCACCCATCCAACTCCCCACCCTTTCACACACTGCACCCATCCAACTCCCCACTCTTTCACACACTGCACCCATCCAACTCCCCACCCTTTCACACACTGTACCCCATCCAACTCCCCACCCTCTCACACACTGTACCCCATCCAACTCCCCACCCTTTCACACACTGCACCCATCCAACTCCCCACTCTTTCACACACTGCACCCATCCAACTCCCCACCCTTTCACACACTGCACCCATCCAACTCCCCACCCTTTCACACACTGTACCCCATCCAACTCCCCACCCTTTCACACACTGTACCCCATCCAACTCCCCACCCTCTCACACACTGTACCCATCCAACTCCCCACCCTCTCACACACTGTACCCCATCCAACTCCCCACCCTCTCACACACTGTACCCCATCCAACTCCCCACCCTTTCACACACTGTACCCCATCCAACTCCCCACCCTTTCACACACTGTACCCCATCCAACTCCCCACCCTTTCACACACTGTACCCCATCCAACTCCCCACCCTTTCACACACTGTACCCCATCCAACTCCCCACCCTTTCACACACTGTACCCCATCCAACTCCCCACCCTTTCACACACTGCACCCATCCAACTCCCCACCCTTTCACACACTGTACCCCATCCAACTCCCCACCCTTTCACACACTGTACCCCATCCAACTCCCCACCCTCTCACACACTGTACCCCATCCAACTCCCCACCCTTTCACACACTGTACCCATCCAACTCCCCACCCTCTCACACACTGTACCCATCCAACTCCCCACCCTTTCACACACACTGTACCCCATCCAACTCCCCACCCTTTCACACACTGCACCCATCCAACTCCCCACCCTTTCACACACACACTGTACCCCATCCAACTCCCCACCCTTTCACACACACACTGTACCCCATCCAACTCCCCACCCTTTCACACACTGTCCCCATCCAACTCCCCACCCTTTCACACACTGTCCCCATCCAACTCCCCACCCTTTCACACACTGTACCCCATCCAACTCCCCACCCTTTCACACACTGCACCCCATCCAACTCCCCACCCTTTCACACACTGTACCCCATCCAACTCCCCACACTTTCACACACTGCACCCATCCAACTCCCCACCCTTTCACACACACTGCACCCCATCCAACTCCCCACCCTTTCACACACTGCACCCATCCAACTCCCCACCCTTTCACACACTGTACCCCATCCAACTCCCCACCCTTTCACACACTGCACCCATCCAACTCCCCACCCTTTCACACACTGTACCCCATCCAACTCCCCACCCTTTCACACACTGTACCCCATCCAACTCCCCACCCTTTCACACACTGTACCCCATCCAACTCCCCACCCTTTCACACACTGCACCCATCCAACTCCCCACCCTTTCACACACTGCACCCATCCAACTCCCCGCCCTTTCACACACTGCACCCATCCAACTCCCCGCCCTTTCACACACTGCACCCATCAACTCCCGCCCTTTCACACACTGTACCCCATCCAACTCCCCACCCTTTCACACACTGTACCCCATCCAACTCCCCACCCTTTCACACACTGTACCCCATCCAACTCCCCACCCTTTCACACACTGTACCCATCCAACTCCCCACCCTTTCACACACTGTACCCCATCCAACTCCCCACCCTTTCACACACTGTACCCCATCCAACTCCCACCCTTTCACACACTGTACCCCATCCAACTCCCCACCCTCTCACACACTGTACCCCATCCAACTCCCCACCCTTTCACACACTGTACCCCATCCAACTCCCCACCCTTTCACACACTGTACCCATCCAACTCCCCACCCTGTCACACACTGTACCCCATCCAACTCCCCACCCTTTCACACACTGCACCCCATCCAACTCCCCACCCTCTCACACACTGTACCCCATCCAACTCCCCACCCTTTCACACACTGCACCCATCCAACTCCCCGCCCTTTCACACACTGTACCCATCCAACTCCCCACCCTTTCACACACTGCACCCATCCAACTCCCCACCCTCTCACACACTGTACCCCATCCAACTCCCCACCATTTCACACACTGCACCCATCCAACTCCCCGCCCTTTCACACACTGTACCCCATCCAACTCCCCACCCTTTCACACACTGCACCCATCCAACTCCCCACCCTTTCACACACTGCACCCATCCAACTCCCCACCATTTCACACACTGTACCCCATCCAACTCCCCACCCTTTCACACACTGTACCCCATCCAACTCCCCACCATTTCACACACTGTACCCATCCAACTCCCCACCCTTTCACACACTGTACCCCATCCAACTCCCCACCCTTTCACACACTGTACCCCATCCAACTCCCCACCCTCTCACACACTGTACCCCATCCAACTCCCCACCCTTTCACACACTGCACCCCATCCAACTCCCCACCCTTTCACACACTGTACCCCATCCAACTCCCCACCCTTTCACACACTGCACCCATCCAACTCCCCACCCTTTCACACACTGCACCCCATCCAACTCCCCACCCTTTCACACACTGTACCCCATCCAACTCCCCACCCTTTCACACACTGTACCCCATCCAACTCCCCACCCTTTCACACACTGTACCCCATCCAACACCCCACCCTTTCACACACTGTACCCCATCCAACTCCCCACCCTTTCACACACTGCACCCATCCAACTCACCACCCTTTCACACACTGTACCCCATCCAACTCCCCACCCTTTCACACACTGTACCCCATCCAACTCCCCACCCTTTCACACACTGTACCCCATCCAACTCTCCACCCTTTCACACACTGTACCCCATCCAACTCCCCACCCTTTCACACACTGCACCCATCCAACTCCCCACCCTTTCACACACTGTACCCCATCCAACTCCCCACCCTTTCACACACTGTACCCCATCCAACTCCCACCCTTTCACACACTGTACACCATCCAACTCCCCACCCTTTCACACACTGCACCCATCCAACTCCCCACCCTTTCACACACTGTACCCCATCCAACTCCCCACCCTTTCACACACTGCACCCATCCAACTCCCCACCCTTTCACACACTGCACCCATCCAACTCCCCACCCTCTCACACACTGTACCCCATCCAACTCCCCACCCTTTCACACACTGTGCACCATCCAACTCCCCACCATTTCACACACTGTACCCCATCCAACTCCCCACCCTTTCACACACTGCACCCATCCAACTCCCCACCCTCTCACACACTGTACCCCATCCAACTCCCCACCCTTTCACACACTGTACCCATCCAACTCCCCACCCTTTCACACACTGTACCCCATCCAACTCCCCACCCTTTCACACACTGTACCCCATCCAACTCCCCACCCTTTCACACACTGTACCCCATCCAACTCCCCACCCTTTCACACACTGCACCCATCCAACTCCCCACCCTCTCACACACTGTACCCATCCAACTCCACACCCTCTCACACACTGTACCCATCCAACTCCCCACCCTCACACACACTGTACCCCATCCAACTCCCCACCCTCACACACACTGTACCCCATCCAACTCCCCACCCTATCACACACTGTACCCATCCAACTCCACACCCTCTCACACACTGTACCCATCCAACTCCTCAACTCCCCACCCTTCACAGCACTGCACGCGCATCCAACCTCCCCACCCTTTCTCTACACTTGGAGTATCCCATCCAAACCTCCCCACCCTTTCACACACTGTATCCCACTCCAACTCCCTCCACCCTTTCACACACTGTGTATCCCCATCCAGACTCTCCACCCTTTCACAGCTCTGTACGCTCCATTCCACTCCCACGCCTTCCTCTATCACACTGCACCCCATCCAACTCCCCACCCTCTCACACACTGTACCCATCCAACTCCCCACCCTCTCACACACTGTACCCCATCCAACTCCCCACCCTTTCACACACTGCACCCATCCAACTCCCCACCCTTTCACACACTGCACCCCATCCAACTCCCCACCCTTTCACACACTGCACCCATCCAACTCCCCACCCTTTCACACACTGTACCCATCCAACTCCCCACCCTTTCACACACTGTACCCATCCAACTCCCCACCCTTTCACACACTGCACCCATCCAACTCCCCACCCTTTCACACACTGTACCCATCCAACTCCCCACCCTTTCACACACTGTACCCATCCAACTCCCCACCCTCTCACACACTGTACCCATCCAACTCCCCACCCTTTCACACACTGCACCCCATCCAACTCCCCACCCTTTCACACACTGCACCCATCCAACTCCCCACCCTTTCACACACTGTACCCATCCAACTCCCCACCCTTTCACACACTGTACCCCATCCAACTCACCACCCTTTCACACACTGTACCCCATCCAACTCCCCACCCTTTCACACACTGCACCCATCCAACTCCCCACCCTTTCACACACTGTACCCCATCCAACTCCCCACCCTCTCACACACTGTACCCCATCCAACTCCCCACCCTCTCACACACTGTACCCATCCAACTCCCCACCCTTTCACACACTGCACCCATCCAACTCCCCACCCTTTCACACACTGTACCCCATCCAACTCCCCACCCTTTCACACACTGCACCCATCCAACTCCCCACCCTTTCACACACTGTACCCCATCCAACTCCCCACCCTTTCACACAGTGCACCCCATCCAACTCCCCACCCTTTCACACACTGTACCCATCCAACTCCCCACCCTTTCACACACTGTACCCTATCCAACTCCCCACCCTTTCACACACTGCACCCATCCAACTCCCCACCCTTTCACACACTGTACCCCATCCAACTCCCCACCCTTTCACACACTGCACCCATCCAACTCCCCACCCTTTCACACACTGTACCCCATCCAACTCCCCACCCTCTCACACACTGTACCCCATCCAACTCCCCACCCTCTCACACACTGTACCCATCCAACTCCCCACCCTTTCACACACTGCACCCATCCAACTCCCCACCCTTTCACACACTGTACCCCATCCAACTCCCCACCCTTTCACACACTGCACCCATCCAACTCCCCACCCTTTCACACACTGTACCCCATCCAACTCCCCACCCTTTCACACAGTGCACCCCATCCAACTCCCCACCCTTTCACACACTGCACCCCATCCAACTCCCCACCCTTTCACACACTGCACCCATCCAACTCCCCACCCTTTCACACACTGCACCCATCCAACTCCCCACCCTTTCACACACTGTACCCCATCCAACTCCCCACCCTCTCACACACACTGTACCCCATCCAACTCCCCACCCTTTCACACACTGTACCCCATCCAACTCCCCACCCTTTCACACACTGCACCCATCCAACTCCCCACCCTTTCACACACTGTACCCATCCAACTCCCCACCCTTTCACACACTGCACCCCATCCAACTCCCCACCCTTTCACACACTGCACCCATCCAACTCCCCACCCTTTCACACACTGTACCCATCCAACTCCCCACCCTTTCACACACTGTACCCCATCCAACTCACCACCCTTTCACACACTGTACCCCATCCAACTCCCCACCCTTTCACACACTGCACCCATCCAACTCCCCACCCTTTCACACACTGTACCCCATCCAACTCCCCACCCTTTCACACACTGCACCCATCCAACTCCCCACCCTTTCACACACTGCACCCATCCAACTCCCCACCCTTTCACACACTGTACCCCATCCAACTCCCCACCCTTTCACACAGTGCACCCCATCCAACTCCCCACCCTTTCACACACTGCACCCCATCCAACTCCCCACCCTTTCACACACTGCACCCATCCAACTCCCCACCCTTTCACACACTGTACCCCATCCAACTCCCCACCCTCTCACACACTGTACCCCATCCAACTCCCCACCCTTTCACACACTGTACCCCATCCAACTCCCCACCCTTTCACACACTGCACCCATCCAACTCCCCACCCTTTCACACACTGTACCCCATCCAACTCCCCACCCTCTCACACACACTGTACCCCATCCAACTCCCCAACCTTTCACACACTGTACCCCATCCAACTCCCCACCCTTTCACACACTGCACCCATCCAACTCCCCACCCTTTCACACACTGTACCCCATCCAACTCCCCACCATTTCACACACTGTACCCATCCAACTCCCCACCCTTTCACACACTGCACCCATCCAACTCCCCAGCCTTTCACACACTGTACCCCATCCAACTCCCCACCCTTTCACACACTGTACCCCATCCAACTCCCCACCCTTTCACACACTGCACCCCATCCAACTCCCCACCCTTTCACACACTGCACCCATCCAACTCCCCACCCTTTCACACACTGCACCCATCCAACTCCCCACCCTTTCACACACACTGTACCCATCCAACTCCCCACCCTTTCACACACTGTACCCCATCCAACTCCCCACCCTTTCACACACTGTACCCCATCCAACTCCCCACCCTTTCACACACTGCACCCCATCCAACTCCCCACCCTTTCACACACTGTACCCCATCCAACTCCCCACCCTTTCACACACTGTACCCCATCCAACTCCCCACCCTTTCACACACTGCACCCCATCCAACTCCCCACCCTTTCACACACTGCACCCCATCCAACTCCCCACCCTCTCACACACTGTACCCCATCCAACTCCCCACCCTTTCACACACTGCACCCATCCAACTCCCCGCCCTTTCACACACTGTACCCCATCCAACTCCCCACCCTTTCACACACTGTACCCCATCCAACTCCCCACCCTTTCACACACTGTACCCATCCAACTCCCCACCCTTTCACACACTGTACCCATCCAACTCCCCACCCTTTCACACACTGTACCCATCCAACTCCCCACCCTTTCACACACTGTACCCCATCCAACTCCCCACCCTTTCACACACTGTACCCCATCCAACTCCCCACCCTTTCACACACTGTACCCATCCAACTCCCCACCCTTTCACACACTGCACCCATCCAACTCCCCACCCTTTCACACACTGTACCCCATCCAACTCCCCACCCTTTCACACACTGCACCCATCCAACTCCCCACCCTCTCACACACTGTACCCCATCCAACTCCCCACCCTTTCACACACTGTACCCCATCCAACTCCCCACCCTTTCACACACTGCACCCATCCAACTCCCCGCCCTTTCACACACTGTACCCATCCAACTCCCCACCCTTTCACACACTGCACCCATCCAACTCCCCACCCTCTCACACACTGTACCCCATCCAACTCCCCACCCTTTCACACACTGTACCCCATCCAACTCCCCACCCTTTCACACACTGCACCCATCCAACTCCCCACCCTTTCACACACTGCACCCATCCAACTCCCCACCCTTTCACACACTGCACCCATCCAACTCCCCACCATTTCACACACTGTACCCCATCCAACTCCCCACCCTCTCACACACTGTACCCCATCCAACTCCCCACCATTTCACACACTGTACCCATCCAACTCCCCACCCTTTCACACACTGTACCCCATCCAACTCCCCACCCTTTCACACACTGTACCCCATCCAACTCCCCACCCTCTCACACAATGTACCCCATCCAACTCCCCACCCTTTCACACACTGTACCCCATCCAACTCCCCACCCTTTCACACACTGCACCCATCCAACTCCCCACCCTTTCACACACTGTACCCATCCAACTCCCCACCCTTTCACACACTGTACCCCATCCAACTCCCCACCCTTTCACACACTGTACCCCATCCAACTCCCCACCCTTTCACACACTGCACCCATCCAACTCCTCACCCTATCACACACTGTACCCCATCCAACTCCCCACCCTTTCACACACTGCACCCATCCAACTCCCCACCCTTTCACACACTGTACCCCATCCAACTCCCCACCCTATCACACACTGTACCCCATCCAACTCCCCACCCTTTCACACACTGCACCCATCCAACTCCCCACCCTTTCACACACTGCACCCCATCCAACTCCCCACCCTTTCACACACTGTACCCCATCCAACTCCCCACCCTTTCACACACTGTACCCCATCCAACTCCCCACCCTTTCACACACTGTACCCCATCCAACTCCCCACCCTTTCACACACTGCACCCATCCAACTCCCCACCCTTTCACACACTGTACCCATCCAACTCCCCACCCTTTCACACACTGTACCCCATCCAACTCCCCACCCTTTCACACACTGCACCCATCCAACTCCCCACCCTTTCACACACACTGTACCCATCCAACTCCCCACCCTTTCACACACTGTACCCCATCCAACTCCCCACCCTTTCACACACTGTACCCCATCCAACTCCCCACCCTTTCACACACTGCACCCCATCCAACTCCCCACCCTTTCACACACTGCACCCCATCCAACTCCCCACCCTTTCACACACTGCACCCATCCAACTCCCCACCCTTTCACACACTGTACCCCATCCAACTCCCCACCCTTTCACACACTGTACCCCATCCAACTCCCCACCCTTTCACACACTGTACCCCATCCAACTCCCCACCCTTTCACACACTGCACCCATCCAACTCCCCGCCCTTTCACACACTGTACCCCATCCAACTCCCCACCCTTTCACACACTGCACCCCATCCAACTCCCCACCCTTTCACACACTGCACCCCATCCAACTCCCCACCCTTTCACACACTGCACCCCATCCAACTCCCCACCCTTTCACACACTGCACCCATCCAACTCCCCACCCTCTCACACACTGCACCCATCCAACTCCCCACCCTCTCACACACTGCACCCATCCAACTCCCCACCCTTTCACACACACTGTACCCATCCAACTCCCCACCCTTTCACACACACTGTACCCCATCCAACTCCCCACCCTTTACACACACTGTACCCATCCAACTCCCCACCCTTTCACACACTGCACCCATCCATCTCCCCACCCTTTCACACACTGTACCCCATCCAACTCCCCACCCTTTCACACACTGCACCCACCCAACTCCCCACCCTTTCACAAACTGCACCCATCCAACTCCCCACCCTTTCACACACTGTACCCATCCAACTCCCCACCCTTTCACACACTGTACCCCATCCAACTCCCCACCCTTTCACACACTGTACCCCATCCAACTCCCCACCCTCTCACACACTGTACCCCATCCAACTCCCCACCCTTTCACACACTGTACCCCATCCAACTCCCCACCCTTTCACACACTGTACCCCATCCAACTCCCCACCCTTTCACACACTGCACCCCATCCAACTCCCCACCCTTTCACACACTGCACCCCATCCAACTCCCCACCCTCTCACACACTGTACCCCATCCAACTCCCCACCCTTTCACACACTGCACCCATCCAACTCCCCGCCCTTTCACACACTGTACCCCATCCAACTCCCCACCCTTTCACACACTGTACCCCATCCAACTCCCCACCCTTTCACACACTGTACCCATCCAACTCCCCACCCTTTCACACACTGTACCCATCCAACTCCCCACCCTTTCACACACTGTACCCATCCAACTCCCCACCCTTTCACACACTGTACCCCATCCAACTCCCCACCCTTTCACACACTGTACCCCATCCAACTCCCCACCCTTTCACACACTGTACCCATCCAACTCCCCACCCTTTCACACACTGCACCCATCCAACTCCCCACCCTTTCACACACTGTACCCCATCCAACTCCCCACCCTTTCACACACTGCACCCATCCAACTCCCCACCCTCTCACACACTGTACCCCATCCAACTCCCCACCCTTTCACACACTGTACCCCATCCAACTCCCCACCCTTTCACACACTGCACCCATCCAACTCCCCGCCCTTTCACACACTGTACCCATCCAACTCCCCACCCTTTCACACACTGCACCCATCCAACTCCCCACCCTCTCACACACTGTACCCCATCCAACTCCCCACCCTTTCACACACTGTACCCCATCCAACTCCCCACCCTTTCACACACTGCACCCATCCAACTCCCCACCCTTTCACACACTGCACCCATCCAACTCCCCACCCTTTCACACACTGCACCCATCCAACTCCCCACCATTTCACACACTGTACCCCATCCAACTCCCCACCCTCTCACACACTGTACCCCATCCAACTCCCCACCATTTCACACACTGTACCCATCCAACTCCCCACCCTTTCACACACTGTACCCCATCCAACTCCCCACCCTTTCACACACTGTACCCCATCCAACTCCCCACCCTCTCACACAATGTACCCCATCCAACTCCCCACCCTTTCACACACTGTACCCCATCCAACTCCCCACCCTTTCACACACTGCACCCATCCAACTCCCCACCCTTTCACACACTGTACCCATCCAACTCCCCACCCTTTCACACACTGTACCCCATCCAACTCCCCACCCTTTCACACACTGTACCCCATCCAACTCCCCACCCTTTCACACACTGCACCCATCCAACTCCTCACCCTATCACACACTGTACCCCATCCAACTCCCCACCCTTTCACACACTGCACCCATCCAACTCCCCACCCTTTCACACACTGTACCCCATCCAACTCCCCACCCTATCACACACTGTACCCCATCCAACTCCCCACCCTTTCACACACTGCACCCATCCAACTCCCCACCCTTTCACACACTGCACCCCATCCAACTCCCCACCCTTTCACACACTGTACCCCATCCAACTCCCCACCCTTTCACACACTGTACCCCATCCAACTCCCCACCCTTTCACACACTGTACCCCATCCAACTCCCCACCCTTTCACACACTGCACCCATCCAACTCCCCACCCTTTCACACACTGTACCCATCCAACTCCCCACCCTTTCACACACTGCACCCATCCAACTCCCCACCCTTTCACACACTGCACCCATCCAACTCCCCACCCTTTCACACACACTGTACCCATCCAACTCCCCACCCTTTCACACACTGTACCCCATCCAACTCCCCACCCTTTCACACACTGTACCCCATCCAACTCCCCACCCTTTCACACACTGCACCCCATCCAACTCCCCACCCTTTCACACACTGCACCCCATCCAACTCCCCACCCTTTCACACACTGCACCCATCCAACTCCCCACCCTTTCACACACTGTACCCCATCCAACTCCCCACCCTTTCACACACTGTACCCCATCCAACTCCCCACCCTTTCACACACTGTACCCCATCCAACTCCCCACCCTTTCACACACTGCACCCATCCAACTCCCCGCCCTTTCACACACTGTACCCCATCCAACTCCCCACCCTTTCACACACTGCACCCCATCCAACTCCCCACCCTTTCACACACTGCACCCCATCCAACTCCCCACCCTTTCACACACTGCACCCCATCCAACTCCCCACCCTTTCACACACTGCACCCATCCAACTCCCCACCCTCTCACACACTGCACCCATCCAACTCCCCACCCTCTCACACACTGCACCCATCCAACTCCCCACCCTTTCACACACACTGTACCCATCCAACTCCCCACCCTTTCACACACACTGTACCCCATCCAACTCCCCACCCTTTCACACACACTGTACCCATCCAACTCCCCACCCTTTCACACACTGCACCCATCCATCTCCCCACCCTTTCACACACTGTACCCCATCCAACTCCCCACCCTTTCACACACTGCACCCACCCAACTCCCCACCCTTTCACAAACTGCACCCATCCAACTCCCCACCCTTTCACACACTGTACCCATCCAACTCCCCACCCTTTCACACACTGTACCCCATCCAACTCCCCACCCTTTCACACACTGTACCCCATCCAACTCCCCACCCTCTCACACACTGTACCCCATCCAACTCCCCACCCTTTCACACACTGCACCCATCCAACTCCCCACCCTTTCACACACTGCACCCATCCAACTCCCCACCCTTTCACACACTGTACCCCATCCAACTCCCCACCCTTTCACACACACTGTACCCCATCCAACTCCCCACCCTATCACACACTGTACCCCATCCAACTCCCCACCCTTTCACACACTGCACCCATCCAACTCCCCACCCTTTCACAGACTGCACCCCATCCAACTCCCCACCCTTTCACACACTGTACCCCATCCAACTCCCCACCCTTTCACACACTGTACCCCATCCAACTCCCCACCCTTTCACACACTGCACCCATCCAACTCCCCACCCTTTCACACACTGTACCCCATCCAACTCCCCACCCTTTCACACACTGCACCCATCCAACTCACCACCCTTTCACACACTGTACCCCATCCAACTCCCCACCCTTTCACACACTGTACCCATCCAACTCCCCACCCTTTCACACACTGCACCCCATCCAACTCCCCACCCTTTCACACACTGTACCCCATCCAACTCCCCACCCTTTCACACACTGTACCCCATCCAACTCCCCACCCTTTCACACACTGTACCCATCCAACTCCCCACCCTTTCACACACTGTACCCCATCCAACTCCCCACCCTTTCACACACTGTACCCCATCCAACTCCCCACCCTTTCACACACTGCACCCATCCAACTCCCCACCCTTTCACACACTGCACCCCATCCAACTCCCCACCATTTCACACACTGTACCCATCCAACTCCCCACCCTCTCACACACTGTACCCCATCCAACTCCCCACCCTTTCACACACTGTACCCCATCCAACTCCCCACCCTCTCACACACTGTACCCCATCCAACTCCCCACCCTTTCACACACTGCACCCCATCCAACTCCCCACCCTCTCACACACTGTACCCCATCCAACTCCCCACCCTTTCACACACTGTACCCCATCCAACTCCCCATCCTTTCACACACTGTACCCCATCCAACTCCCCACCCTTTCACACACTGCACCCCATCCAACTCCCCACCCTCTCACACACTGTACCCCATCCAACTCCCCACCCTTTCACACACTGTACCCCATCCAACTCCCCACCCTTTCACACACTGTACCCCATCCAACTCCCCACCCTCTCACACACTGTACCCCATCCAACTCCCCACCCTTTCACACACTGCACCCATCCAACTCCCCACCATTTCACACACTGTACCCCATCCAACTCCCCACCCTTTCACACACTGTACCCCATCCAACTCCCCACCCTTTCACACACTGTACCCCATCCAACTCCCCACCCTTTCACACACTGTACCCCATCCAACTCCCCACCCTTTCACACACTGCACCCATCCAACTCCCCTCCCTTTCACACACTGTACCCATCCAACTCCCCACCCTTTCACACACTGTACCCCATCCAACTCCCCACCCTTTCACACACTGTACCCCATCCAACTCCCCACCCTTTCACACACTGTACCCCATCCAACTCCCCACCATTTCACACACTGTACCCATCCAACTCCCCACCCTTTCACACACTGCACCCATCCAATTCCCCACCCTCTCACACACTGTACCCATCCAACTCCCCACCCTTTCACACACTGTACCCCATCCAACTCCCCACCCTTTCACACACTGTCCCCCATCCAACTCCCCACCCTTTCACACACTGCACCCCATCCAACTCCCCACCCTTTCACACACTGCACCCATCCAACTCCCCACCCTTTCACACACTGCACCCCATCCAACTCCCCACCCTCTCACACACTGTACCCCATCCAACTCCCCACCCTTTCACACACTGTACCCCATCCAACTCCCCACCCTTTCACACACTGCACCCATCCAACTCCCCACCCTTTCACACACACTGTACCCCATCCAACTCCCCACCCTTTCACACACTGTACCCCATCCAACTCCCCACCCTTTCACACACTGCACCCCATCCAACTCCCCACCCTTTCACACACTGCACCCCATCCAACTCCCCACCCTTTCACACACTGCACCCATCCAACTCCCCACCCTTTCACACACTGTACCCCATCCAACTCCCCACCCTCTCACACACTGTACCCCATCCAACTCCCCACCCTTTCACACACTGTACCCATCCAACTCCCCACCCTCTCACACACTGTACCCATCCAACTCCCCACCCTCTCACACACTGTACCCCATCCAACTCCCCACTCTTTCACACACTGCACCCCATCCAACTCCCCACCCTCTCACACACTGCACCCATCCAACTCCCCACCCTCTCACACACTGCACCCATCCAACTCCCCACCCTTTCACACACACTGTACCCATCCAACTCCCCACCCTTTCACACACACTGTACCCCATCCAACTCCCCACCCTTTCACACACACTGTACCCATCCAACTCCCCACCCTTTCACACACTGCACCCATCCAACTCCCCACCCTTTCACACACTGTACCCCATCCAACTCCCCACCCTTTCACACACTGTCCCCCATCCAACTCCCCACCCTTTCACACACTGCACCCCATCCAACTCCCCACCCTTTCACACACTGCACCCATCCAACTCCCCACCCTTTCACACACTGCACCCATCCAACTCCCCACCCTTTCACACACACTGTACCCCATCCAACTCCCCACCCTTTCACACACTGTACCCCATCCAACTCCCCACCCTTTCACACACTGCACCCCATCCAACTCCCCACCCTTTCACACACTGCACCCATCCAACTCCCCACCCTTTCACACACTGCACCCATCCAACTCCCCACCCTTTCACACACACTGTACCCCATCCAACTCCCCACCCTTTCACACACTGTACCCCATCCAACTCCCCACCCTTTCACACACTGTACCCCATCCAACTCCCCACCCTCTCACACACTGCACCCCATCCAACTCCCCACCCTCTCACACACTGCACCCATCCAACTCCCCACCCTTTCACACACTGCACCCATCCAACTCCCCACCCTTTCACACACACTGTACCCCATCCAACTCCCCACCCTTTCACACACTGTACCCCATCCAACTCCCCACCCTTTCACACACTGTACCCCATCCAACTCCCCACCCTTTCACACACTGTACCCCATCCAACTCCCCACCCTCTCACACACTGCACCCCATCCAACTCCCCACCCTTTCACACACTGTACCCCATCCAACTCCCCACCCTTTCACACACTGTACCCCATCCAACTCCCCACCCTTTCACACACTGTACCCCATCCAACTCCCCACCCTTTCACACACTGTACCCCATCCAACTCCCCACCCTCTCACACACTGTACCCATCCAACTCCCCACCCTCTCACACACTGCACCCATCCAACTCCCCACCCTCTCACACACTGCACCCATCCAACTCCCCACCCTTTCAAACACACTGTACCCATCCAACTCCCCACCCTTTCACACACACTGTACCCCATCCAACTCCCCACCCTTTCACACACACTGTACCCCATCCAACTCCCCACCATTTCACACACTGTACCCATCCAACTCCCCACCCTTTCACACACTGCACCCATCCAACTCCCCACCCTTTCACACACTGTACCCCATCCAACTCCCCACCCTTTCACACACTGTACCCCATCCAACTCCCCACCCTTTCACACACTGCACCCCATCCAACTCCCCACCCTTTCACACACTGCACCCATCCAACTCCCCACCCTTTCACACACTGTACCCCATCCAACTCCCCACCCTTTCACACACTGCACCCATCCAACTCCCCACCCTTTCACACACTGTACCCCATCCAACTCCCCACCCTTTCACACACTGCACCCATCCAACTCACCACCCTTTCACACACTGTACCCCATCCAACTCCCCATCCTTTCACACACTGTACCCCATCCAACTCCCCACCCTTTCACACACTGTACCCCATCCAACTCCCCACCCTTTCACACACTGTACCCATCCAACTCCCCACCCTTTCACACACTGCACCCATCCAACTCCCCACCCTCTCACACACTGTACCCCATCCAACTCCCCACCCTTTCACACACTGTACCCATCCAACTCCCCACCCTTTCACACACTGCACCCCATCCAACTCCCCACCCTTTCACACACTGTACCCCATCCAACTCCCCACCCTTTCACACACTGTACCCCATCCAACTCCCCACCCTTTCACACACTGTACCCATCCAACTCCCCACCCTTTCACACACTGTACCCCATCCAACTCCCCACCCTTTCACACACTGTACCCCATCCAACTCCCCACCCTTTCACACACTGCACCCATCCAACTCCCCACCCTTTCACACACTGTACCCCATCCAACTCCCCACCATTTCACACACTGTACCCATCCAACTCCCCACCCTCTCACACACTGTACCCCATCCAACTCCCCACCCTTTCACACACTGCACCCCATCCAACTCCCCACCCTCTCACACACTGTACCCCATCCAACTCCCCACCCTTTCACACACTGTACCCCATCCAACTCCCCACCCTTTCACACACTGCACCCATCCAACTCCCCACCATTTCACACACTGTACCCCATCCAACTCCCCACCCTTTCACACACTGTACCCCATCCAACTCCCCACCCTTTCACACACTGTACCCCATCCAACTCCCCACCCTTTCACACACTGTACCCCATCCAACTCCCCACCCTTTCACACACTGCACCCATCCAACTCCCCTCCCTTTCACACACTGTACCCATCCAACTCCCCACCCTTTCACACACTGTACCCCATCCAACTCCCCACCCTTTCACACACTGTACCCCATCCAACTCCCCACCCTTTCACACACTGTACCCCATCCAACTCCCCACCATTTCACACACTGTACCCCATCCAACTCCCCACCCTCTCACACACTGTACCCATCCAACTCCCCACCCTTTCACACACTGTACCCCATCCAACTCCCCACCCTTTCACACACTGCACCCATCCAACTCCCCACCCTTTCACACACACTGTACCCCATCCAACTCCCCACCCTTTCACACACTGTACCCCATCCAACTCCCCACCCTTTCACACACTGCACCCCATCCAACTCCCCACCCTTTCACACACTGCACCCCATCCAACTCCCCACCCTTTCACACACTGCACCCATCCAACTCCCCACCCTTTCACACACTGTACCCCATCCAACTCCCCACCCTTTCACACACTGTACCCATCCAACTCCCCACCCTCTCACACACTGTACCCATCCAACTCCCCACCCTCTCACACACTGTACCCCATCCAACTCCCCACCCTTTCACACACTGTACCCCATCCAACTCCCCACCCTTTCACACACTGTACCCCATCCAACTCCCCACTCTTTCACACACTGCACCCCATCCAACTCCCCACCCTCTCACACACTGCACCCATCCAACTCCCCACCCTCTCACACACTGTACCCATCCAACTCCCCACCCTCTCACACACTGTACCCCATCCAACTCCCCACTCTTTCACACACTGCACCCCATCCAACTCCCCACCCTCTCACACACTGCACCCATCCAACTCCCCACCCTCTCACACACTGCACCCATCCAACTCCCCACCCTTTCACACACACTGTACCCATCCAACTCCCCACCCTTTCACACACACTGTACCCCATCCAACTCCCCACCCTTTCACACACACTGTACCCATCCAACTCCCCACCCTTTCACACACTGCACCCATCCAACTCCCCACCCTTTCACACACTGTACCCCATCCAACTCCCCACCCTTTCACACACTGTCCCCCATCCAACTCCCCACCCTTTCACACACTGCACCCCATCCAACTCCCCACCCTTTCACACACTGCACCCATCCAACTCCCCACCCTTTCACACACTGCACCCATCCAACTCCCCACCCTTTCACACACACTGTACCCCATCCAACTCCCCACCCTTTCACACACTGTACCCCATCCAACTCCCCACCCTTTCACACACTGCACCCCATCCAACTCCCCACCCTTTCACACACTGCACCCATCCAACTCCCCACCCTTTCACACACTGCACCCATCCAACTCCCCACCCTTTCACACACACTGTACCCCATCCAACTCCCCACCCTTTCACACACTGTACCCCATCCAACTCCCCACCCTTTCACACACTGTACCCCATCCAACTCCCCACCCTCTCACACACTGCACCCCATCCAACTCCCCACCCTTTCACACACTGCACCCATCCAACTCCCCACCCTTTCACACACACTGTACCCCATCCAACTCCCCACCCTTTCACACACTGTACCCCATCCAACTCCCCACCCTTTCACACACTGTACCCCATCCAACTCCCCACCCTTTCACACACTGTACCCCATCCAACTCCCCACCCTCTCACACACTGCACCCCATCCAACTCCCCACCCTTTCACACACTGTACCCCATCCAACTCCCCACCCTTTCACACACTGTACCCCATCCAACTCCCCACCCTTTCACACACTGTACCCCATCCAACTCCCCACCCTTTCACACACTGTACCCCATCCAACTCCCCACCCTCTCACACACTGTACCCATCCAACTCCCCACCCTCTCACACACTGCACCCATCCAACTCCCCACCCTCTCACACACTGCACCCATCCAACTCCCCACCCTTTCACACACACTGTACCCATCCAACTCCCCACCCTTTCACACACACTGTACCCCATCCAACTCCCCACCCTTTCACACACACTGTACCCCATCCAACTCCCCACCATTTCACACACTGTACCCATCCAACTCCCCACCCTTTCACACACTGCACCCATCCAACTCCCCACCCTTTCACACACTGTACCCCATCCAACTCCCCACCCTTTCACACACTGTACCCCATCCAACTCCCCACCCTTTCACACACTGCACCCCATCCAACTCCCCACCCTTTCACACACTGCACCCATCCAACTCCCCACCCTTTCACACACTGTACCCCATCCAACTCCCCACCCTTTCACACACTGTACCCCATCCAACTCCCCACCCTTTCACACACTGCACCCCATCCAACTCCCCACCCTTTCACACACTGTACCCATCCAACTCCCCACCCTTTCACACACTGCACCCCATCCAACTCCCCACCCTTTCACACACTGCACCCCATCCAACTCCCCACCCTTTCACACACTGCACCCATCCAACTCCCCACCCTTTCACACACTGTACCCCATCCAACTCCCCACCCTTTCACACACTGTACCCCATCCAACTCCCCACCCTTTCACACACTGTACCCCATCCAACTCCCCACCCTTTCACACACTGTACCCCATCCAACTCCCCACCCTTTCACACACTGCACCCATCCAACTCCCCGCCCTTTCACACACTGTACCCCATCCAACTCCCCACCCTTTCACACACTGCACCCCATCCAACTCCCCACCCTTTCACACACTGCACCCCATCCAACTCCCCACCCTTTCACACACTGCACCCATCCAACTCCCCACCCTCTCACACACTGCACCCATCCAACTCCCCACCCTCTCACACACTGCACCCATCCAACTCCCCACCCTTTCACACACACTGTACCCATCCAACTCCCCACCCTTTCACACACACTGTACCCCATCCAACTCCCCACCCTTTCACACACACTGTACCCATCCAACTCCCCACCCTTTCACACACTGCACCCATCCAACTCCCCACCCTTTCACACACTGTACCCCATCCAACTCCCCACCCTTTCACACACTGCACCCATCCAACTCCCCACCCTTTCACACACTGCACCCATCCAACTCCCCACCCTTTCACACACTGTACCCATCCAACTCCCCACCCTTTCACACACTGTACCCCATCCAACTCCCCACCCTTTCACACACTGTACCCCATCCAACTCCCCACCCTTTCACACACTGTATCCATCCAACTCCCCACCCTTTCACACACTGTACCCCATCCAACTCCCCACCCTTTCACACACTGTACCCCATCCAACTCCCCACCCTTTCACACACTGCACCCATCCAACTCCCCGCCCTTTCACACACTGTACCCATCCAACTCCCCACCCTTTCACACACTGCACCCATCCAACTCCCCACCCTCTCACACACTGTACCCCATCCAACTCCCCACCCTTTCACACACTGTACCCCATCCAACTCCCCACCCTTTCACACACTGCACCCATCCAACTCCCCACCCTTTCACACACTGCACCCATCCAACTCCCCACCCTTTCACACACTGCACCCATCCAACTCCCCACCATTTCACACACTGCACCCCATCCAACTCCCCACCCTCTCACACACTGTACCCCATCCAACTCCCCACCATTTCACACACTGTACCCATCCAACTCCCCACCCTTTCACACACTGTACCCCATCCAACTCCCCACCCTTTCACACACTGTTCCCCATCCAACTCCCCACCCTCTCACACACTGTACCCCATCCAACTCCCCACCCTTTCACACACTGCACCCATCCAACTCCCCACCCTTTCACACACTGCACCCATCCAACTCCCCACCCTTTCACACACTGTACCCCATCCAACTCCCCACCCTTTCACACACACTGTACCCCATCCAACTCCCCACCCTAACACACACTGTACCCCATCCAACTCCCCACCCTTTCACACACTGCACCCATCCAACTCCCCACCCTTTCACACACTGTACCCCATCCAACTCCCCACCCTTTCACACACTGTACCCCATCCAACTCCCCACCCCTTCACACACTGCACCCATCCAACTCCCCACCCTTTCACACACTGTACCCCATCCAACTCCCCACCCTTTCACACACTGCACCCATCCAACTCACCACCCTTTCACACACTGTACCCCATCCAACTCCCCATCCTTTCACACACTGTACCCCATCCAACTCCCCACCCTTTCACACACTGTACCCCATCCAACTCCCCACCCTTTCACACACTGTACCCATCCAACTCCCAACCCTTTCACACACTGTACCCCATCCAACTCCCCACCATTTCACACACTGTACCCCATCCAACTCCCCACCCTTTCACACACTGTACCCCATCCAACTCCCCACCCTTTCACACACTGTACCCATCCAACTCCCCACACTTTCACACACTGTACCCCATCCAACTCCCCACCCTTTCACACACACTGTACCCATCCAACTCCCCACCCTTTCACACACTGCACCCATCCAACTCCCCACCCTTTCACACACTGTACCCCATCCAACTCCCCACCCTCTCACACACTGTACCCCATCCAACTCCCCACCCTTTCACACACTGCACCCATCCAACTCCCCACCCTTTCACACACTGCACCCATCCAACTCCCCACCCTTTCACACACTGTACCCCATCCAACTCCCCACCCTTTCACACACTGTACCCATCCAACTCCCCACCCTTTCACACACTGCACCCATCCAACTCCCCACCCTTTCACACACTGTACCCCATCCAACTCCCCACCCTTTCACACACTGTACCCATCCAACTCCCCACCCTTTCACACACTGTACCCCATCCAACTCCCCACCCTCTCACACACTGTACCCCATCCAACTCCCCACCCTTTCACACACTGTACCCCATCCAACTCCCCACCCTTTCACACACTGCACCCATCCAACTCCCCACCCTTTCACACACTGTACCCATCCAACTCCCCACCCTCTCACACACACACTGTACCCCATCCAACTCCCCACCCTCTCACACACTGCACCCATCCAACTCCCCACCCTTTCACACACACACTGTACCCCATCCAACTCCCCGCCCTTTCACACACACTGTACCCCATCCAACTCCCCACCCTTTCACACACTGTACCCCATCCAACTCCCCACCCTTTCACACACTGTACCCCATCCAACTCCCCACCCTCTCACACACTGTACCCCATCCAACTCCCCACCCTTTCACACACTGTACCCATCCAACTCCCCACCCTTTCACACACTGTACCCCATCCAACTCCCCACCCTTTCACACACTGCACCCCATCCAACTCCCCACCCTTTCACACACTGTACCCCATCCAACTCCCCACCCTTTCACACACTGCACCCCATCCAACTCCCCACCCTTTCACACACTGTACCCATCCAACTCCCCACCCTTTCACACACTGCACCCATCCAACTCCCCACCCTCTCACACACTGTACCCATCCAACTCCCCACCCTTTCACACACTGTACCCCATCCAACTCCCCACCCTTTCACACACTGTACCCCATCCAACTCCCCACCCTTTCACACACTGTACCCCATCCAACTCCCCACCCTTTCACACACTGCACCCCATCCAACTCCCCACCCTCTCACACACTGTACCCCATCCAACTCCCCACCCTTTCACACACTGTACCCCATCCAACTCCCCACCCTTTCACACACTGCACCCCATCCAACTCCCCACCCTTTCACACACTGTACCCCATCCAACTCCCCACCCTTTCACACACTGTACCCCATCCAACTCCCCACCCTTTCACACACTGTACCCATCCAACTCCCCACCCTCTCACACACTGTACCCCATCCAACTCCCCACCCTTTCACACACTGTACCCCATCCAACTCCCCACCCTTTCACACACTGCACCCCATCCAACTCCCCACCCTTTCACACACTGTACCCCATCCAACTCCCCACCCTTTCACACACTGTACCCCATCCAACTCCCCACCCTTTCACACACTGTACCCATCCAACTCCCCACCCTTTCACACACTGTACCCATCCAACTCCCCACCCTTTCACACACTGTACCCCATCCAACTCCCCACCCTTTCACACACACTGTACCCCATCCAACTCCCCACCCTTTCACACACTGTACCCCATCCAACTCCCCACCCTTTCACACACTGTACCCATCCAACTCCCCACCCTTTCACACACTGTACCCATCCAACTCCCCACCCTTTCACACACTGCACCCCATCCAACTCCCCACCCTTTCACACACTGTACCCATCCAACTCCCCACCCTTTCACACACTGCACCCATCCAACTCCCCACCCTTTCACACACTGTACCCCATCCAACTCCCCACCCTTTCACACACTGTACCCCATCCAACTCCCCACCCTTTCACACACTGTACCCCATCCAACTCCCCACCCTTTCACACACTGCACCCCATCCAACTCCCCACCCTCTCACACACTGTACCCCATCCAACTCCCCACCCTTTCACACACTGTACCCCATCCAACTCCCCACCCTTTCACACACTGCACCCCATCCAACTCCCCACCCTTTCACACACTGTACCCCATCCAACTCCCCACCCTTTCACACACTGTACCCCATCCAACTCCCCACCCTTTCACACACTGTACCCATCCAACTCCCCACCCTCTCACACACTGTACCCCATCCAACTCCCCACCCTTTCACACACTGTACCCCATCCAACTCCCCACCCTTTCACACACTGCACCCCATCCAACTCCCCACCCTTTCACACACTGTACCCCATCCAACTCCCCACCCTTTCACACACTGTACCCCATCCAACTCCCCACCCTTTCACACACTGTACCCATCCAACTCCCCACCCTTTCACACACTGTACCCATCCAACTCCCCACCCTTTCACACACTGTACCCCATCCAACTCCCCACCCTTTCACACACACTGTACCCCATCCAACTCCCCACCCTTTCACACACTGTACCCCATCCAACTCCCCACCCTTTCACACACTGTACCCATCCAACTCCCCACCCTTTCACACACTGTACCCCATCCAACTCCCCACCCTCTCACACACTGCACCCATCCAACTCCCCACCCTCTCACACACTGTACCCCATCCAACTCCCCACCCTTTCACACACACTGTACCCCATCCAACTCCCCACCCTTTCACACACTGTACCCCATCCAACTCCCCACCCTTTGACACAGACACTATACCCATCCAAGTGCCCACCTGTCGTTTACATAAGCAACCTGTGTTCTGTTTATAAACCCAAACAGGAGGGAGCCAGACGATCAGAGGGCCCTGGTTGAAGTACGGGATTTGTACAAGGAGATGGAACGATTCCTGATCCTCTTCCCTGGGTTCAAGATCCGGACTGAGAAAAGCATAACACAGCTGCGAAGGGTTGCAGATGACATTGACACGTGTCACCGGTGCGCCAGTGTGGCCACCGTGGTGGGCAGTGGCACCAGTGCGGTGGGTGGGACTCTACTGGTTGCAGGATTACTCGCTGCACCCTTCACAGGCGGGATATCCTTACTTTTAACTGGGGCAGGTGTGGTTGGGGGGATCACCAGTGCCTCCGCGAGCATAACGGAAACCATGATGAACAAGAGCAAACAGGGAGAAGTGGACGAGATCATTGAGCGGTACAACAGCGACAGCAAGCTGCTGATGGAGTCTTTCAACATGGCCTATGGTGCCATCGACGGCTTGATTCGATTGAGCCAGACGGAGATAGCCGCCGGGCTGGCAAAACGAGTGGGCATCCATCCTCTCTCGGTGGGGCAGAAAAGCTACACGCTGGTGAGCACCATACTGGCAAAACAGACCCTGGCAAAGACGTCCAGACTGCAGCGACTGGCGATGGAGGTTTCGGAGCTCTATGGGAGCCTCCAGAGCGCTAATTTTGTGGAGAGCACGGCCCGCATCAAGAACCTACTGTTCGGAATGCCGCACGTGGTGCCCAGCAGCGCCAAGCTGGCCACCAAAGCGCTGTCCACGGCCTTTGTGGCGTGGGACATCTACTCTTTGGTAACGGAGACCATCGACCTGCGTAAGGGCAGCAGGACGGAGCTGGCTCAGCAGGTGCGAGCCATGGCGGACAGGATCAAAGAGAAGCTGTGGGCTTTTCAAGGGATTTATAGAGCCATCGAGCGTTATATGCTGGAGGGTCATGGCAGGGGCAGGCGGCATGCGGCAATAGAAGGGCGGTTTTGAATCTGTTCTTGTTATAATGTTTGGTGATTTTGGGACAAGGCTCCCTCCTCCTTGCATTGCATGCTAACTGCTGAATATCTAACCACATATAACCAGATCCAGATGGTTCAGTGAGTGAATGCCCTACCTGATGTGGCACTGAAACATACAAAGCAGAAGGCCACAGGTGCCAATAGGATTGCCAACTCTGGTTGGACGTATTCCTGGAGGTTTCATCACACTGCCTCCAAATGCCCTGCCCCCACACTCTCGCCATTGGTTGCCCGACATGTCAATCTGCCTACCCAGCCAATCGCAAAGTGAATAGACTCTTCATTTCCTGATTGGATGATTCTTGACTCTCGGTCAAACAGCTGATTTTCCCCATCTCCAATATTTTTATAACTAATGGACAAAAGTGCTGAAAGAAAATTATTTTAAAACACAATTTTTTATTGCCGCTATGGTTTTGCTCCTGGGTGTTTCTCGCAGCAGTGTCCTGGAGATTAGACTTTCATTCCTGGAGACTCCAGGGCAATCCTGCAGGGTTGGCAATCTGAGGTACCAACCCTCTTCTATACTGAGTTAGCTGATGTCAGCTGGGGCCTAATACTGGCCTCCATGCCCTGGGCTAGGGAGAGGAAACGATCAGCCAGGGTTCCTGCTCCTGCTCCATGTTCAATGAATCACTTGTGTGTGGTCATTAGGTTCAGGGTGATAACCTCTGTGCTCAAACAGCCTACTGGCGCTCAATGTCTCAGCTGATCCCCCTGCTCCTCTTTCCCTCGGCTTCTTGGCTGAAGGCTAATTGATGAGAACAGAGATCCATAAGTCTCCAAACTCCAGTCTCCCGCAATCTGGAGCCTTTTTAACTCCACCGCCTGCCATTAAAATCGCCCATGGGACTCGTCCATTGAGGTCTCGCTCTCTCCTTGTAGGTTACGGTTTTAACCTGCTCTTCTGAGCCTCCCTGCCAGGAAACCGGCGAGGTCCTTCTTTAGAGGTGTGCAGATGGGTCTGTGATGACTGTCATCAGGCACCGACAGCTCACCTAACCAGAGGCCCTTGTGGCTTTCCCTCCAGGGCCCTCAGAGGAAATGCCATCAAAGGGCAGATGAGCCAATCCTTTAATCGGGCAACGGCGTCCTTAACCCACAACCCGTGACACAGCAGCAGGACAGAACAAGTCATTGAAAGAGCGACCGTGAACTCCCCGCTAAAGACCATTCCTCCTGCCGCCCGATATTCAGCCCGACCCATCCCCTAAGCTGCCGCTCCCCGCCTGTTCTTGGGGTGGGAACCTGGCAGGAACCGATGCAGATGAGGCCCAGGAGTTAAATATCTTCCAGGCCTGAAGCTGCCCCGACAGGGTCGGATTGCTACCTGCTTCGACCCGTCCCCCATAACTGCGAGAGAT
Organism: Heptranchias perlo; assembly: GCF_035084215.1. Classification (NCBI taxonomy): domain Eukaryota; kingdom Metazoa; phylum Chordata; class Chondrichthyes; order Hexanchiformes; family Hexanchidae; genus Heptranchias; species Heptranchias perlo. The sequence continues at coordinate 304,045 of NW_027139315.1, read as the reverse complement.
TCACTTCACATCCTCTTAATTATGAGGTTAACATAAGCTCACAAACGGCATAGGAAAAACAATTAAAAATGAGGGAAAAAAATCTGTCAATCTGTAAATGTTTGGCCGTTTCTCTTCCCCAGATGCTGACCGGCCTGCTGTGTGTTTCCAGCATTTTTTTATTTGTAATTTTTTTCCCCATTTTTCCTTTAGCCACATCTTTTATTTTATGATTCTATGATCTTTTCTCCTCTCCTGCCCGGGTCCTTTCAATCCCAATCGAGTCCTTGTTTCCAAGACTTCTCCCCATGCCAAAGGCTCCTAAACGATGAGAGATAAAAAGAGAAAATAGGAAGCTGAGGCAAAAACAAAGTAATGGAAATGCAGAGCGGGACTGTCAATAGCTGAAAGGTAAAAAAAACACATCAGTGCTACGAAATCAGGAAAAAAACAACGCTGGGTTAGCTGCTCGGGGGGGAACGAGACGTCTTGTGTGAGTGAAATGCCTACGATTGTTCCTGCTACTTCTGAATCGCTCTGTCGGATAAACTTTGATTGAATCTGTTGCACTCTGTAATCTGCTCTGCCCAGAGGGTCATGTGGGTGAGACGCTGTAATCTTAAACATGCTCTTGATTCTCTGAATGGCTGGCACTCTGGAATTTTTGATCACAGATTTGTTTGTGTCTGATATCAGACCAGATTCCACATAACTGAACCTTGTATTGATTTATACCCACTTACACTTTACAATAAAATCACTAAATTGCAACCTTCAGGCTTTTGACTTTATCAGACATACCATTTTACTTTTTGTAACTAGGATCTCAATCCTTGTCCATCTCACTCGCTGTGTCGATGGGCCCGATGTTAGCAGGGCTGTGGGTTCTCGGCGGGGGGGCTATCGGGCGCGTGGGTAACGCGCCTGGTGAAATCAGTCAGTTCCCCGCGCGATCGTAGCATAATTGGATCCACCTACCTGGTCCTCCGGGTTCCCCGCTGCTGATCTGCGCGTCGGGCGGGCTGCGCATGCGCAGTAAGATCTGTCAGCTGGAGGAGCTCTATTTAAAGGGGCAGTCCTCCACTGACAGATGCTGCAACAAATAGAAAAAATTACAGCATGGAGCAGCCCAGGGGGAAGGCTGCTCCCAGTTTAATGATGCCTCACTCCAGGTATCAATACATGGGGTGAGGAGGAGGGGGAGGACAGAGATCTTCCCCCCCGGCGGGCGGGAGGAAGCGGCCTGCCTCTGCCACCAGGAAGGCCTGGCTCGAGGTGGCAGAGGGGGTCACCTGCACCACCAACATATCGCCCACCTGCATACAGTGCAGGAGGCGCTGCAATGACCTAAGTCGGTCAGCCAAAGTGAGTACACTTACTCATTCCCCTACACTCCGTCTGCCACATCACCGCCCCCACCCCACATCTCCTTCTGCACCGCCAACACTACTCTGTCACATCACCCCTCATACCCACTCAAACCTCATCCTCATCTTACCTGCACCTACTCACCTCGCCAGTACTCAGCCTGCCACTACCACTCAACCCAATCCTCATACAATCTCATGGCTCTATCTCATACTCACCCTCTCATGCATCTCTCTCACGGCCAGCCTCACTCAACCTGCCACTACCTGTGCTGCAGCCACAGGGCATCACATATGTGCAGTAGGCAGCGTAAGGCAAACGTGTCGTGAGCATGAAGGGGATGCACAAGGGTGTTTGAGGGTTTGTCATGGTTGTTACTTATATTGAATTTCTGACCAACTCACATTACATATTATATTGGCACCACTACTGCCATGTCTTTGCGAATCTTGTCTGGTCTGTGCAATAATGCCCTTTCCTGAGGATCACAATGAAGACCCACAACTGATGCCACCCATTGTGTCACTGCAGAGTGGGTGTAGGTGTATTTGCAGGGCTCTTTTGTGCAGACGACTGAGAGACGTCGGCGATGTCCCCGGTGGCACCCTGGAAGGATGCGAAGGAGAAGTTGTTGAGGGCAGTGGTGACTTTGACAGCGACAGGTAAGAAGATGGTGCTCGGGCCAGCCGGGAGCAGCTCGGCATGAAGGAGGCTGCAGATGTCCACGACAACATGTCGAGTGACTCTGAGCCTCCGTGTGCACTGCTGCTCAGAGAGGTCCAGGAAGCTGAGCCTCGGTCTGTGGACCCTGTGGCGAGGGTAGTGCCCTCTGCGACGCATCTCTCTCTGCGGTAGCCCTCCCTCCTGCTGTACAGGTGGATGTGTCACAGCACTGTGTTGTGGAGCTCCACGTGTCAGAGGTGGACGGCGTGGATGGCGAGGCTGGTGATGCTGTTCGCCCTCCGAGGAGGTCATGACTGCAGCTACGGCGGCCCCCATCCGGAAGATGTACATCTGAGGGGGTCCGCAAGATAGGTAAATGTGTCTGGACACCGGGGTAAGTGTGCAAGTTGGTGACTTTGATTGTCAGGAGGAGGGCGGTGGAGGCCAAACTTTGTCCCAAGTGACAGAGTGGCCTCCTGCAATGAGTGAGGGTCTCCCCCCCCAACCTGTCAAATGGACCTTTGCAGCTGCCACAGGCTGATGGCTGCAACACGTCCATTTGAACTGGGAGTGTTTCCCCCAGTGTGGGAAACAGTCCCAGTTTGCTCTAAAATCCCACCCCTCCTCACATGATCCCTTAATCAGGTCAGTTAATGACCTGAAATACCTAAATAAATACTTTCAATTGGCATCCCACTGGCTTTAATTGCCTGCGGGATTCCCACCAGCGCACGCCGGCGCGTCAGCGGGGAACCCGGAAGTGCGCGGGTTCGAGGCGGGCTCCGGTCCCGCTCCGGGATTTCACGATTTTCGGGGCCCCCCCGCCAGGAACGCACCCGATAGCGGGTGCTAAAATGCTGCCCTATGTGTTTGTGATGTACTCCATCCTTCTTCTCTGTTTGTATCTTCCTCTCTCAGTCCATCTTGTTTCTGCCTCAGGCCAGTGCTATTGCGTATCTCACTTTTTTTATTCCTTTCTCTCTGTCCATCCCTGTTCCTGAGTGTCTCTCCATCTCCCTATCTCTATTCCTGTGTGCCTCTTTCTCATTCTCTATCTGTTCCCATGTGTGTATCTCTATCTCTTCCTCTCCCCTCACTCTATCTGTCCTTATGTGTAAGTCTCCTCCCTTTTCTCTTCCTTTCTTTGTCTCTTTACCCGACTATTCTAATGCTCTCCTGACTGGTCTCCCACCTTCCACCATCCGTAAACTTGAGCTCATCCAAAATATCTATATAAATGCAAGTTGTTGTTGTTGTTGTTGATGTCCCTGTGTGTTATGGCGCTCTTGTAGCCCATTCATCTCTCCTACCACCAGAGAAATAGTGTTACTTAGAGGTGGGATTCTCCCACCCTTTAAAGTACACGGAAAACATCCTACTGACTACAGTGTTTCACTGTACGCTGTATAACTGTGCTCCAGTCCAAGACTCTCTCTCTGAATAACGTGTCTGTATTAAGATATCGAAAGGACATAACTTGACACTGTGTATTTTTTTTTTATTCGTTCGTGGCATGTGGGCGTCGCTGGCGAGGCCGGCATTTATTGCCCATCCCTAATTGCCCTTGAGAAGGTGGTGGTGAGCCGCCTTCTTGAACCGCTGCAGTCCGTGTGGTGACGGTTCTCCCACAGTGCTGTTAGGAAGGGAGTTCCAGGATTTTGACCCAGCGACAATGAAGGAACGGCGATATATTTCCAAGTCGGGATGATGGGTGCCAATCAAGCGGGCTGCTTTGTCCTGGATGGTGTCGAGCTTCTTGAGTGTTGTTGGAGCTGCACTCATCCAGGCAGGTGGAGAGTATTCCATCACACTCCTGACTTGTGTCTTGTAAATGGTGGAAAAGCTTTGGGGAGTCAGGAGGTGAGTCACTAGCCGCAGAATACCCAGCCTCTGACCTGCTGTAGTAGCCACAGTATTTATATGGCTGGTCCAGTTAAGATTCTGGTCAATGGTGACCCCCAGGATGTTGATGGTGGGGGATTCGGCCGTTGAATGTCAAGGGGAGGTGGTTAGACTCTCTCTTGTTGGAGATGGTCATTGCCTGGCACTTGTCTGGCGCGAATGTTACTTGCCACTTATGAGCCCAAGCCTGGATGCTGTCCAGGTCTTGCTGCATGCGAGCTCGGACTGCTTCATTATTTGAGGGGTTGCGAATGGAACTGAACACTGTGGAATCATCAGCGCACATCCCCATTTCTGATCTTATGATGGAGGGAAGGTCATTGATGAAGCAGCTGAAGATGGTTGGGCCTAGGATACTGCCCTGAGGAACTCCTGCAGCAATGCCTTGGGGCTGGGATGATTGGCCTCCAACAACCACTACCATCTTCCTTTGTGCTAGGTATGACTCCAGCCACTGGAGAGTTTTTGCCTTGATTCCCATTAACTTCAATTTTACTAGGGCTCCTTGGTGCCACACTCGGTTAAATGCTGCCTTGATGTCAAGGGAGTCACTCTCACCTCACCTCTGGAATTCAGATCTTTTGATGTTTGGACTAAGGCTATAATGAGGTCTGGAGCCGAATGCTCCTGATGGAACCCAAACTGAGCATCGGTGAGCAGGTTATTGGTGAGTAAGTGCCACTTCTTAGCACTGTCGACTACACCTTCCATCACTTTGCTGATGATTGAGTGTAGACTGATGGGGTGGTAATTGGCCGGATTGGATTTGTCCTGCTTTTTGTGGACAGGACATACCTGGGCAATTTTCCACATTGTCAGGTAGATGCCAGTGTTGTAGCTGTACTGGAACAGCTTGGCTAGAGGCGCAGCTAGTTCTGGAGCACAAGTCTTCAGCACTACAGCTGGGATGTTGTCGGGGCCCATAGCCTTTGCTGTATCCAGTGCACTCAGCTGTTTCTTGATATCACGTGGAGTGAATTGAATTGGCTGAAGACTGGCTTCTGTGATGGTGGGGATATGGGGAGGAGGCTGAGATGGATCATCCACTAAAGAAAGAAGACAGACTGAGTAAGGCCAATAATGCAGTCCCTGCCCTGCACCCTGATACCCGGTGCACTGATCCTGTGTGTAAGTGAGCTCACTATCTGCCACAATGCCAGGCCAGCTCATTTAAATATTGGTTTGCTGTTCCCAGCATGTGGTGCCTGACACAACGGAAATGCCAGGGGCCTAGGGGACTGCAGCTGGTGAAGGGTTTGTGCTACCTGTAAAGCTCTAGGGGGAAAGAGACAGCAAGATGGGGAACAGGTAGTGGAAGGGGAGAGAGATGGATTCAGGGAGACCACGGCAAATTTTTTTAACAGCAACATTTTCAACAGGGTTTGGCAAAGATAGTAAAACAGAATGTCCCCATTGTCTCTGTGATTTCAACTAAGAACACATCTTAATGGTACTGGGAGTAGCACCCGCTGGGGTAAGGTGCATGTAAAAGGGGAGACAATCATAGTTTGATAGGATTAACAGATGCTCTGCCTCTCTTCCACCCGGACTGGTGGCCAACACGAAGGGAACCTGGTTAAGATGAGGTACAGCATCTAAGAGGATATTATAGGGATAAAATTTGGATTAAGGGATATAAAGGGGTGGGTCCCAATCTCGAGTTCAAAGGTCAGGCCTAGTAGTTGATTGATTAACCCATAAATCCCCATACAAGGACCCCGGCAGTGGCATACCAGAAAAAAAAACTGACTGATTAATTAAACTGTTATAAGAGACTGTTGCAGCATGGAATGTCCTAAACTGTTAGATCATTTGGGAATAATTGGCTCGGCGTGCCTGATCGTGTGGGTGGGAATTAGCATAGAACCTGCTACAACCCCTGCTGCAAGTGGACTCAATCGTGTTTCAAGGGAACTGCATGTCAATACTTTTTTATACGTGATATATGTATGCAAAACGTCAAGGTATCTCTCGTTGCTGGGTGTGCTCACATATCCTAATTCAATCCAAGGGAGGCATTCCCGTCAGACCAGTCCCCCTAACTTCCCAAGAAATAGCAGAGTGGGTAATAAATCAAATTGTAATTAATGGGAACAGAATGCGAGATAGTGGCTGGATGAGTGAGAGAACAAGTAAGGCAATGTTTGTGAGAAAGCAATGGAAGGAGTACACAATCACAACAAAATGCGAAACCAAATTTCCAGGGTGGTACCAACCTAATTACGATCGGACCCATAAACCTCCTTTTCTAATCCTTACAAATACACCAAGAACTAATGGAGCAATATGTTTGAGTAAGAATTCAGTAGGGGGTGATATAATGGGATGGAGTAATTGCACTCAGTATATAAATATGCCAGAAACCAGCATCAGTAGTACCATCAGATGGAAGCCTTGCACAGGTGGTCAAATTTACATAGATAGAACATATGTAAAAAATTCCCCTGCAATTACTGCATATAATGAAACCTACTTTATTTGTGGCCACAAGGCATACCCATGGTTTGAAGGGATTCGCAAAATTTCACATGTTCCCCCCCCCCGAAATATTGGTTTGCTGTTCCCAGCATGTGGATAGCCCATCAAGGAACATTCGGAACAATGGGAAACAGTTATGAAACAGATCAGTACAGGTACTGGCCATTAATGTAAATGGGCCAAGATTGGGACCCCTTTTGTCTTACATTTTCAGCCCAAATCGAACAATGGAGCAAGCTGATGAGGCACGAAAAGAAAACCTGATACCGGGAGAATATAACTGGGGCTTCCCAGAATCTCTCTCTCTCTCTCTCTCCTCTTCGCCTCTTGGTCCGGTGTCCTGTCTGCCTGCTAGCAACTAAGGAAGGCCAGCCAGTAAACCTCGCAACTACATGTCGACGGCAGCAGCAGGGCACAGGGGCCAGGCCTTTTCATCTGTTTCACCGGTGAGCATTAATTTTCTGGCCGCCACAAGACAACCTAGCTAGGTGTAAGGGTGGGAGTTAAAGGGGTATTGCTAAAATTGTGATTTTAGAATTTTCCCTCGATGTGTCCGTTTCTTCCACCCCGTTAAGTGTAAGACTGTATTACATCCATAGCGATTTCTTTTATCTTCTGTATAATACTGTTTACCTTGTAGTTTTAGTTTTCTTATTAATAAACATTGGTTTTCCTTGTACCAATCCACTGGTCTGTTCGTCTGTCCTTGTTACCGCCCGATAAGTCCTCAGCTCTGAATCAGGAAGGGGAAAGCGATTCGCAACCGCACAGCGGGCAGGGCAGCTCAGGAAAAACATAACTGGCTGACCTATAATAAGCCCGAGAAACAGTAAAAGAACCCTTACAGGTTGCCTCAAAAATGGACCGGATCATGTTACTTGGGATATGTGATCCCATATGTCCGACACTTGTCATCCCTGCCTCAATATCGTACCGGGCAACGAGTAAAGAGGGTAATTACTGAGGCCGACCGATTCTGGGCCATTGCTTTCCCGAGGTGGGGAGTGAGCATGGCCACCAGAGAAATTATTAAATTGGCCAAAATCTGGGAAATAGTTGCTAATGATACGGCAGAAGCCTTAAAGGAAATAAGCGCAGAGATGGTAGCCATTCGTACGGTCACCGTACAAAACCGTATGGCCCTTGATACCTATTGGCAGAGAAAGGAGGAACATGCGCACTAATTGGATCTGAATGTTGTACCAACATACCTGATAGTTCAGAGAATATTACTGATTTGGCCGATCACATTCAAAGGAAAGTTGAGAAATTCAAGCAGCCCCCTTCATTCACTCTTTGGGGCTGGGCAACAGGGTGGCTGGGTTCTATTGGGACTTCTCTAGTTCAGGGACTAGTCATATCTATTGTTATAATTCTTATAGCCTATTGCTTTGTCAAATGCTGCTGTGTTATGATGTCTAATCTGGGTACACATATAGCGCCCACAAATTTGATGGTGCAAGTAGGGGTGACACAGGATAAGGTGCAGGAGGAGTTTGAATGTTTGGATGGAATAATGCTCTATTAGAGTATTGTCCTTTATAAAGGGCAAAAGGGGGGAATGTGGAAATGCGGAAATGCATAAAGAGATACCTGACCATATTAACTTTCTAATACACTTAAACCATAAATGTGGACCTGACCATATTAATTTTCTAATACCCTTAAACCATAAAAAGAAGAAATGCATGATGGATAGTTGACCATATTAACTGACCAGCTGAATATGATAGAAAGCTTACATTTTAGTTTCTCACCAAAGACATGCAGAAGCGCTATTGTTCGCTTATGTTGATAGCTGTCTGACTAACAGAAATGAATGACCATATAGTCTTGAGACTAGGTACAGACCTACTGATAAAAAAAGACTGTTTATTAAGGAAAATTACTTTCCCAGGCCTGTGTCCAAACATCACGAGGCAGTCATGAGGAACCAGAGGGTGGGTTCCCTATTTTGATTGACGAACCACTTGAACCAATAAAGAATGTACGTGTATGCCCATATTCTACGACAGGTGCGCGTTGCTGTATAACTGTATAAACGTGTATTAACTGTATAAACGTGAGCTGTTTCCTTTGTTCAATGAAGAGGTTGTTCTGACCATTGATTTAGAGCACTCTTCCCTTGTATACAAGTTTCTTTTAATAAATTCTTACTTGTCTGAAAATAAGTGTTTGGAGTTAATGCATTGTATACAATAGGTAATTACGTTTTCGACAGTGTCTCTAGAATATATAGGGAAATCCATCTAGCTCAGGAAACCCAGCAGTGAAATGGAGGCGGGAGAAGCCGGCTCCAGAAGGTAAATGCCTTTTACAGCACTCATTGTGGGCCAGGAGGAGCAGGAGTGCTCCACCAGGCCCCTCAAGGAAGCCTTTGGACTACCCCCTGCTGATCGTGGCTACACTCTTCCCTCTGCCGTGATCGCCGACCCTCCCCCCTCCAGCCCCGATCTCTCACTCCCTTCATGTCGCAATCGCAGCCGACCTCTCCCCCTGCTGAGCCCCTATCTCCGGCCTTCCCCCTCCCGCGATGGGCTCTCCTCTCTCTCTCTCTCTCTCTCTCTCCCACCACCCAAGCCCCAATCTCTGGCCTTCCCCCTCCCGCGATGGGCTCTCTTCCCCACTCCCCCCCCAAGCCACGAACGCTGGCCTTCCCCTCCTCTCCCGATAGTCTGGGCCTCCCTCGCTTACTTTCCTCTAGTATCCCTACTCCTGCTCTATTCTGCAGTGATCTTTATTCTTCTAAAGTGCCCTAGGTCCATGTTCGCACCCTGGTTGCTTATTGTCAATTGTTCTGGTTGGGCTGATTTTGGTAGGCATTTGTATTGATTGGGCATTTGCTGCCTCAATTTGTTATGCTTTTATTTCTGTAAAACCTATAAACGAAGGGGTCAAATTCCCCTCCGTCGATGCAAGTGATGCAGAGCCAAACTCCTGCCCACCAGAGGGAAGGCTGCGGACCCCGTCTCAAATCCGGCCTGGGCCCCAAATCGGAATTTCAGAACCAAACAGATTAAAAAAGTTAAAGCTAGAGCTGACTGTAGGAGATATTGGCCAAATGCTTATTGTGTTTGAACAGTATTCCTTTCTCTGCAATTGTTATACAGGCAGACTACTGGTCTGATCTCCAGTCAAAGATGAGCCGCAGTCTCCTCCAGCTAAACATTGGGAAGACTGAAGCCATTACCTTTGGCCCCTGCCACCAAACTCGGTACCCATGCCACTGATTCCATCTCCCTCCTAGGCCACTGTCTGAGGTTGAATCAGACTGTTCACAAATTCGGCGTCCTATATGACCCTGAGCTAAGTTTCTGGCTCCATAGACCACTTACTACCACCTCCGTAACATTACCTGCCTACGCCCCTACCTCAGCTCGTGTGCTGCTGAGACCATCATCCATGTCTTTGTCACCTCCAGACTCACCTATTCCAATGCTCTCCAAGTCGGCCTCCCGTCCTCTACCCTATGTAAAATTCAGCTAATCCAAATCAGTGCTGTCCATATTCATTCACCCATGTTCTCAATGACTTACATTGCCTCCCAGTCCCCCAATGCCTCAAATTTAAAATTCTCATCCTCGTGTTTGAATCCCTTTATTGCCTCGCCCCTCCCTAACTCTCCAACCTCCTCCAGCCCAACAATCCTATCCCCGGACCCTCCGTCCTTCTGAATCTGATCTTTATTGAATTCCCCTCCCTTTGCCCCACCACTGGCAGCTGTGCCTTCAGCCGCCTAGATCTCACTTGCTAGAATTCCTGTCCTAAACTCCTCTGCCTCTCCTTCAAGATCCTCCTTAAAGCCCAATCTTTAACCAAGCTTCTGGTCACTCCTCTTAAACTCTCCTTCTTTGGCTTGGCGTCCATTTTTTTGACTTGTGCCTCTGTGAAGTGCCTTGGAATGTTTTATCGTGTTAAAAGCAAGGTAGGAATGCACATTGTTGATCTTTGTTGTTAAATGGCAACATCTTTGCTAAAATAACAGACAGAAGAAGGTCTATGAGGGCACTAATCATTCAGTGCCAATATCTCAAATAGAAATTTCTAGGTCTATAAATCTAAGTGTTATTAATGTATATTCGAGTGAATTCCCCACCTGCACGGCCAATGGGGAGTCACATCCAAAGGGAGTGCGAGTCAGAGATAGGGTACAAGATTGTAGCCGCTGATACTCTGACTCACTCCCAGTGGGGAGTCACACTCGAAGGGAATATAGGATACAAGACATAGAAACATAGAAAATAGGAGCAAGAGTAGGCCATTCGGCCCTTTTTCCCCAAATCCCTTGATCCCTTTAACATTGAGAAATATATCTATTTCCTTCTTGAATATATTTAATGACTTGGCCTCCACTGCCTTCTGTGGTAGAGAATTCCACAGGTTCACCACCCTCTGAGTGAAGAAATTTCTCCTCATCTCGGTTCTAAATGGCATACCCCATATCCTGAGACTGTGACCCCTGGTTCTGGGCTCCCCAGCCATCGGGAACATCCTCCCTGCATCTAGTCTGTCTAGTCCTGTTAGAATTTTATATGTTTCGATGAGATCACCTCTCATTCTTCTAAACTCCAGTGAACATAGGCCTAGTCAACCCAATCTCTCCTCATACGTCAGTCCTGCCATCCCAGGAATCAGTCTGGTAAACTTTTGTTGCACTCCCTCCATGGCAAGGACATCCTTCCTCAGATAAGGAGACCAAAACTGCACACAATACTCCAGGTGTGGTCTCACCAAGGCCCTGTACAACTGCAGTAAGACATTCCTGCTCCTGTACTCAAATCCTCTTGCAATGAAGGCCAACATACCATTTCGCCTTCCTAACTGCTTGCTGCACCTGATTGCTCACTTTCAGCGACTGGTGTACAAGGACACCCAGGTCTCGTTGCACCTCCCCTTTTCCCAATCTATCACCAATCAGATAATAATCTGCCTTTCTGTTTTTACAACCAAAGTGGATAACCTCATTAATTCACATTATACTGCATCTGCCATGTTCTTGCCCACTCACCCAACTTGTCTAAATCACATTGGAGCCTCTTTGCATCCTCCTCACAGCTCACATTCCACCCCAGCTTTGTGTCGTCTGCAAACTTGGAAATGTTACATTTAGTTCCCTCATCCAAATCATTGATATATATTGTGAATAGCTGGGGCCCAAGCACTGATCCCTGCAGTACCCCACTAGTCACTGTCTGCCAACTGGAAAAAGACCTGTTTATTCCTACTCTCTGTTTCCTGTCTGTCAACCAATTCTCAATCCATGCCAGTATATTCCCCCAATCCCCTGTGCTTTAATTTTGCACACTAACCTCTTGTGTGGGACCTTATCAAAAGCCTTCTGAAAATCCAAATAAACCACATCCTCTGGTTCTCCCCTATCTATTCTACTCGTTACATCCTCAAAAAACTCCAGTAGATTTGTTAAGCATGATTTCCCTTTCATAAACCCATGCTGACTTTGTCCAATCCCGTTAATGCCTTCCAAGTGTTCTGTTATCACATCTTTTATAATAGACTCTAGCATTTTCCCCACGACTGATGTTAGGCTAACCGGTCTGTAATTCCCTGTTTTTTCTCTCCCTCCTTTTTTAAATAGTGGGGTTACATTTGCCACCCTCCAATCTGTAGGAACTGTTCCAGAGTCTATAGAATTTTGGAAGATGATCACCAATGCATCCACTATTTCCAGGGTCACTTCCTTTAGTACTCTGGGATGTAGATTATCAGGCCCTGGGGATTTGTCAGCCTTTAGCCCCATTAATTTCCCTGGCACTATTTTTTTTACTAATACTGGTTTCCTTCAGTTCCTCCCTCTTACTAGACCCTTGGTTCCCTAACATTTCCGGGAGGTTATTTGTGTCTTCCTTTGTGAAGACAGAACCAAAGTATGTGTTTAATTGTTCTGCCATTTCTTTGTTCCCCATTATAATTTCCCCCATTTCTGACTGTAAGGTACCTACATTTGTCCTCACTAATCTTTTTCTCTTGACATATTTTTCCCTCTGAATCAATCTCTTTGTCCTCCTTTGCTGAATTCTGAACTGCTCCCAATCCTCAGGCTTGCCGCTTTTTCTGGCAATTTTATATGTCTCCTCTTTGGATCTAATACTATCCCTAATTTCTTTTGTAAGCCACGGTTGAGCCACCTTTCCTGTTTTATTTTTGCGCCAGACAGGAATGAATAATTGTTGTAATTCCTGCACATGTTCTTTAAATATTAACCATTGCCTATCCACCGTCATCCCTTTTAGTAAAGACAGTAGCAGAGTCCAGTTCACACTCCGGTAGGTTGGTGTGCAATATAATAGGTTAACAGTTCAGTTTAGGTAAAGAGCATTATTGGTTAATTACTATAGGGATCTACAGCGAGAGCAGAGGGAGAGAGAGAGAGAGAGAGACAATACGGCATTTATGCTGACAGCGAGACTGAGGCCAAGCTTCAAGCCGGAGTCATCTATGTGCTAATTGTTACATGACAATCTCACGTCGTGAACCAGGGACTGTTCACATCATTCAAGCAGCTTTCTGCGGTGGCCCTCTGTACAGAACCAGTACCAGCTGCCAGTTACAGGATGATGTCTTGCTTTATGTAGAAGAGATCTGGGATTTAAATTAATTCGAATTTTTCAAATCACTGCTGCTTTTAAATTTATTTGCGTACAGCAAGCCTGAACCTGCTGTTGTGGTGGCTGACTCCACCCACAAGTTTTGTTCCAAGTTTCGCTCAGCCAAGACTTTGTTCCAAGTTTCGTTCAGCCAAGTCAGTAGTTAGCCCCTTACTTCTATTCTCCCAAGTCATTAAGAATTTAAGATCAGTTCTTCAGATCGCTTGAATATTTACTAATCAAAATTTTGCTAAGTTGCAGTGCTGAATATGAAGACGTTGTGCTTTATTGGAGTATTTTTTTTTAAGTTACAGGACTCACGTTGAATGCTTCCGTTTTGTTTTAGGCTGACGATTTGCTTGTTTTTAAAGACAGCAGAAGAGCATCACCAAATGGCATGATTTTTCACAACATGGTGTCAAGGCAGAGTAAAGCTCAGCCTCTCAAAGGCCCAGTTTTAAAGCTGTCCTTTCTTAGCCTCCCACACAAATTGCTCGAAGTGGGGGGGAGGGGACCATGCCATGACGGCTAGGTTTAAAGGCAAGGGTGAGCACTCCTGCCTCTGCTGTCAATCAACTCAGCCTAAACATCACTTGTTCGAAAAAATATCAAACTAAGGACATAACGCCATACGGGTACACCATGGACTCTTAGAAATGACAGTACGACCTGCACAAAAGATTGGGAGGGGGCCATCCACACACTGGGGGAAAAAAAATAAATGATTGCGCCATACATAATAAGTCATAGAGTCATAGAGTTATACAGCACGGATAGAGGCCCTTCGGCCCATCGTGTCCGCGCCGGCCATCAGCCCTGTCTACTCTAATCCCATATTCCAGCATTTGGTCCGTAGCCTTGTATGCTATGGCATTTCAAGTGCTCATCCAAATGCTTCTTGAATGTTGTGAGGGTTCCTGCCTCCACAACCCTTTCAGGCAGTGAGTTCCAGACTCCAACCACCCTCTGGGTGAAAAAGCTCCCCCTCAAATCCCCTCTAAACCTCCCGCCTTTTACCTTGAATCTATGTCCCCTTGTTATAGAACCCTCAACGAAGGGAAAAAGCTCCTTAGTATCCATCCTATCTGTGCCCCTCATAATTTTGTACACCTCAATCATGTCCCCCCTCAGCCTCCTCTGCTCCAAGGAAAACAAACCCAATCTTCCCAGTCTCTCTTCATAGCTGAAGCGCTCCAGCCCTGGTAACATCCTGGTGAATCTCCTCTGCACCCTCTCCAAAGCGATCACATCCTTCCTGTAGTGTGGCGACCAGAACTGCACACAGTACTCCAGCTGTGGCCTAACCAGTGTTTTATACAGCTCCATCATAACCTCCTTGCTCTTATATTCTATGCCTCGGCTAATAAAGGCAAGTATCCCATATGCCTTCTTTACCACCTTATCTACCTGTTCCGCCGCCTTCAGGGATCTGTGAACTTGCACACCAAGATCCCTCTGACCCTCTGTCTTGCCTAGGGTCCTCCCATTCATTGTGTATTCCCTTGCCTTGTTAGTCCCTCCAAAGTGCATCACCTCGCACTTTTCCGGGTTAAATTCCATTTGCCACTGTTCCGCCCATCTGACCAACCCATCTATATCGTCCTGCAGACTGAGGCTATCCTCCTCGCTATTTACCACCCTACCAATCTTTGTATCATCAGCGAACTTACTGATCATACCTTTTACATTCATATCCAAGTCATTAATGTAGACCACAAACAGCAAGGGACCCAGCACAGATCCCTGTGGTACCCCACTGGCCACAGGCTTCCAGTCACAAAAACAACCTTCGACCATCACCCTCTGCCTTCTGCCACTAAGCCAGTTTTGTATCCAAAGTGCCAAGGAACCCTGGATTCCATGGGCTCGTACCTTCTTGACCAGTCTCCTGTGCGGGACTTTATCGAAGGCCTTACTGAAATCCATGTATACCACATCCACTGCGTTACCCTCATCCACACGCCTAGTCACCCCCTCAAAAAATTCAATCAAATTAGTCAGACATGATCTTCCCTTGACAAAGCCATGTTGACTATCCCTGATTAATCCTTGCTTCTCCAAGTGGAGACTAATTTTGTCCTTCAGAATTTTTTCCAATAATTTTCCTACCACTGATGTTAGGCTCACTGGCCTGTAGTTCCCCGGTTTTTCCCTACTCCCCTTCTTGAATAATGGTATTACATTAGCGGTTCTCCAGTCCTCTGGCACATCCCCTGTGGCCAGAGAGGTTCTGAATATATGTGTCAGAGCCCCCGCAATCTCCTCCTTTGCCTCACACAGTAGCCTGGGATACATTTAGTCCGGGCCTGGGGATTTATCCATTTTTAGGCCTGCTGAAACCGCCAATACCTCCTCCCGCTCGATGTTAATATGTTCGAGTATATCACAGTCCCCCTGCCGTATTTCTATGTCTACATCGTCCTTCTCCATAGTGAAAACAGATGCAAAAAATTCATTTAGAACCCCTCCTACATCTGCCGGCTCCACACACAGATTGCCATTTTTGTCCCTAATGGGCCCTATTTTTTCCCTAGTTATCCTCTTACCCTTAATATACTTATAAAACATCTTAGGATTTTCCTTTATTTTGCTCGCCAGTGTTATTTCATGGCCCCTCCTTGATCTCCTAATTTCTTTTTTAAGTATCCCCCTGCACTTTTTGTACTCCTCTAGGGCTTCCTCCGTCTTTAGCCTTTTGTATCTGCCAAAAGCCCTCCTTTTTTTCCTAATCCATTCTCGTATATCCCCTGACATCCAAGGTTCCCTGGAGTTCTTGGAACCACCCTTGACCTTTACGGGAACATGTTGCCATTGTATGGTCTCAATCTCCCTTCGGAAAGACTCCCATTGCTCCGATGCGGATTTTCCTACAAGCAGCTGATCCCAGTCCATTTTGGCCAGATCCTGCCTTATCCTATTAAAATCGGCCTTCCCCCAATTTAGAACCTTTATTTCCGGCCCCTCCCTGTCCTTTTCCATGACCACCTTAAATCTCACCGAATTATGGTCACTGTCACCAAAGTGCTCACCTACTAGCACTTCTTCCACTTGGCCGGCCACATTCCCTAGAATTAGGTCCAGTACCGCCCCCTCTCTTGTAGGACTTTCTACATGCTGGCTCAAAAAGCTCTCCTGGATGCACGTTAAGAATTTTGTACCCTCTAAGCCTTTTACACTCTGAGTATCCCAGTTAATATTGGGGAAGTTGAAATCCCCCACTATTATTACCCTATTATTTGCGCAATTTTCTGAGATTTGCCTACATATCTGTTCCTCTATCTCCCCCTGACTGTTTGGGGGTCTATAGTACACTCCCATCAAAGTGCTTGCCCCCTTTTTGTTTTTAAGCTCCACCCATATGGCCTCATTAGAGGAACCTGCTAATATATCATCCCTCCTTATGGCAGTAATTGATTCTTTAATTAATATTGCGACCCCCCCTCCTCTTATACCTCCCCCTCTGTCTCGCCTGAAGATTCTGTACCCCGGAATATTGAGCTGCCAGTCTTGCCCCTCCCTCAACCATGTCTCTGTGACAGCAACAATATCATACTCCCATGTGTTTATCAACACCTTCAGTTCATCCACCTTATTCGCAAGACTCCTTGCATTAAAATAGATGCCATCCAGCCTTGCCCTCACATATTTGCCCTGTCTTCCAAGCTGACTTGTTTTTTTCTCTATATTTGGCTGCACATCACCCCCTATTGTAGCTCCACTCTGTATCCCATCCCCCTGCCAAGTTAGTTTAAACCCCCCCCAACAGTGCTAGCAAACCTCCCCGCAAGGATATTTGTCCCGCTCTGGTTCAGGTGCAACCCGTCCGACTTGTACAAGTCCCACCTTCCCCAGAAGCAGGCCCAGTGATCCAGGAAACTGAAACCCTCCCTCCTGCACCAACTCTTTAGCCACGCATTCATCTGTTCTATCCTCCTATTTCTATACTCACTAGCCCGTGGCACTGGGAGTAATCCAGAGATTACAACCTTTGAGGTCCTGCTCTTTAATCTGCTACCTAGCTCCCTAAATTCTTGATGCAGGACCTCATCTCTCTTCCTACCTATGTCGTTGGTCCCAATGTGGACCACGACCTCTGCCTGCTCACCCTCCCACTTGAGAATGCCCTGTATGAGGTTTAAGAAGGGTTTCATAATCTAAGTAAACAACAATAACAACTTGCATTTATATAGCACCTTTACGCAGCAAAACGTCCCAAAGTACTCCATAGGAGTGTCACCGAACAAAATATTGACATAAGGAGATATTAGGACAGGTGATCAAAAGCTTGGTCAAAGAGGTAGAGAGGCGGAGAAGTTTAGGGAGGGAATTTCAGAGCTTAGAGCCTAAGCAGATGAAGGCACGGCCGCCAATGGTGGAGCGATGAAAATTGGCGCAAGAGGCCAGAATTGGAGGAGCGCAGAAATCTCGGAGGGTTGTAGGACCAGAGGAGGTTACAGAGATAGGGAGGGGCGAGGTCATGGAGGGATTTGAAAACAAGTATGAGAATTTTAGAATCAAGGCGTTGCCGGATTGTAATAGTATTGATAGTTCCTTCACAGCTTGATCCTGCCTTTTAATCTCTGACTTAACGGGAAATAATTTTTAGTTTCCAGGGCTCACGACTGAGATTAAATGGTAATACTATGGGGACATGTAATTTAACTGAACACTAGGAAGCTGTAAGGAATCTTACAACACCAGGTTATAGTCCAACAGTTTTATTTGAAAATCACAAGCTGTCGGAGGCTTTCTCCTTCATCAGGTGAGTGACGAAGGAGAAAGCCTCTGAAAGCTTGTGATTTTCAAATAAAACTGTTGGACTATAACCTGGTGTTGTAAGATTCCTTACATTTGTCCACCCCAGTCCATCACCGGCATCTCCACATCTAGGAAGCTGCTTAGTGTATGAGGTATAAACAGGAAAATTCCCCACCAACTGGGGTCTAAAGTCAGCACCGTAGGTGATCATGGGTAATAATGGTAAATCTTTTGATAACCAGAAGCAAGGGGTCAGGAGAAAGGCCAATTGAGTACATTCACAAGAAACATACATCACCTGGAAACAACGAGTCAAAGGGTATCAATCGGGAATCAATGTACAATCTAATGAAAGTAAGGAAAGAGTAGTTAAGAATAGTTCATTAATAGTATTCTCGGAGATGGTTGTGTCCTTGCCTATACTGAACAATGAGAAGAATATATTTTATACCCTGGACCTACCTGAAACATTAGACCATGCAGGGGAAATTCTAATCAAAGACCTCCAGATATTTCCCCCCATCACCCCGGCCCCGATTTTTCGATAGACAGCCTGAAAGCGCAGGAATGGCTTGTATCTGATGTCACGTCATGGCCTTTATCTCAAGGGGGCTGGAATACAAGGGGGACAAAGTTTTGCTTCAGTTGTATAGAGCCTTGGTAAGACCCAATCTGGGGTACTGTGTTCAGTTTTGGGCACCACACCGATTGTAGTTCTGATACTCCGACTCACTCCCTGTGGGGAGCCACATTCAAAGGGAGCACGGTTTAGAGATAGGGTATAAGACTCTACCACTAATACTCCGATGCACTCCCTGTGGGGAGTCACACTCGAAGGGAGCCCGCGTTAGCGATAGGGTGCAAGACTGTAGCTCCGATACTCTGACCCACTCCCCATGGGAAGTCACACTCGAAGGGAGCAGAGGTTATATTTAGTCTACAGCACAGAAACAGGCCATTTGGCCCAACTGGTCTATGCCAACGTTTATGCTCCACACAAGCCTCCTCCTTCCTTACTTACTTCCACATACCCTTCTATCTTTTCCCTTCTGAAATCCGTGCTGACTATTCTTTATTATATTTTCATTTTCTAGATATTTTTCTATCACATCTTTGAGTGAAGATTCCATTATCTTCCCTATCACCCATGTTAAAGATAGGGTACAAGAGGGTAGCACTGATACTCTGACGAACCCCACTTAGGGAAGTTACACTTGAAGGGTGCACAGGTCAGACATAGGGCATCAGTCTGTAGCTCTGACTCCTGCTCCCTGCGAGCTCACCTCATTTCTGCGCATGCCGGATCAGAGAATTTACTCCATTGCACACTATTATCTCTGTAGAATTTTGAATCCATAAAGAATGTGAAGCTGTGTATATTTTTTCCTGAGTGTGCCTGTTCATTGTGCAACTCTGTTTCTTCACTTTTATTATGTTTTGAATAGATTGTCACTGTTGCAATTTATTTATTTCTGTTGGAATGGAGACTGCGTCCTGACCTTGAAGTAAGAATGTCATGTTCTTACTGATTGCTGGAGCATGTCCGATTACTGGGAATGGGGAATTTATTTCACTTCCCCATTGTATGCAAGGATTTGATGACACAGGGTTCCCAAGAGGTGACCGGGAGCAGTCAGCAAAGGTTCATCAGTAGTGTGGTAGGTCCTCTTCGGTGTGTTGCTACAGAACAGGTAAGTGCAAGGTTTTTAATACTTTTTTCATTGCCCATCCTTAGTTGTCCAAAGGGCTTTAAGAGTGGACTACGTAGTGCGAGAATGGAATCGTCTGAGATTCCCTTCCCTGAAGGGCATTAGTTGAACCAGTTGGGTTTTTACAGTTTGGTGCCAGTCCACAAATTACCAGGTTTAATTAATTGAATTTCATGAGCTGCCGTGGTGGGATTTGAACTCGAGGCTGCTAGACACCCCCTTTCCACCTGGAGCCATTTAAACGCCTGGGAGAGGTAATAAAGCATATAAAAATCCAGGCTAGCTAGTGGGAAAAAATCTGGAAAATTCCTCTCTGACCCCCTTAGACGAACAAAACAACAACAACACGAACTTGCATTCATATAATTTGACACCGAGCCACATAAGGAGATGTTAGGACAGGTGACCAAAAGCTTGGTCAAAGAGGTAGGTTCTAAGAGTGTCTTAAAGGAGGAGAGAGAGGAGAGGTTTAGGGAGGGGATTCTAGCTTAAGGCAGCTGACGGCACGCCCGCCAATGTTGGAGTGATGAAAATCGGGGATGCGCAAGAGGCCAGAATTGGAGGAGTGCAGAGATCTCGATGGGTTGCAGGGCTGGAGGAGGTTACAGAGATAGGGCGAGGTGAGGCCATGGAGGGATTTGAACATGAGGATGAGAATTTTAAAATCGAGGCATTGCCAGACCTGCAGCCAATGTAGGTCAGCGAGCACAGAGGTGATGGGTGAATGGGACTTGGTGCGAATTAGGATGCTGGCAGCAGAGTTTTGGATGGGTTCATGTTTATGAAGAGTGCAAGGTGGGAGGAGGCCAGGAGAGCATTAGAATAGTCAAGTCTGGAAGTAACAAAGGCATGAATGAGGGTTCAGCAGCAGATGAGCTGAAGTATACAGACCCAGCTCTTTGAGCCTACCTGGGTAACTAAGGTGTTTTAAACTTGGAATTAATCTTGTGATCCTCCTCTCCACAATACTAGTGTGGTTGCAGTAAGAAAGAGAAACCAGGAAATTATAGACCTGTTGGTCTAACATCTGTTGTGGGGGAGTTATTGGAATCTATAATTAAGGACCGTGTGACTGAGCACTTAAGAGAAATTTGAGCTGAATAGAGAGAGTCAACATGGATTTGTAAAGGGTAGGTCATAACTAATGAACCAAATTGAATTTTTTGAGGAAGTAACTAAAGTCGTAGATGGGAATGTCTATGGATGTAGTTTATATGGACTTCCAGAAGGTAAGGTTCCACATAAGAGACTGTTAGCTAAAATTAAAGCTTATGGAATTGAAGGCAAATTATTGATCTGGTTAGTAGATTGGTTAGGCAGTAGGAGACAGAGAGCAGGGATAATGGATATGTACTCAAATTAGGAGGAAGTGACTAGTGGTGTCCCACAAGGATCTGTGCTGGGGCCTCAACTATTTGTTATTTTTATTAATGACTTAGATAGCACAATAGAGAGCCATATATCCAAGTTTGTCGATGACACAAAAATTGGTGGCATAGTAAGTAATGTAGACAGGAGCATAAAATTACAAAGAGACATTGATAGATTAAGTGAGTGGGCAAAACTGGCAGATGGATTTCAATGCAGGTAAGTGTGAGGTCATCCACTCCGGACCAAAAAAAGATAGATTGGAGTATTTTTTAAATGGTAAAAAGCTCGGAACAGTAGAGGTCCAAAGAGATTTAGGGGTCCATGTACACAGATCACTAAAATGTAGCAGTCAGGTACAAAAATAACCAAAAAGGCTAATGGAATGTTAGCCTTTATATCTAGAGAGCTAGAATATAAAGGGGAGCATGTTTTGTTATAGCTATACAAAGCCCTGGTTAGACCACATCTGGAGTACTGTATACAGTTCTGGGCACCGCACCTTAGAAAGGATATACTGGCCTTGGAAGGAGTGCAGTGCAGATTCACCAGAATGTTACTAGGGCTCCAACAAGGGTTAGATCACGAGACGAGATTACATAAACTAGGCTTGTATTCCCTGGATATATAAGGGGTGATTTGATTGAGGTTTTTAGGATTTTGAAAGGAATTGATGGGGTAGATAGAGAGTAACTTTATCCGCTGGTGGGGGAGTCTAGGACAAGGGGACATAACCTTAAAATCAGAGCCAGGCCAATCAGGAGAGAACATAGGAAACATGAAAAGGGTGGTAGATGTGTGGAACACTCTCCCACAAAAAGCAGTAGATGCTAGCTCAATTAATAATTATAAATCTGAGATTGATAGATTTTTACAAGCCAAGGGTATTAAAGGAAATGGAGCCAAGGCGGGTGGATGGAGTTAGGATACAGATCAGCCATGATTTCATTGAGTGGCGGAACAGGTTCGAGGGGCTGAATGGCCTATTCCTGTTCCTATGGGCAATAAATGCCCACCTTGCCAGCGATGCCCACTTTCCAAGAATTAATTTTAAAAATGCCAGTAGAAACCAAGAGTAATGAAGAAAAGTAAAGTAAGGAAGAACACACAAAGGAAAAATGAAGGCCCGTCTAGCAAAACCATCTAATGCATGCAGCGAAAGGAACAGAGGACGTGGCCTGCGATTGAAGGGTGAAGATTCAAAACTAAGCTATGGAAACATTGGGCTCGATTTTACCGTCGGGTTTCCTGCGGGTTTCCAGCGGGGCGGCCCCGAAAATCCCGATATCCAGTCACGTGACTGGATCGCGCCGAGATCCTGGCCACTTCCGGGTGCCGCGCTGACGTGCTGGGCTGCGTGCGCAGGCCCCGCTGGTGGGAATCCCGCAGGCAATTAAAGCCAGTGGGGTTCCACTTGAGTGTCCTTACCTTGCTTGTTGAGGTCATTAAATGAGCTGAATCAGCTGTCAAAACAGGAAGTGTGGGATTTTAGCTTCAACGCAGAGTGTTTCACACACTGGGGGAAACAGTCCCTTCAACCGGTCGTGTTCCAGCCAGCAGCCTGTGGCAGCTGCCAAGGTGCACCCCACAGCGGGTGGGAGAGCCCTCACCCACGCAGGAGGCCACCGCGTCACGTAGGGCAACCCCTGCCCTCCACCACCCCCCGCCAAGCCAGAGGACAGACCGACACGAAACCGCAGCCCCAGTGCGAGGAACCACCTACCTACCCTGCACAACCCCTCACACCAACACCTGCCAGATGGGTGGTGCGTTGACATCCTCGGAGGACGAACAAGATGACCAGCCCCAGCAGCCTCGCAGTCCACGCCGTCCGCCTCGGAGACGTGGGGCCCCCCAACACGGTGCTGCGGCACACCCACCTGCACAGCAGGAGGGAGGGCAACCGCAGAGAGAGATGCGTCGCAGGAGGCACTACCCTCCGCACAGGGTGTACAGAGCGAGGCTCAGCTTCATGGACCTCTCCGAGGAGCAGTGCATACGGAGGCTCAGAGTCAATCGCCAGGTAGTCGCCGACATCTGCAGCCTCCTTAACGACGAGCTGCTCCCTGATGGACCAAGCAGCATCTTCCTACCTGTCGCCGTCAAAGTCACCACTGCCCTCAACTTCTTCGCATCCGGATCCTTCCAGGGTGCCACCGGGGACATCACCGGGGTCTGTCAATCCTCTGCACACAAGTGCATAAGGCAGGTCACCGATGGGTTGTTCCGCAGGGCCTCGACCTACATCAACTTCGCCATGGACGAGCGCAGCCAGATGGAGAGGACGGTTGGATTCCATGCCATGGCTGGCTTCCCACGGGTGCAGGGTGTAATCGACTGCACCCACATCGCAATACGGGCACCTCCGCATGAGCCAGGGCTGTTCATCAACAGGAAGGGGTATCACTCCATGAACGCCCAGCTCATCTGTGACCACCGCCAGAGATTCCTACACGTGTGCGCCAGATACCCCGGCAGCTGCCACGATGCCTTCGTCCTCAGGGAGTCCGCCGTCCCGCCCATCCTGCAGGCACCCAACACCGGCAACGGCTGGCTCCTCGGCGACAAGGGGTATCCCCTACACACGTGGCTCATGACACCTCTGAGGAACCCCATCACCGAGCCGGAGCGTCGGTACAATGACAGCCACACTGCTACCAGGTCTACAATTGAGCAGACCATAGGGCTTCTCAAGATGCGCTTCAGGTGCCTTGATCGTTCTGGGGCAGCGCTGCAATACACACCATTCAGAGTGGGACGAATCATAGTTGTCTGCTGTGCCCTGCACAACATGGCCCAACAGAGGGGGGTGCCGCTGGAGGAGGCCCCATCCACACCCACCACCCACATTGAGGAAGGCGAGGGCGAGGAGGAGGAGGAGGAGGAGGAGGAGGAGGACGCGGACGCGCCAGAGGATGTTGGACGACCCATGCGCCGAGCCGCGACTCACCGGGATGGTCGCCGGGCCAGGGACGCACTCATACGTCAACGGTTCTCCTAGAGTCAGACACTGCGAGGCGCTCGCATCTCCTCACCTGCACATGCGAGGGGCCATACCAGCCCCCTCCACTGAAGACAGTTGCCAGTAATCCTGCACCCACAGCAGTGTTCCCAATGGGCGGCAGCAGGTGTTCGCCGTCATGATGGGCTGCACGGAACGCACCTATTGCACAGGCTGCGGAAGAATGGACGAGAGGTGGCAGGAGTGGTGAGAATATAGTGTTTAATATGTACAATGTGAGATAATATAAACAAAAAAAGTACAAATTAATAAACACCCTGGTGTATTCCCTTTGTGATTATAAGGCCTTTGCAATTCTTTTCCGGGAACCCCTACGTGGTGCTACCCCTGTGGCTCCAGCAGAGGTAGTGGCAGGTTGCTCGTGTTCTTGCCCTGACCGGGTAGATGCTTTGGGCGGACGGCCCCTGGGTTTCGGTGCCCGTGAGGGCACCTCCACAGACTGCTCCTCCTGCACCGGGGCAGGGGCAGACTCGGCCACCTGGAGAGGAGGCACCATTGCGGGTACTGGTTGAGAGGGGGGCAACGGGTGGGACGTGGGGGCGCCTTGAGAAGCGTCCCCGCTTCCATGTCCCCGGTCACCATCATCCCTCTCGTGGCCTCGGCCCACATCACCCCTTCCACCCTGCTGGACGGCAGTTTGGATGGCATGTGTGAGGCCTTGCAAGGCCACCCCTAGTGTATCCGTCAGCCTGTTGATGGCGGCGGAATGTTGCTCACCCTGAATCCGTACAGACATTGTCAGGGCCTGCACGGACTCGATGTGGAGCTGTGCGTGACGCTCGAGGGAGGCCAGCCTGTCCTCCACCGCAGACAGTCCCGCACCTACCCGCGACACTGTGTCGCCGGTACCCTCCTGTACCTGCGCCACCAATGCCCTCATGCAGGAGTTGGACTCCTCCATCGCCTGCACTATTGTGGACAATGCGCGCGGCACCTCTGCCAGTACCTCAGCAATTAGCTGGTGCCCCTCGACGACTCTCCTTTTCACTGGTGGCCCCCTGGGTTCAGCATCTGGGTCCGGCTGAGCAGAGCCTGGAGATGAGTGCTCCCACCGACGCGGACCCTCCGCGGCTGCCCCTGCCACCAGGGTCTGCTCATGCTCACTCGTGCGCGGTGAATCACCAAGTGCTACCCCAACTAGTTGGCGAGGGGGACCCACCGAGGTGCGTGTCTCTGCGCTGGTGGATGGTTGGCTCAGATGTGACGATGCACCCTCAGAGACCGCCATGTCCTCTGAGGAATCGCCCTCCACGATCGCTTCACACACAGACGGACCTGCAAGAGAACAGAGGGCACTTTGAGGCATGTGGACCAACTTGACAGTGCGCCTGATGGCAGGTGATGATACGGTCACTCACGATCATGGGTGTTGAGTGTCAGCTTTCCCTTCCCGGCCGTTTCTGCAGCGACACACTCGCCATCGGCCACCGACAGGCAATGTAGCGTGCGGGCGAGGTCGAGCGCCTCCACCTCTGCGTCGGTGAGCTCTACCACTTGCGGCGGGCCACCTCCGGTGCGTGCCCTTTCCCGATTGTTCTTGCTCCTCTTCTCCTGTCAAGGCAAAACACAGATGCGTGAGTGGGTGCGTCTTGCATAGTGAGACGCATCGAGCATCGGTGTGGGTGGGTTGAGCGTGGCGCGGATGGATGGGAGGATGCGTGGACCACGTGCCCATCCCATTGCATGGGGATTGGGGTGTGTGGTAGTGTTCGGGTGGGGTCAGGGACAGTGGGTACTTGCGTGCACGGCGAGGATGGTGAATGAGTGGCTGTGAGGATTGCTGCGGGAGCGCAGTGGTGGCTGTGCAGGAGGGGGTTGTGATCTGCTTGGCGTGATGGTGGGGACGGGTTGTGGGAGGGTGCGTTGGTGTACTCACCTTGCCGGACCTAGTGAGGTCATTGAACCGCTTGCGGCACTGCTCCCAAGTCCTTGGGGTGTTGCCCCTGCTGCTCACCTCCGCTGCCACCTCTGCCTTCCTGGTGGCGGCGGCAGGGCACTTGCGTCCATCCGCAGGGAAGAGTGTTTCCCTCCTCCTCCTCACGCCCTCCAGCATCAGCTGCAGCGCGAGGTCCGAAAAACGTGGCGCAGCCTTTCCCCTCGGGTGAGCCATCATCTGTAGCCTACTGATTGCAGCAGGAGGGGCTTTGGGAGACTGCCCCTTTAAGTGGAGCTCCTACATCGTGTCGACGGTACTGCGCATGCGCAGCCCGCCGGCACGCAGCTGAGGAGCGGAGAGCCCAGAAGCAGGGCTTAAGCAGTTCAACTATCCCGCGATCGCGCGGGGGACGCACGCAATTAGCCGTCCGCGTTTTCCACGCTCCCGGAGGACCACCCGCTGGGAACCTGCAGGCCTGCTAAAATCGAGCTCATTATTTCAGTGAGTGAGTCTATGGAACAGGCGACCGAGGGAGGTGGTGGAAGCAGAAAGTGTTGATTAATTCAAATGCAAGTTAGATTTCTTTCAGTGAATAATAATAGTATGCGAGTGATTTGAGACATGACATGTTGGAAGTGTAGCATGCTCGGGAGAAACGGGTGACTTTGGACCTATGGAACCCAAAGCTCTCCAGCAATGGTCCTTTTCTTCGCCTTATGCCTGGGTCTGTTGTAGGCTAATTAATAGAGATTGACTGCTATGATTAGTCAACAACTCCATTAACATTGTATCAAGCAACTACCAGGATGGCAGAGGGGGAACTAGATGGAGAGTAAAATCGGGCAGGGTATAAAACCAGAGTTGCACCCGATCCTGTCAGTTTCCCGACAGACAGGTTAGGTTAAAATGGCCCCCTTGTTTTCTTTTCTTGTTTAACAATTCCTATGTTCTTATGAAAGGAACATTAAAACCTAGAAAAAAAACAAGGCCTTTCAGAGGCATAATCAAACAAATGGATGCCCAGCCAAAGATAGAGATATTAGGAAAGGTGACCAAAGGCTTGATGAAAGTAGTAGGTTTTAAGGAGGGTTTTAAAGAGGAGAGGTTGTGAGGCTTTTCTATAAAGTGAGTTAGAGAAGGGCTGAATTGTTTGGAAGCAGAGGGCAAGTGGTGAGCACAAACAGTATTACTCCTCATACAGCAACACAGTACCACAAAAAGCTTAATGACCTTAGAGTCAGGTAAGGAAAGCCTCCCATGGTCTGTACTTGCTTGGTGCACGCATGTGCATCCCACCCATTATGGTCTTCAGGCTGATACCTGAGTTTGACTGCATCTCATGGCAACTAAAGTTCATTCTCACTTTTTGTATTATTTTTAACAAACAGAATTTTTCATGCATCCGAGGTCCTTAGTTCCTTGCAAGTTATCCGACCCGAGATTTATTTACTTTTAAGTTTGCACAGCTGTTCGACCGTATGAACATACGAATTAAAAGCAGGAGTAGGCCATTCGGCCCCTCGAGCCTGCTCCGCCATTTGATAAGATCATGGTTGATCTGATTGTGACCTCAACCCTACTTACCCGTCTACCTACTATAACCTTTGACTCCCTTGTTAATCAGGAATCTCTCCAACTCAGCTTTAAAAATGTTCAGTGACCCTGCCTCCACCGCTCTCTGGGGAAGGGAGTTCCACAGACTCACCACCCTCTGAGAGAAAGATATGCTCGCGGGGGCCCAGAGAGGAAAATCGGCCCCGACACCTCCCCTTGCAAATCTCTGGCTGACTAACACAAAATGATGGCATGAAGCAGCAAGCACTTGTAGGGGATAAAAAGTCTGATTGCATATTAATTTTCATTCCTTTGACAGTGAGAATGTCACAGGACCAGTCCGGCTCCCAAGATAGTGCTTCCTCCCAGCCAAATGCCCAAATGCACCCTGCAAATGATCCGCTGGCTGATGGTACAGAAGGTAAGACGTTAAGTGATGTGCTTCAAAAAAAAATGATGGCTATCCCAACGTGCCCCTCCCCCACCTTTATTTCCAACTCCTATTCTACCTCTGCCTGCTCTGGTGCCTGGAGTGGATAGTTGTCAATACATCTTGAAACCCTCTACCAGGAAGTACCATGGGACACCTAGATGTGACTGTTTCCTCCCCTGGGAGGTCCCGCAGTCTAGTGAGTATTTTGGGATGCTTATGATCTGGGCCTGGTAACTTTTAGTCCATTTAACTTTTTAATACAGTTTCCTGTTGAATATTTACCTGTCTTAAGAAAGTTAACCTGAAAAATTGAAAAGCCCCCAGGCCCAGGTGATATCCATCCCAGAATACTGAAAGAAGATGGGGAGTGGATGGCATAGGCACGACCATGAGTCTTTGGAAATGGAAATTGTGCCAAAGGATAGAAGCTCACCAGAGCTGGGGCCAATGTCCTCGCGGGGAGGTCAACCACTGCTGTGGGGGAGGGTTTAAACTAATTTGACAGGAGGATGGGCACCAGGGTGAAACATTAGAGAAGAGAAACAAAGAGCACAGAGGATTGGAAGGGAGAAGTTGTACTAGAGTAAAGAATAGTTCAGAAATAGGAGGGATCAGACTGGCGGCAAATGCAAGGCAGTCTATGAGATTGGAGCGCATGTACATAAATGCACGTAGCGGGGTAAATAAGGTTGGTGAGCTCCAGGCTCAAATCGCCACATGGGCTATGATATAATGGCAATAACAGAGACCTGGCCCAAAGAAGGGGAGGATTAGGTACTTAATATTCATGGCTACAAGGTATTCAGGAAAGATAGGGAAGGAAAGAAAGGAGGAAGGTGGCAGTATTGATCAAAGAAACTATTATAGCACTGGAAAGGGATGATATAGTTGAGAGGTCAAAGACAGAATCTATTTGTCTGGAATTAAGGAACAATAGAGGAGTTACCACACTATTGGGTGCATACTATAGGCCACCAAATAGTGGGAAGAAGATAGAGGAGAATATCTGTAGGCAAATTACAGAAAGATGCAAGAACTATAGAGAAGTGATAATGGGGGATTTCAATTGTCCCAATATAGACCGGGATAGTAACAGTGTAAAGGGCAAAGAGGGGAAGGAATTCCTGAAATGTGTTCAAGAAAACTTTCTGGAACAGTGTGTTTCCAGCCCAACCAGGAAGGAAACTGTACTGGACCTCGTTCTGGGGACTGAGGTGGGGCAGGTGGAGCATGTTTCAAAGGGGGAGCATTTGGGGAACAGTCATTATAACATCATTAGGTTTAGAATTGTTCCTTGTCCTTTTCCATAACAATCAAATGCGAAAATGCTTAACTGGAGGAGGGCAAATTTCAGTGAGTTGAAATTAGATCTTGCCCATAGAACCATAGAAAAGATACAGTACAGAAGGGGGCCATTCGGCCCATCGTGTCCGCACCGGCTTGAAGAACAACCAAGTGTCCATCCTAATCCCACCTTCCAGCACCCGGTCCGTAGCCCTGCAGCTTACAGCACTTTAGGTGCAGGTCAAGGTACTTTTTCAAAGAGTTGAGGGTCCCTGCCTCTACCACCAATTCGGGCAGTGAATTCCATACACCCACCACCCTCTGGGTAAAAAAGTTTTTCCTCAAGTCCCCTCTAATCCTTCCGCCAATCAGCTTAAATCTATGTCCTCTAGTTCTTCAACTCTCCGCTAGGGGAAACAGGTACTTCCTGTCTACTCTATCTGGGCCCCTCATAATTTTGTACACCTCAATCAAGTCTCCCCTCAGCCTCCTCTGCTCCAAGGAAAACAAAACCAGCCTATCCAATCTCTCCTCGTAGCTGCAATTTTCAAGCCCTGGCAACATTCTTGTAAATCTTCTCTGCACTCTCTCCAGAGCAATTACATCCTTCCTGTAACCAGAACTGTGCACAATACTCCAGCTGTGGCCTTACCAGTGTTTTATACAATCCCATCATTACATCCCTGCTTTTGTATTCTATACCTCGGCTAATAACGGAGAGCATTCCGAATGCCGCCTTCACAACTTTATCTACCTGTACTGCCACCTTCAGGGATCTGTGCACATGCACTCCAAGATCTCTCACTTCCTTTACCCCTCTCAATATATTCCCGTTTACTGCGTATTCCCTTTTACTGTTTGCCCTCCCTAAGTGCATTACCTCACACTTCTCCAGGTTGAACTCCATTTACCACTTTTCTGCCCACTCCACCAACCCATTGATATCTTCTTGGAGTCTACAGCTATCCTCTTCACTATCAACTACACGGCCAATTTTTGTGACGTCTGCAAATTTGCCAATCATGCCCCCTACATTCAAGTCCATTAATATACACCACAAACAGCAAGGAACCCAAAACTGAGGCCTGTGGCACACCACTGGAAATGGATTTCCATTCGCAAAGACATTCATCGACTTTTACCCTTTGTTTCCTCTTATTGAGCTAATTTTGGATCTAATTCGCCACATTTGCCAAGGTGGACTGGAATCAAAAATTGGTAGGCAAAATAGTAACTGAACAATGGGAGGCCTTCAAGGAGGAGTTGGTTCGGCTACAGAGTAGACACATCCCTACGAGGGGGAAAGGAAGGGCATCCAAAGCTACAGCTCCCTGGAAGACTAAAGATTAACACAGAAAAATGCGAAGTTACATTTCAGTAGGAAGAACGAGGAGAGGAAATATAAACTAGAGGGTACAACTCTAAAATGCGTACAGGAGCAGAGAGATCTGGGGGTATATGTGCACAAATCATTGAAGATGGCAGGGTAGGTTAAGAAATCGGTTAAAAAAGCATACAGGATCCGGGCTTTATAAATAGAGGCACAGAGTACAAAAGCAAGGAAGTTATGATGAACCTTTATAAAACACTGGTTTGGCCACAACTGGAGTATTGTGTCCAGTTCTGGGCGCCGCACTTTAGGAAAGATGTGAAGGCCTTAGAGAGGGTGCAGAAGAGATTTACTAGAATGATTCCAGGGATGAGGGACTTTAGTCACGAGGATAGACTGGAGAAGCTGGGGTTGTTCTCCTTGGAACAGAGACGGTTGAGAGGAGATTTGATCGAGGTATTCAAAATCATAAAGGGTCTAGACAGAGAGAAACTGTTCCCATTGGTGGAAGAGTCAAGAACCAGAGGGCATAGATTTAAGGTGATTGGCAAAAAAACCAAAGGTGACATGAGGAAAAACTTTTTTACACAGCGAGTGGTTGTGATCTGGAATGCACTGCCCGAGGGGGTGGTGGAGGCAGATTCAATCATGGCCTTCAAAAGGGAACTGGATAAGTACTTGAAAAGAAATAATTTGCAGGGCTACAGGAATAGCATGGGGGAATGGGACTAGCTGGATTGCTCTTGCACAGAGCCGGCACAGACTCGATGAGCCGAATGGCCTCCTTCCGCGCTGTAACCAATGATTCTTTATGGAGATTAAAATGAAACAGGGAAAGGAGGCTTCTGACGAATGTACAGTTCATAATACAATAGAGAACCAAGCTGAATACAGAAATTACAGAGGAGATCTAAAAAAGGGAATAAGACGGGCAAAGAGAGAGTATGAGAATAGATTAGCGACTAACATAATAGGGAAGCCAAAAGTCTTTTATAAACATATAAATAGTAAAACGGTAGTTAAATGAAGCGTATGACCGATTAGGGACAAATCGTCTTCAATATGGAGATGGTGCCGGAGGACTGCAAATGTTACACCCCTGTTCAAAAATGGGGAGAGAGATAAACCCGACAATTACAGGCCAGTCAGTCTAATGTCTGTGGTGGGGAATTTTTTCGAGACAATAATCTGGGACAAAATAAATTTGCACTTGGAAAAGTATGGGCTAATAAACGAAGCATGGATTTGTTAAAGGAAAATCGTGTTTGACAAACTTGATTTGAGTTCTTTGAAGAAATAACAGAGAGGGTTGATGAGGGTAGTGCGGTTGATGTTGTATATATGGACTTTCAAAAGGCATTTGATAAACTACCACATAATAGACTTGTTAGAAAAATTAAAGCCCAAGGAAGTAAAAGGACAGTAGCAGTGTGGATACAAAATTGGCTAGGGGACAGAAAGCAGAGTATGACGAACGGTTGATTTTCAGTCTGGAAGGAAGTTTACAGTGGTGTTCCCCAGGGGTCAGTATTAGGACCACTGCTCTTTTTGATATATATTAATGACCCGGACTTGGGTATACAGGGTAAAATTTCAAAGTTTGCAGATGACACGAAACTCGGAAATATAGTAAACAATGTGGAGGATCGTAACAGACAAAGACAGAATGGTGAAATGGGCAGACACAAGACCGATGAAATTTAACACAAAGAAGTGTGAAGTGATGTATTTTAGTAGGAAGAATAAGGAGAAGCAACATAAACGAAAAGGTATAATTTTAAAGGGGGTGCAGGAACAGAGAGACCTGGGGGTGCATATACACAAATCTTTGAAGGTGGCAAGTCAAGTTGAGAAAGCAGTTAAAAAAGCATATGGGATCCTGGGCTTTATTAATAGAGGCATAGAGTACAAAAGCAAGGGAGTTGTGCTAAACCTTTATAAAACACTGGCTAGGCCTCAGTTTTTTTTTAATTCGTTCATGAGATGTGGGCATCGTTGGCAAGGCCAGCATTTATTGCCCATCTCTAATCGCCCTTGAGAAGGAGGTGGTGAGCCGCCTTCTTGAACCACTGCAGTCCATGTGGTGAAGGTTCTGCCACAATGCTGTTAGGTAGGGTGTTCCAGGATTTTGACCAGCGACGATATATTTCCAATTTATTTTAAAATCACAAGCTGTCGGAGATTATCCCCTGACGAAGGGGATAATCTCCGAAAGCTTGTGATTTTAAAATAAATTTGTTGGACTATAACCTGGTGTTGTAAGATTCCTTACATTTGTCCACCCCAGTCCATCACCGGCATCTCCACATCATGGATATATTTCCAAGTTGGGATAGTGTGTGACTTGGAGGGGAACGTGCAGGTGGTGTTGTTCCCATGTGTCTGCTGCTCTTGTCCTTCTAGGTGGTAGAGGTCGCGGGTTTGGGAGGTGCTGTCGAAGAAGCCTCAGCGAGTGGCTGCAGTGTATCTTGTAGATGGTACACACTGCAGCCACAGTGCGCCGGTGGTGAAGGGAGTGAATGTTTAGGGTGGTGGATGGGGTGCCAATCAAGCGGGTTGCTTTGTCCTAGATGGTGTCGAGCTTCTTGAGTATTGTTGGAGCTGCACTCATCCAGGCAAGTGCAGAGTATTCCATCACACTCCTGACTTGTGCCTTGATGATGGTGGAAAAGCTTTGGGGAGTCAGGAGGTGAGTCACTCGCCGCAGAATACCCAGCCTCTGACCTGCTGTAGTAGCCACAGTATTTATGTGGCTGGTCCAGTTAAGTTTCTGGTCAATGCTAACCCCCAGGATGTTGATGGTGGGGGATTTGGTGATGGTGACGGATTCGGTAATGGTGATGCCATTGAATGTCAAGGGGAGGTGGTTAGACTCTCTCTTGTTGGAGATGGTCATTGCCTGCCACGAATGTTACTTGCCACTTATCAGCCCAAACCTGGATGTTGTCCAGGTCTTGCTGCATGCGGGCACGGACAGCTTCATTATCTGAGGGGTTGTGAATGGAACTGAACACCGTGCAATCATCAGCGAACATCCCCATTTCTGACCTTATGATGGAGGGAAGGTCATTGATGAAGCAGCTGAAGATAGTTGGGCCTAGGACACTGCCCTGAGGAACTCCTGCAGCAATGCCCTGGGGCTGAGATGATTGGCCTCCAACAACCACTACCATCTTCCTTTGTGCTAGGTATGACACCAGCCATTGGAGAGTTTTCCCCCTGATTCCCATTGACTTCAATTTTACTACGGCTCCTTGGTGCCACACTCGGTCAAATGCTGCCTTGATGTCAAGGGCAGTCACTCTCACCTCACCTCTGGAATTCAGCTCTTTTGTCCATGTTTGGATCAAGGCTGTAATGAGGTCTGGAGCCGAGTGGTCCTGACGGAAGCCAAACTGAGCATCGGTGAGCAGGTTATTGGTGAGCAAGTGTCGCTTGATAGCACTGTCGACGACACCTTCCATCACTTTGCCGATGACTGAGAGTGGACTGATGGGGCGGTAATTGGCCGGATTGGATTTGTCCTGCTTTTTGTGGACAGGACATACCTGGGCAATTTTCCACATTGTCGGGTAGATGCCAGTGTTGTAGCTGTAATGGAACAGCTGGACTAGAGGCGTGGCTAGTTCTGGAGCACAAGTCTTCAGCACTACAGCCGGGGTGTTGTCGGGGCTCATAGCCTTTGCTGTATCCAGTGCACTCAGCCGTTTCTTGATATCATGTGGAGTGAAATGAATTGTCTGAAGACTAGTTTCTGTGGTGGTGGGGATATCAAGAGGAGACCAACATGGATCATCCACTTGGCACTTTTGGCTGAAGGTGGTTGCAAACGCTTGCCATCATTGAGAATGGGAATGTTCACAGAGCCTCCTCCTCCCGTTAGTTGTTTAATTGTCCACCACCATTCATGACTAGATGTGGCAGGACTGCAGAGCTTTGATCTGATCCGTTGGTTGTGGAATTGCTTATTAGCTCTGTCTATAGCATGTTGCTTCCGCTGTTTAGCATGTATGTAGTCCTGTGTTGTAGCTTCACCAGGTTGGCACCTCATTTTTAGGTACACCTGGTGCTGCTCCTGGCATGCTCTTCTACACTCCTCATTGAACCAGGGTTGAGCCCCTGGCTTGTTGGTAATGGTGGAGTGAGGAATATGCGGGGCCATGAGGTTACAGATTGTGCTGGAATACCCAGGGATGGTGATGGAAGAGTCTGGGACGTTGGCTGAAAGGTATGATTCTGTGAGTATGGCTATGTCAGGCTGCTGCTTGACTAGTCTGCAAGCCAGCTCAGCCCATTTTGGCACAAGTCCCCAAATGTTAGTGAGGAGGACTTTGCAGGGTCGACTGGGCTTGGTTTGCCTTAAAATTATAGAAGGTTACAGCACGGAAGGAGGCCATTCGGCCCATTGAGTCCCCGCTGGCTCTATGCATGAGCAATCCAGCTAGTCCCACTGCCCTACACTATTCCCGTAGCCCTGCACATTTTTTTGTTTCAAGTAATAATCCAGTTCCCTTTTGAAGGGCATGATTGAATCTGCCTCCACCACCCCCTCGGGCAGTGCATTCCAGATCACAACCACTCGCTGTGTAAAAATGTTTTTCCTCATATCACCTTTGGTTCTTTTGCCAATCACCGTAAATCCACATCCTCTGGTTCTTGACCCTTCCGCCAATGGGAACAGTTTCTCTCTATCTACTCTGTCCAGACCCTTCATGATTCTGAACACCTCTATCAAATCTCCTCACAACCTTTCCTGTTCCAAGGAGAACAACTCCAGCTTCTCCAGTCTATTCACGTAACTAAAGTCCCTCATCCCTGGAATCATTCTAGTAAATCTCCTCTGCACCCTCTCTAAGGCTTTCACATCTTTCCTAAAGTGCGGTGCCCAGAACTGGATACAATACTCCAGTTGTGGCCGAACCAGTGTTTTATAAAGGTTCATCGTGACTTCCTTGCTTTTGTACACTCTGCCTCTATTTATAAAGCCCAGGATCCCGTATGCTTTTTTTAAAACCGCTTTCTCAACCAGCCCTGCCACCTCTAACGATTTATGCACATACACCCCCAAATCCCTCTGTTCCTCCACCCCTTTTAGAATTGTGCCCTCTAGTTTATAGTACCTGGACCGGCACCTAAAGTGCTGTAAGCTGCAGGGCTACGGACTGGGTGCTGGAAGGTGAGCTTAGAATGGGCACCTAGTTGTTCTTCGAGCCGGTGCGGACACGATGGGCCGAATGCCCCCCTTCTGCGCTGTATCTTTTCTATGGTTCTATATTGGCTCTTCTCGTTTTTCCCTCCGAAATACATCATCTCGCATTTTTCCGCATTAAACTTCATCTGCCACGTGTCTGCCCATGCCACCAGCCTGTCTATATCCTCTTGAAGTCTATCGCTATCCTCCTCACTGTTCACTACCCTTCCAAGTTTTGTGTCATCCGCAAATTTTGAAATTGTGCCCTGTACACCCAAGTCCAAGTCATTAATATATATCAAGAAAAGCAGTGGTCCCAGCACCGACCCCTGGGGAACACCACTGTACACCTCCCTCCCATCCGATAAACAACTGTTCATGACTACTCTGTTTCTTGTCATTTAGCCAATTCTGTATCCATGTTGTTATTGTCCCCTTTATTCCATGGGCCGCAATCTCAACAGCAAGCCTACCATGTGGCACTTTATCAAACGCTTTTTGCAAATCCATACACATCAACTGCATTGCCCTCATCTACCCTCTCTGTTACCTCATCAAAAAACTTTATCAAGGTGGTTAAACACGATTTGCCTTTAACAAATCCGTGCTGGCTTTCCCTAATCCACACTCATCCAAGTGACGATTGATTCTGTCCCGGATTATCGTTTCCTAAAGTTTCCCCACCACCGAGGGTAAACTGACTCATTGCTGGGTTTATCTTTACACCCTTTTTTGAACAAGGGTGTAACATTTACATTTCTCCTGTCCTCTGGCACCACCCCCGTATCTAAGGATGTTTGGAAGATTATGGCCAGTACCTCCGCAATTTCCACCCTTAATTCCCTCAGCATCCTAGGATGCATCCCATCCTGACCGGGTGACTTATCTATTTTAAGTACAGCAACCATTTCTTGTACCTCTTCTTTCTCAACTTTTAGCCCATCCAGTATCTTAACTATATCTTCCTTTACCGAGACTCTGGCAGCATCTTCTTTCTTGGTAAAGACCGATGCAAAGTACTCATTTAATACTTTAGCCATGTCCACTGCCTCCATGAGCAGATCTCCTTTATGGTCCCTAATCGGCCTCACCCCTCCTCCTGCTACCCGTTTACTGTTTACATGTCTGTAGAAGACTTTTGGATTCCATTTTATGTTGGTCACCAGTCTATTCTCATACTCTCTCTTTGCCCCTCTTATTTCCTTTTTCACTTCCCCTCTGAACTTTCTATATTCAGCCAGGTTCTCACTTGTATTATCAAACTGACATCTGTCATATGCCCCTTTTTTCTGCTTCATCTTATTCTCTATCTCCTTTGTCATCCAGGGAGCTCTGGCTTTAATTGCCTTACCTTTCTCCCTCATTGGAATGTACCTTGTCTGTACCCGAATCATCTCCTCTTTAAAGGCCACCCACTATTCAATTACAATTTTGCCTTCCAATCTTTGATTCCAATTTACCCGGGCCAAATCTGTTCTCATCCTACTGAAATTGGCCCTCCCCAATTGAGTATTTTTACTTTAGAGTGGTCCATGTCCTTTTCCCATAGCTATTCTCAAACTTATGATCGCTGCTCCCTAAATGCTCTCCTACTGACACTTCTTCCACCTCATTCCCTAGAATGAAGTCCAGCAACGCGTCCTTCCTCGTTGGGCTGAAAACATACTGGCCTTTGATGTGTCCGGTTTTATTCGTATTGTGGCTTTCCGTAGTGAGATTGTACAACTGAGTGGCTTACTGGGCCATTAAGAATCAACCACATTGCTGTGGGTCTGGAGTCACATATAGGCCAGACCGGGTAAGGGCGGCAGGTTTCCTTCCCTAAAGGACATTAGTGAATCAGTTAGGTTTTTACAACAATCCAGTAGTTTCATGGCCACCATTACTGATACTAGTTTTTTTTAATTCCAGATTTTATTTAATTAATTGAATTTAAATTCCCCAGCTGCCATAGCAGGATTTGAACTTATGGCTCATGGATTACTAGTCCAGTAACATAACCACTATGCTACCATATCCAGTTACTCGTTGGAGTATTGTGTTCAGTTCTGGGCACCACACTTTAGGAAGGATGTCAAGGCCTTAAGGGTGCAGAAGAGATTTACTCGAATGGTGCCAGGGATGAGGGACTTCAGTTATGTGGAGAGACTGGAACAGCTGGGATTGTTCTCCTTAGAACAGAGAAGGTTAAGGGGAGACTTGATAAAACTGTTCATGATTTTGAACACCTCTAACAGAGTAAATAAGGAGAAACTGTTTCCAGTGGCAGATGGGTCGGTAACCAGAGGACACAGATTTAAGGTGATCGGCAAAAGAGCCAGAGGCAACATGAGGAAACATCTTTTTTATGCAGCGAATTGTAACGGTCTGGAATGCACTGCCTGAAAGGGCAGAGGAAGCAGATTCAATAATAACTTTCAAAGGGGAACTGGATAAATACTTGAAGGGGAAAAATTTACAGGGCTATGGGACTAATTGGATAGCTCTTTTAAAGTGGGCTGAATGGTCTCCTTATGTGCTGTATGATTCAATTGCCAATCTGTCTCCCATAGAAAGGCTCCAGCCTCTGCTGGGCTCACAAGAATCAGGTCAGGTTCACTCCATCCAAAAAGCTGCACACTGGCACCAGCTCATAGCTTCACCCAAACTGTTGCTCTGCTGAAAATAGGAATAGCCAAACAGTGAATATGTTTTAGTGGATAGGGAGAGGCTTGCATTTATACAGCGCCTTACTGAATCACTCAAATATATGCCAAAGCTTCGTATACAATGTCACTGTGCTTCAAAGTGATTCAATGTTATGTAATTGACGTGGCAGACATTTTGCGTACAGAAAGACCCATAGTCATGAGAAGAATGATGGCCCCAAAATTTGCACGAGCAAGTGGCCTGAACCCCCAAAATTAACAGAATTTTGGGCCCAAAATGTTTGTATAGATAATGGCTCCGAAGTTACTAATCTGTTCCAGCAGACTCCTGCTGTAAATCTGGTGGGAGCTCAGTGGAAAGGCTGGAGCGTCCGCCGGGACCCAGATAGGCCGAGTCGTCACATTAAAAGGGAGTTCCTAGTGGCCTTGATTCTGTTTTATGAATAACGATGTGTTAATATTTATCTGGTTCCTTTCACAGATGGCATGCCCATTCCTGAAGAGCTGTGGTAGGTACAGATATTTATGTAGAAGCTACCGAGCGAACTGAACTCAGTGAAACCTTCTGCTTCGGTTAGCTCTCTGTCTGAGTCTCTCTTTCTAAATTCACTACTGCCTCCAAGTTGACACGCACCATGGCTTCACTCTCCTCCCGCAGAGGGGAGGATAGCTGAGTCTGTTCCCATCTCCACTGACTGTCAGTAGCACAGTTTGGTTAGGATACAATTTCAAACAATGAAAGAAAGGAACACATCCCTTCTCCCCAGCAGTCTTCCCTTTCACCCACAGATCAGTCAAACCCAACCTCAGGGACTGCTAGGAAGCCAGTGTCAGTAGAGGTAAGCGCGAGTCCAATAATCTGGCATTTTAGCCATCGGACCACCCTACATTTGCCTTAGTGTCACCATTCTGGTGAGTTACTTTAACAGTGTTTAATGTTTATATCACGCTGAGAGCCTTGTCGAGGGTACAGTAGTGTAGTGGTTATGTTACTAGACTAGTAATCCAGAGGCCTGCATTAATAATCTAGGAGAACGTAAATTCAAATCCCACCATCACAGTTTGTGAATTTTAATACAGTTAAAAGAAATCTGCAAATAAAGAGCTGGTATCAGTAAAAGTGACCACAAAGCTATCGGATTGTTATTAAAAACCCAATTGGTTCACTAATATCCTTTAGGGAAGGAAAACTTCTGGCCGTAG
Organism: Heptranchias perlo; assembly: GCF_035084215.1. Taxonomy (NCBI): domain Eukaryota; kingdom Metazoa; phylum Chordata; class Chondrichthyes; order Hexanchiformes; family Hexanchidae; genus Heptranchias; species Heptranchias perlo. The sequence continues at coordinate 264,674 of NW_027139315.1, read as the reverse complement.
TCTGGTCTATAATCTGACCCCAGTCCCACAGCAACGTGGCTAACTCTTAATTGCTCTCTGAAGTGGCTTAGAAAGTTGTATCAAAATGCTACAAAGAATAGTACCACACATACTGCAGTGGTTCAAGTAGGCTACCCATCACCACCTTCTCAGGGCAACTAGGGTTGGGCAACAAATGCCAGCCTTGCCAGCAATACCTATATCACGAGAATGAAGAGGATTTTTTTTTTAAAGCTGAGGATACTTTCAAAAAAAAAAGACAACCCAGCAAAGTGACTTGGTGCAGCCTGGAGTGGAGCTGAGCTGGATTCTGTCCGTACCTGAACACACATTCTCAAACATTCCCCTCCCTAACTCAAGAGCACAAAGTTTGCTGAAGCATCCCTATTGCCACCCGAGCTAAGATCAGTTAACTATAACTAGATCACTAAGTAAGCTATAGTGTCAGCCCGGGCTCAGTGGTAACACTCGCCTTTGAGTCAGAAGGTCCTGGGTTCTAGCCCCACTCCAGAAACTTCAGCACATAATCTAGGCTGACGCTTCAGTGCAGTACTGAGGGAGTCTTTCAGTGGAGATGCTGTCATTCAGATGAGACATTAAATCAAGGCCCCGTCTGCCCTCTCAGATCGACGAAAAAGATCACACAGCACTATTCGAAGAAGAGCGTAGAAGTTCTCCCTGGCCAATATTTATTCCTTAACTAACCCCACTAAAACAGATTGGTCTGGAATTTTTTGCGTATTAGCGCCCAGATATATGTGCAATTGGGACGCAAACCAAATATGTGGCCTAAAAGATCGCGGAATTTTAGGTGCAAGTTATGCACGTAAATAAAGTACGCCCAAATCTCCTCAATCTTTTACAATCGTCTATCCCTCCACCTGAATGCATCTCCACCCACAGTAATGTCTCCTTGCCTCGAGTTACAGAGATTTATACGCGACTTTCCTGCAATTGCGCTTGCTCGGAGGCTCTCTTCAAATTACGAGCAGATTTTCAGGCGCAACAGGAAACAGTCATTTTTCTAGCGTTTTATTGCAATTTGTTGAGTGTTTTTTCTAAATTTATCTTCATTGAGACCTGCTCTGTATTTCTTGTTTCTTTGAATGCATTTTTATGGCATCAGTATAAGTCACATTAAAAATTGAAAAGCTTTTCTGATTGCAGGTTCTGTAAACATGTATGAATGACGGTTAAATGAGTTGAAACATTAATTTTCATACTTATAAAAGAAATAAATGGTGCAAGTTCAGCACTTTCCTTGGGCCCCGATTGTTTACACTGATCTACGCCCATTTTATCTTTGGGAGCCTTCCAATAAGATTCGCAGAAAATTTGAGCGTAACTTGACATCGGCAGAATGGGCGCATTTTCGGGTCTAACTTCCGGGTTGCATTCATGAAGGAAATTCTAGGCCATTATCTCACTGCTGTATGTGGGATCTTGCTGTGCGCAAATTGGCTGCTATGTTTCCTTCATTACAACAGTGACTACACTTCAAAAGTACTTAATTGGCTGTGCAGCGCTTTTGGAGGTCCTGAGGCCGTGAAAGGCGATGTGTAACTGTCTTTCTTTCTTACCTCAGGTCAAACCTGGGTCGTCTGTATGACCCTGGACCCTGTTTCATTGAGTTCCTACCCTTTTTCCACCCATCCAAAATTCTGACCATGGTGGGCGCTATGTATTATTACGCTATGCAAATAAGGGAAATGTCACATATGACGTATTTTTCTCCATTTGTGTCCGTCGTTCAGTTTTGTTAACAGCCATCGGGAAGGATTTAAAATTTGAAAGGCTGGTTTTGAAACGGGATCAAACCAGGAAATGCTCAGTTTCAGCAAAGTGCCACAGCAAAGTCCCTCCCAACCCAGCTGAGGCAGGCACTGGAAATGAAATAAGAACATAAGAAATAGGAGCAGGAGTAGGCCAATCGGCCCCTCGAGCCTGCTCCGCCATTCAATAAGATCATGGCTGATCTGATCCTAACCTCAAATCTAAATTCATGTCCAATTTCCTGCCCGCTCCCCGTAACCCCGAATTCCCTTTACTTCCAGGAAACTGTCTATTTCTGTTTTAAATTTATTTAATGATGACGCTTCCACAGCTTCCTGGGGCAGCAAATTCCACAGATCCACCACCCTCTGAGTGAAGAAGTTTCTCCTCATCTCAGTTTTGAAAGAGCAGCCCCTTATTCTGAGATTATGACACAAGCACCCAGCTTGCAATATGCAAATATCCCTGACCCTGGGCTTCAGGACTGGCTCAGGGGCTAGAGGTTACTCCAGATCCACCTCCAAAAGGCCTCCCTCAGAATTTCAGCTGTAAACTCTCCACATGGTTCACCCACAAACAGCACGTCTGTAGTTGACAGGCTGCTGTTTGTGTTTCAGATGTTACTGCTTCTCCTTCAGGAGATCTACACATTGATGCGCATACCAGCCGACCTACGCACTCGTGCGCATACCAGCCGACCTACGCACTCGTGCGCATACCAGCCGACCTACGCACTCGTGCGCATACCAGCCGACCTACGCACTCGTGCGCATACCAGCCGACCTACGCACTCGTGCGCATACCAGCCGACCTACGCACTCGTGCGCATACCAGCCGACCTACACACTAGTCCGTCTCTGACGGCGCAGAACTCCCTCAGTACTACATTGGAATGTCAGCCTAGATTTTGTGCTCAAGTCTCTGGAGTGGGATGTGACTCAGAGGCAAGTGTGCTACCACTGAGTTGACACAGCTGGAGGGTGCCAATCTATGGCAACAAGGACTGCATAGAAGTCCTAATCACAGAGAAAACTACAGATAAGCCAGATCGTTTAACCCACATTTACTAAGTTCCCCTTTTTACCATCCATTTCCCCCTTACATTGCCATCTATTTGCCCCATTCAATTGCCATCTACTTTTCTCTTTCATTACCATCCATTGTTCCTCTTCAATTGCTATTCATTCACCTCCGCCCCAGTCCTACCAGAGATGGCTGCTAATGTATTGGACTGGGCTCTGTCCTCTCAGTGCCATTGCTCGGGTTAATTCCTGGTAAAGATCAGTTTTTATGTTATTTCAGTAAATGTGTGACTTGTGAAAATGACTTGAGATTAAATGCGTTTACAATCTTAATAGGGGACAGCTGAAATCTGAACTGGAAAAGAGAGCTGAGGAATGCCAGTTGTTTGTGAAGCAATTCCCAGATTGGAGAGACCAGATAAGAGGATACATAAAGGAACTGCAAGAGATAGCGGACAGCATCGATGAGTATCACAGAGGCGCCACCATTGCAAGTGTCACAGGGGTTTCAGCAGCGATTGTAGGAGGGACTCTGTCCATTTCAGGACTATTCGCAGCTCCTTTCACATTAGGTACTGCGTTAGGTCTCAGTGCTGTGGGAGCTGGGATGAGTGCAACTGGTGCCGCCACTAATTTTACAGCTGGCATCACTGAAAATGTTACTCAAACCAACAGGCAGAAAAGAGTCGATAAAATCATAGAACAATATAACGAGCATTGTAAAGAAATGTCAGGGTATTTAAATGAGGTTTGTGGTGCAATTAAATCCTGGAGCCATAATCTACGGGTAGAAATCCTGAGACATAAGTCTAGTGAAGAAATGTCAGACTTTCTAAATGAAGCCTGCAGTGCAGCTAAGTGCAGTGGGACAGATGCAGCAGAAGATTCAGTTAAAGTGAAGCCAAGGACCCTTCCAGTGTCTAACGCAGCTGAGCAGGCAACAGCAGTGAGCCAGAAAACTGCAAACATTAAAGAGCTAGTTTCGGGATCCTTTCCTCTGCTATCTACTGTTGCCAGAGTTATTTCAGTAATTCTTACAGCAATCTTACTGGTGACAAATATCTATTCCATAACAAAGAATTCTATAGACCTCAACAAAGGAAGTAAGACTGAAGTTGCTAAAAAGATACGGGGTGTGGCTGTGAAGATGGAAGATGAAATAACGGCCTACGAAGACATTTCCGAATTTCTGAAACTAGTTGTAAAAATAGATTGAATCAATGGGGGTACTTCCAGTCTCCGCTGTAACTCCACCAGACTCCTCAGGTGTTTTCACCATTTCATTAGGGGTTCAGCAGGTCATCCTTGTGGAGCTATAGCGGGAGACTAATCGAACTCCCACAGAACTTCGTGGCCAATTTGCTAATGGGTGGGTTTAAGCTGTGTTGACTTTCTGACCAATTATTACAATGGGGTAGTTGGGCAAATATTCCAACTGTTAGTTCTTTTTATCAACTTAGTATCAGACAAGAAATGGATCGCAAAGCTACTGTTGGTTAAGGACACTAATGTCAATTCACATATTCCAATTTATAGTCACATTACACCCTACAGTATAGATACCAACGTAGTAAACGAGCAAAAGCTGACCAAAGCTCCAAGAAAGCTAACACACACCCTCCACAAAAAGCTAACAACTCAAGAATGGTCCTGGCATCACAAGATAATTATGGATGAAGAGGCCATTTGGACCATCTTAATTCATCCATCCAGAAAGACTCAAATGATTCCAGGGTTTTTGCTTCTACTGCTCTATCTGGAAACTCATTCAATGTGTCAATCAATCTTTGTGTGAATAAGAATCTCCTTATATCAGTTTGAAATTTACCTGTTACAAGTTAGAACCTGTGTATCCTTGTCCTACTTTCTCAGCTTAATTTAAAGTAACATTCCAGATTTACTATTTCCATTCCCTTAACTATCTTAAATACTTCTAAATGATCACCTCTCAGTCTCCTCCTTTGTAGACTAAAAAGCCCAAGTTTCTCCAGTCTTTTCTCATAACTCAGACCTTTGTGACTGAGACTGGAAATTCCTTGGGTCCCATTCCTCTGGCTTAAGAGCAGAACCCCCGCCCAAGGAAGGAGACACCATTCCAAATTCCAGAGTTGGGTCATTTGCATAGCGGGGGCAGGCTGCTGACACCTACAAGGGCGCATTAGTACTAGATTCCTTGTCTCGAGCTCGTCCGCCCTTCCAAGGCGGAGTTGAGTCCTCCAGAGGCCCAAATCGATGTTTGTTTTAAACTCTTCAGCTCCTGCAGGAGCCACTGCAACTGGAGAAGGTAATTGGTCCCCTCCGGAAAAGGTTTGGTTCGGTAAAGGTTTAGGGCCTTTGGAAGGCATCAAAGGGACTTATGGCAGGTAGCCACTGGCTTGGGTTCTGCTGAGGTCTTTCAAGGGTGTAAAGGCAGTAATTTACCAGGGAAGACCAGGAACTCCCCCCAACACACTCCCTGGATGTAGGGAGCGCAGGAAGACGACTCACCTACAACGTCCCCCCACCCTACACCGGAATTTGAAGATCCTGTTGAATTATGGCAGAATCCCAGCAGATGTGGACTCGGGCCCATATTCTGCAACACCTCCCCCCGCCACCCGCCACCCGCCACCCCCCTTATCCTCACTTTAATGTCTTGTATCTTGGCAACCAGAACTGTACACAATACTCAAAGTACAGTCTGATGGAGCATTGTACAGTTTGATCACATAAGAACATAAGAACATAAGAAATTGGAGCAGGAGTAGGCCAATCGGCCCCTCGAGCCTGCTCCGCCATTCAATAAGATCATGGCTGATCTGATCCCAACCACAAATCTAAAGAACACAAGAAGTCGGAGCAGGACCCGGCCACACAGCCCCTGGGCCCTCTCCGCCACCCACAGGGCATTGACCGATCCGAACTCAGCTTCATGTCCAATTTCCTGCCTGCTCCCCGTAACCCCTAATTCCCTTTACTTCTAGGAAACTGTCTATTTCTGTTTTAAATTTATTTAATGATGTAGCTTCCACAGCTTCCTGGGGCAGCAAATTCCACAGACCTACCACCCTCTGAGTGAAGAAGTTTCTCCTCATCTCAGTTTTGAAAGAGCAGCCCCTTATTCTAAGATTATGCCCCCTAGTTCTAGTTTCACCCATCTTTGGGAACATCCTTACTGCATCCACCCGATCAAGACCCTTCACAATCTTATATGTTTCAATAAGATCGCCTCTCATTCTTCTGAACTCCAATGAGTAGAGTCCCAATCTACTCAACCTCTCCTCATATGTCCGCCCCCTCATCCCCGGGATTAACCGAGTGAACCTTCTTTGTACTGCCTCGAGAGCAAGTATGTCTTTTCTTAAGTATGGAGACCAAAACTGTATGCAGTATTCCAGGTGCGGTCTCACCAATACCTTATATAACTGCAGCAATACCTCCTTGTTTTTATATTCTATCCCCCTAGCAATAAAAGCCAACATTCCGTTGGCTTTCTTGATCACCTGCTGCACCTGCATACCAACTTTTTGATTTTCTTGCACTAGGACCCCCAGATCCCTTTGTACTGCAGTACTTTCCAGTCTCTCGCCATTAAGAAAATAACTTGCTCTCTGATTTTTCCTGCCAAAGTGCATAACCTCACATTTTCCAATATTATATTGCATCTGCCAAATCTCCGCCCACTCACCCAGCCTGTCTATATCCCCTTGCAGGTTTTTTATGTCCTCCTCACTCTCTACTTTCCCTCCCATCTTTGTATCATCTGCAAATTTTGATATGTTGCACTCGGTCCCCTCCTCCAAATCGTTAATATAGATTGTAAAGAGTTGGGGACCCAGCACCGACCCCTGTGGAACACCACTGGTTACTGGTTGCCAGTCCGAAAATGAACCATTTATCCCAACTCTCTGCTTCCTGTTCGATAACCAATCCTCCACCCATGCCAGAATATTACCCCCAATCCCGTGATTTTTTATCTTAAGTAATAATCTTTTATGTGGCACCTTGTCGAATGCCTTCTGGAAGTCTAAATACACTACGTCCACTGGTTCCCCTTTATCCACCCTGTACGTTATATCCTCGAAGAACTCAAGCAAATTTGTCAGACATGACTTCCCCTTCATAAAGCCATGCTGACTTTGTCCTATTAAATTATGCTTATCTAAATGTTCCGTTACTGTCTCCTTAATAATAGACTCCAAAATTTTACCCACCACAGATGTTAAGCTAACTGGCCTATAATTTCCAGCCTTCTGCCTACTACCCTTTTTAAATAACGGTGTTACATTAGCAGTTTTCCAATCTGCCGGGACCTCTCCTGAGTCCAGGGAATTTTGGAAAACTATCACCAAAGCATCCACAATCCCTACTGCCACTTCCCTCAAGACCCTAGGATGGAAGCCATCAGGTCCAGGGGATTTATCCGCCTTGAGTCCCATTATTTTACTGAGTACCATCTCCTGAGTGATTTTAATCGTATTTAGCTCCTCCCCCCCCAAGAGTCCCCTGTTTGTCCAGTGTTGGGATATTCTTAGTGTCCTCTACCGTAAAGACTGAAACAAAATATTTGTTCAGCATTTTTGCCATCTCCATGTTTCCCACCATTAATTTCCCGGTCTCATCCTCTAAGGGACCTATGTTTGCCTTAGCCACCCTTTTTCTTTTTATATAACTATAGAAACTCTTGCTATCTGTTTTTATATTTTTTGCTAATTTCTTTTCATAATCTAACTTCCCTTTCTTAATCAATCCTTTAGTTACTTTTTGCTGTCTTTTGAAGAATTCCCAATCTTCTATCCTCCCACTAAGTTTGGCTTCCTTATATGTCCTTGTTTTTAGTCGGATACTATCCTTGATTTCTTTACTTAGCCACGGATGGCTGTCATTTCTTTTACACCCTTTTTTCCTCAGTGGAATATATTTATTTTGAAAGTTGTAAAATAACTCCCTAAATGAACACCACTGCTCATGTACCGTCTTACCCTTTAATCTATTTTCCCAGTCCACTTTAATCAATTCTGCTCTCATACCATCATAGTCTCCTTTATTCAAGCTCAGTACGCTTGTTTGAGAATCAACCTTCTCACCCTCTAATTGGATATGGAATTCAACCATGTTGTGGTCGCTCGTTCCAAGGGGATCCTTAACTAGGACATTATTAATTAATCCTGACTCATTACACAGGACCAGGTCCAAGGTTGCCTGCCCCCTTGTAGGATCAGTTACATACTGCTCAAGAAATCCATCCCTGATGCACTCAATGAACTCGTCCTCAAGGCTGCTCTGCCCAATTTGATTTGCCCAGTTAATATGATAATTAAAATCCCCCATAATTATAGCTGTTCCCTTATTACATGCCCCGACTATTTCCTGATTAATACTTCTTCCAGCAGAGTTGCAACTATTAGGAGGCCTATATATTACGCCCACTAATGTTTTTTTCCCCTTATTATTCCTTATCTCCACCCAAACTGTTTCATTATCTTGATGCTTTGTCCCAATATCATTTCTCTGTATTACAGTGATTCCTTCCTTTATTAACATAGCCACCCCACCTCCCCTTCCTTCCTGCCTGTCCTTCCTGATTGTTAAATACCCTGGCATATTTAATTCCCAGTCGTTGTCACCCTGCAGCCATGTTTCTGTAATGGCCACAAGATCATACCCATACGTAGTTATTTGTGCCGTTAACTCGTCCATTTTGTTACGAATGCTACGTGCATTCAGATAAAGAACTTTCAAATCTGTTTTGTGACGCTTAGTTCCTGCTTTTTCCTTTTTTAACACTTTACCTATTACTCCATACCTTCTGTCCCTTCCTGTTACGCTTTCCTCTCTCTCCCTGCTCAGGTTCCCAACCCCCTGCCACTTTAGTTTAAACCCTCCCCAACAGCACTAGCAAACACTCCTCCTAGGACAGCGGTCCCGGCCCTGCCCAGGTGCAGACCATCCGGTTTGTACTGGTCCCACCTCCCCCAGAACCGTTTCCAGTGTCCCAGGAATTTGAATCCCTCCCCCTTGCACCATTCCTCTAGCCACGTATTCATTTGAAATATCCTCCTATTTCTACTCTGACTGGCACGTGGCACTGGCAGCAATCCTGAGATTACTACCTTTGAGGTCCTATTTTTTAATTTACCTCCTAACTCCCTATATTCTGCTTTTAGGACCTCATCCCCTTTTTTACCTATATCGTTGGTGCCTATGTGCACCACGACAGCTGGCTGTTCGCCCTCCCCCTCCAAAATGTTCTGTAGCCGCTCCGAGACATCCTTGATCCTTGCACCAGGGAGGCAACACACCATCCTGGAGTCTCGGTTGCGGCCGCAGAAACGCCTGTCTATTCCCCTTACAATTGAGTCCCCTATCACTATAGCTCTGCCACTCTTTTTCCTCCCAGCCTGTGCAGCAGAGCTACCCGTGGTGCCAGGAAGTTGGCTGCTGCTGCCTTCCCCTGATAAGTCATCCCCCCCAACAGCATCCAAAGTGGCATATCTGTTTGAGAGGGGGATGGCCACAGGGGACCCCTGCACTACCTGCCTGCACCTCTTACTCTTCCTGGTGGTCACCCATTCACTTCCTGCCTGTATACCCTTTACCTGCGGTGTGACCAACTCGCTAAACGTGCTATCCACGAGTTTCTCTGCATCGCGGATGCTCCACAGTGAGTCCACCCGCAGCTCCAGCTCCGAGATACGATCGGTCAGTAGCTGCAGGTGGACACACTTCCCGCACACATGGTCGGCAGGGACACTTCCTCTGAGTTATATTGTACCGCTTGACGATGTAGTTCAACATCCTTTTGGCTTTGTTGATTGCTGCGCTGCACAGGTTGGTCATGTTGAGCTTTGACATGTCAAACAACAAGCAGTTACACGGGGGCTTGGTAACTGAAGTGGTAAATAAATACAACAGGGCAGATTTTCCTTCCCCATTCCAACTGATTTTGGGCTGATCTAGGGGAAGGCAGAAGAGGAAAACAGGGTGGGAATTAATTGTCTTGGCTCCTCGCCACTGACAGCACAAACAACAGCTTGTCAGAAGTGATGCCAGCTGTACGATACATCTGACCAAATTTGGGCTGTGTTTTATAATGAGACGCAAATCACGGGAATACATCAGATGGCTTATTTCCCACAATTCGATCCAAGAACACATGCGTTCCTGACACTAAGGGTTGCAATGAGGCTGCCAAGGAATTTAAATTTTAAAGGGTCACCCTGCCCAGAACAATTACTCACTCAGCAAGGAGGGATTGGGGAAAAAATTACTTTGAACTCCTGCTGTTACCACCGCCAGGAGACTGCCTACAATTACTCAAATAAACTTAACCCTGGAAATCAGCTGGGGGTCAGGGCGGAGCATTGGCCAGGCAGAAATCCCATCCATCCTGGAGCGGTTACGCAGTTACAGCCAAAAGGAAGAAACAAAACATAAGTACGCAAAAGCATGAACAGGAAATTAAAATGTTGAAGCCACTGAATTGATGCTGCAGCGGGGAGGGATCATTCTGCTAATTCAACCACATTTAGATTTCAAAATTAACAGATTTCTTTTGAAAACGATGAAAAATAAAGTGACTTTTGAGTTTTCAACAGATGAACTTGACCATCACTTCCCCAGTGTCCACCACATCCAATTCCCTCGAGCAAGTACAGAAAGACACAGCATCCCATCCAACACCCCAGCCTTTCAAACAGACTGTATCCCATTCAACTCCATACCCTTTCACACAGACACTATTCCTAATCCAACTCCCCACCCTTTCACACACACTGTTAACCATCCAACACCCCACCCTTTCAGAGACAATGTACCTCATCCAGCTCTGCACCCTTTCACACAATGTACCCCATCCAACTTCCCACTCCTTCACAGACACTCTACCCCATCCAACTCCCCACCCTCTCACACACACTGTACCTCATGCAACTCCCCACCATTTCAACACACACTGTACCCATTCCCACTCCCCACTTCTCACACAAACAAACACTCCACCGCATCTACCTTCCCATCCTTTCACCCACTGTACGCCATCCAATTCCCCACTCTTTCATAAGAACATAAGAAATAGGAGCAGGAGTAGGCCATACGGCCCCTCGAGCCTGCTCCGTCATTCAATAAGATCATGGTTGATTTTCGACCTCAGCTCCACTTTCCCACCCGATGCCCATATCCCATGGTTCCCCTGGAGTCCAACAACTCAGCATCCGCAGCCCTCTGAGGTAGAGAATTCCAAAGATTCACAACCCTCTGGTTCCTCTTCATCTCATTCTTAAATGACCGACCCCTTATCCTACCACTAAGCCCCCTAGTTCTAAACTCTCCAGTCAGGGGAAACAATCTCTCAGCATCTACCCTGTCAAGCCCCCTCAGAATTTTATATATTTCAATGAGATCACCTCCCATTCTTCTAAACTCCAGAGAGTATAGGCCCATTCTACTCAATCTCTCCTCATTGGACAACCCTCTCATCCCGGGAATCAATCTAGTGAATCTTCAATGCATCGCCTCTAAGGCAAGTATATCCTTCCTTGGGTAAGGAGACCAAAACTGTACACAGTTTTCCAGATGAGTTCTCACCAAAGCCCTGTACAATTGTAGTAAGACTTCCTTACTCTTGTACTCCAACCCACTTGCAATAAAGGCCAACATGCCATTTGCCTTCCTAATTGCTTGCTAACTTTTTGTGTTTCTGCTACGAGGACACGCAAATCTCTCTGAACACCAACATTTAATAGTTTCTCACCATTTAAAAAATATTCTGTTTTTCTATTTTTCCTACCAAAGTGAATAACCTCACATTTCCCCACATTATACTCCATCTGCCACCTTCTTGCCCACTCACTTAACCTGACTATATCCCTTTGCAGACTCTTTGTGTCCTCCTCACAGCTTACTTTCCCACCGAGTTTTGTATTGTCAGCAAACTTGGATACATTGCGCTCGGTCCCTTCATCCAAGTCATTAATATAGATTGTAAATAGCTGAGGCCCAAGCACTGATCCTTGCAGCACCCCACTAGTTACAGCCTGCCAACCTGAAAATGACCCGTTTATCCCTACGCTCTGTTTTCTGTTCGTTAACCAATCCTCAATCCATGCTTACGTATTATGCCCAATCCCATGAGCTCTTATCTTGTGTAACAACCTTTTATGTGGCACCTTATCAAATGCCTTTGGAAATCCAAATATACTGCATCCACTGGTTCCCCTTCATCTACCCTGCTAGTTACAGCCTCAAACAACTAATAAATTTGTCAAACACGATTTCCCTTTCATAAAACCATGTTAACTCTGCCTAATCATATTATGATTTTCTAACTGCCCTGTTACCACTTCCTTAATAATGGATTCCAGCATTTTCCCGACAACTGATGTCAGGCTAACTGGCCTGTAGATCCCGGTTTTCTCTCTCCCTCCTTTCTTGAACAGCAGGGTTACATTTGCTACCTTCAACATTTCAAACACACTGTACCCCATCCAACTCCCCACCCTTACACACACTGTACCCCATCCAACTCCCCACCCTTTCACACACTGTACCCCATCCAACTCCCCACCCTCTCACACACTGTACCCCATCCAACTCCCCACCCTTTCACACACTGTACCCCATCCAACTCCCCACCCTTACACACACTGTACCCCATCCAACTCCCCACCCTTTCACACACTGTACCCCATCCAACTCCCCACCCTCTCACACACTGTACCCCATCCAACTCCCCACCCTCTCACACACTGTACCCCATCCAACTCCCCACCCTCTCACACACTGTACCCCATCCAACTCCCCACCCTTTCACACACACTACCCCATCCAACTCCCCACCCTTTCACACACACTACCCCATCCAACTCCCCACCCTTTCACACACTGTACCCCATCCAACTCCCCACCCTCTCACACACTGTACCCCATCCAACTCCCCACCCTTTCACACACTGCACCCCATCCAACTCCCCACCCTCTCACACACTGTACCCCATCCAACTCCCCACCCTTTCACACACACTACCCCATCCAACTCCCCACCCTTTCACACACAGTACCCCATCCAACTCCCCACCCTCTCACACACTGTACCCATCCAACTCCCCACCCTTTCACACACTGTACCCCATCCAACTCCCCACCCTCTCACACACTGTACCCCATCCAACTCCCCACCCTTTCACACACTGTACCCCATCCAACTCCCCACCCTTTCACACACACTACCCCATCCAACTCCCCACCCTTTCACACACTGTACCCCATCCAACTCCCCACCCTTTCACACACACTACCCCATCCAACTCCCCACCCTTTCACACACTGCACCCATCCAACTCCCCACCCTTTCACACACTGTACCCCATCCAACTCCCCACCCTCTCACACACTGTACCCCATCCAACTCCCCACCCTCTCACACACTGTACCCATCCAACTCCCCACCCTTTCACACACTGTACCCCATCCAACTCCCCACCCTCTCACACACTGTACCCCATCCAACTCCCCACCCTCTCACACACTGTACCCCATCCAACTCCCCACCCTTTCACACACTGTACCCCATCCAACTCCCCACCCTTTCACACACTGTACCCATCCAACTCCCCACCCTCTCACACACTGCACCCATCCAACTCCCCACCCTTTCACACACTGTACCCCATCCAACTCCCCACCCTCTCACACACTGTACCCCATCCAACTCCCCACCCTTTCACACACTGTACCCCATCCAACTCCCCACCCTTTCACACACTGTACCCCATCCAACTCCCCACCCTTTCACACACTGTACCCCATCCAACTCCCCACCCTCTCACACACTGTACCCCATCCAACTCCCCACCCTTTCACACATTGTACCCATCCAACTCCCCACCCTTTCACACACTGTACCCCATCCAACTCCCCACCCTCTCACACACTGTACCCCATCCAACTCCCCACCCTCTCACACACTGTACCCCATCCAACTCCCCACCCTTTCACACACTGCACCCCATCCAACTCCCCACCCTTTCACACACTGTACCCCATCCAACTCCCCACCCTCTCACACACTGTACCCCATCCAACTCCCCACCCTTTCACACACTGCACCCCATCCAACTCCCCACCCTCTCACACACTGTACCACATCCAACTCCCCACCCTTTCACACACTGTACCCCATCCAACTCCCCACCCTTTCACACACTGTACCCCATCCAACTCCCCACCCTCTCACACACTGTACCCCATCCAACTCCCCACCCTTTCACACATTGTACCCATCCAACTCCCCACCCTTTCACACACTGTACCCCATCCAACTCCCCACCCTCTCACACACTGTACCCCATCCAACTCCCCACCCTCTCACACACTGTACCCCATCCAACTCCCCACCCTTTCACACACTGCACCCCATCCAACTCCCCACCCTTTCACACACTGTACCCATCCAACTCCCCACCCTTTCACACACTGTACCCATCCAACTCCCCACCCTCTCACACACTGTACCCCATCCAACTCCCCACCCTTTCACACACTGTACCCCATCCAACTCCCCACCCTTTCACACACTGTACCCCATCCAACTCCCCACCCTTTCACACACTGTCCCCCATCCAACTCCCCACCCTTTCACACACTGCACCCCATCCAACTCCCCACCCTTTCACACACTGTACCCCATCCAACTCCCCACCCTTTCACACACTGCACCCCATCCAACTCCCCACCCTTTCACACACTGCACCCCATCCAACTCCCCACCCTCTCACACACTGTACCCATCCAACTCCCCACCCTTTCACACACTGTACCCATCCAACTCCCCACCCTCTCACACACTGCACCCATCCAACTCCCCACCCTTTCACACACTGTACCCCATCCAACTCCCCACCCTTTCACACACTGTACCCCATCCAACTCCCCACCCTTTCACACACTGCACCCCATCCAACTCCCCACCCTTTCACACACTGTCCCCCATCCAACTCCCCACCCTTTCACACACTGCACCCCATCCAACTCCCCACCCTTTCACACACTGCACCCATCCAACTCCCCACCCTCTCACACACTGTACCCATCCAACTCCCCACCCTTTCACACACTGCACCCATCCAACTCCGCACCCTTTCACACACTGTACCCCATCCAACTCCCCACCCTCTCACACACTGTACCCCATCCAACTCCCCACCCTTTCACACACTGTACCCCATCCAACTCCCCACCCTTTCACACACTGTACCCCATCCAACTCCCCACCCTTTCACACACTGTCCCCCATCCAACTCCCCACCCTTTCACACACTGCACCCCATCCAACTCCCCACCCTTTCACACACTGTACCCATCCAACTCCCCACCCTTTCACACACTGTACCCCATCCAACTCCCCACCCTCTCACACACTGTACCCCATCCAACTCCCCACCCTCTCACACACTGTACCCCATCCAACTCCCCACCCTTTCACACACTGTACCCCATCCAACTCCCCACCCTCTCACACACTGTACCCCATCCAACTCCCCACCCTTTCACACACTGCACCCATCCAACTCCCCACCATTTCACACACTGTACCCCATCCAACTCCCCACCCTCTCACACACTGCACCCATCCAACTCCCCACCCTTTCACACACTGTACCCCATCCAACTCCCCACCCTTTCACACACTGCACCCCATCCAACTCCCCACCCTTTCACACACTGCACCCCATCCAACTCCCCACCCTTTCACACACTGTACCCATCCAACTCCCCACCCTTTCACACACTGTACCCCATCCAACTCCCCACCCTCTCACACACTGTACCCATCCAACTCCCCACCCTTTCACACACTGTACCCATCCAACTCCCCACCCTCTCACACACTGTACCCATCCAACTCCCCACCCTTTCACACACTGTACCCCATCCAACTCCCCACCCTCCCACACACTGTACCCCATCCAACTCCCCACCCTTTCACACACTGCACCCATCCAACTCCCCACCCTTTCACACACTGTACCCCATCCAACTCCCCACCCTCTCACACACTGTACCCATCCAACTCCCCACCCTTTCACACACACTGTACCCCATCCAACTCCCCACCCTCTCACACACTGTACCCCATCCAACTCCCCACCCTTTCACACACTGTACCCATCCAACTCCCCACCCTTTCACACACTGCACCCATCCAACTCCCCACCCTTTCACACACTGTACCCCATCCAACTCCCCACCCTTTCACACACTGTACGCCATCCAACTCCCCACCCTTTCACACACTGTACCCCATCCAACTCCCCACCCTCTCACACACTGTACCCCATCCAACTCCCCACCCTTTCACACACTGCACCCATCCAACTCCACACCCTTTCACACACTGTACCCCATCCAACTCCCCACCCTTTCACACACTGTACCCATCCAACTCCCCACCCTTTCACACACTGTACCCCATCCAACTCCCCACCCTTTCACACACTGTACCCATCCAACTCCCCACCCTTTCACACACTGTACCCCATCCAACTCCCCACCCTTTCACACACTGTACCCCATCCAACTCCCCACCCTTTCACACACTGCACCCCATCCAACTCCCCACCCTTTCACACACTGTACCCATCCAACTCCCCACCCTCTCACACACTGTACCCCATCCAACTCCCCACCCTTTCACACACTGTACCCCATCCAACTCCCCACCCTTTCACACACTGTACCCATCCAACTCCCCACCCTCTCACACACTGCACCCATCCAACTCCCCACCCTTTCACACACTGTACCCCATCCAACTCCCCACCCTCTCACACACTGTACCCATCCAACTCCCCACCCTCTCACACACTGTACCCCATCCAACTCCCCACCCTCTCACACACTGCACCCATCCAACTCCCCACCCTTTCACACACTGTACCCCATCCAACTCCCCACCCTCTCACACACTGTACCCCATCCAACTCCCCACCCTCTCACACACTGTACCCCATCCAACTCCCCACCCTTTCACACACTGTACCCATCCAACTCCCCACCCTCTCACACACTGTACCCCATCCAACTCCCCACCCTCTCACACACTGCACCCATCCAACTCCCCACCCTTTCACACACTGTACCCCATCCAACTCCCCACCCTCTCACACACTGTAACCCATCCAACTCCCCACCCTCTCACACACTGCACCCATCCAACTCCCCACCCTTTCACACACTGCACCCATCCAACTCCCCACCCTCTCACACACTGTAACCCATCCAACTCCCCACCCTCTCACACACTGCACCCATCCAACTCCCCACCCTTTCACACACTGCACCCATCCAACTCCCCACCCTTTCACACACTGCACCCATCCAACTCCCCACCCTTTCACACACTGCACCCATCCAACTCCCCACCCTTTCACACACTGCACCCATCCAACTCCCCACCCTTTCACACACTGCACCCATCCAACTCCCCACCCTTTCACACACTGTACCCCATCCAACTCCCCACCCTCTCACACACTGCACCCATCCAACTCCCCACCCTTTCACACACTGTACCCATCCAACTCCCCACCCTTTCACACACTGCACCCCATCCAACTCCCCACCCTTTCACACACTGTACCCCATCCAACTCCCCACCCTTTCACACACTGTACCCCATCCAACTCCCCACCCTTTCACACACTGCACCCATCCAACTCCCCACCCTTTCACACACTGTACCCCATCCAACTCCCCACCCTTTCACACACTGTACCCATCCAACTCCCCACCCTCTCACACACTGTACCCCATCCAACTCCCCACCCTCTCACACACTGTACCCCATCCAACTCCCCACCCTTTCACACACTGTACCCCATCCAACTCCCCACCCTTTCACACACTGTAGCCTATCCATTTCCCCATCCCTTCAGGCAGACAGCATATCCCAACGAGCTCCCCACACTTTCTCACACAATGAAACCCATTCAAATCCCCACCCTTTCACACGCACACTGTACCCCATCCAACTCCCCACCTTTCATGGACACTATACCCCACCAACTCCCCAGTCTTTCGGATATGCTGCACCTCATCCATCACCCCACTCTTTCAGAAATGCTGCACCCCATCCAACGCCCATCCTTTTACAGAGTCACTCTCTTCTACTCCAATCTTCCCTTTTCCCCATCAAGTCAACCTGGCACTCATTGCTCCAACTCAATTAAGCTCGTACTGTTTTTGCACTCCCACAGTGCAATGTGGCACTCTTTCCATCCCCTTTTGATGATGATCATACTCTGTCCAGTTCATGCTAGCATTCTTTTTCCCCATTCCCAATCATAGAATCATAGAATGGTTACAGCATGGAACGAGGCCATTCGGCCCAACAAGTCCGTGCCGGCTCTCTGCAAGAGCAAACCAGCTAGTCCCACTCCCCCGCCCTTTCCTGTAGCCCCGCAAATTTTTCCCCTTCAAGTACTTATCCAATTCCCTTTCGACAGACATGACTGAATCTGCCTCCACCACCCCCTCGGGCAGTGCATTCCAGATCTTAACCACTCACTGTGTAAAAAAGTTTTTCCTCATGTCACCTTTGGTTCCTTTGCCAATCACTGTAAATCTATGCCCTCTGGTTCTTAACCCTTCTGCCAAAGGGAACAGTTTCTCTCTATCTACTCTGTCTAGATCCTTCATGATTATAAATACCTCTATCAAATCTCCTCTCAACCTTCTCTGCTCTAAGGACAACCCCAGCTTCTCCCGTCTATCCACATAACTGAAGTCCCTCATCCCTGGAATCATTGTAGTAAATCTCTTCTGCACCCTCTCTAAGGCCTTCACATCTTTCCTAAAGTGCGGTGCCCAGAACTGGACACAATACTCCAGTTGTGGCTGAACCAGTGTTTTATAAAGGTTCATCATGACTTCCATACTTTTGTACTCTATGCCTCTATTTATAAAGCTCAGGATCCTGTATGCTTTTTTAACCGCTTTCTAAACCTGCCCACCACCTTCAAAGATTTGTGCACGTATCTCTGTTCCTGCACCCCTTATAGAATTGTATCTCTAGTTTATATTGCCTCTCCTCGTACTTCCTACCAAAATGTATCACTTCGCATTTTTCTGCGTTAAATTTCATCTGCCACGTGTCCGCCCATTCCACCAGCCTGTCTATTTCCTCTTGAAGTCTATCACTATCCAAGTTTTGTGTCATCTGCAAATTTTGAAATTGTGCCCTGTACACCCAAGTCATTAATATATATCAATAAAAGCAATGGTCTTAGTACCAACCCCTGGGGAACACCACTGTATATCTCCCTCCAGTCTGAAAAACAACCATTCACCATTACTCTCTGTTTCCTGTCACTTAGCCAATTTCATATCCATGCAGCCTTTTATTCCATGGGCTTCAACTTTGATGACAAGCCAATTATGCGGCACTTTATCAAACGCCTTTTGGAAGTCCATATACACCATATCAACCACATTGCCCTCGTCGACCCTTTCTGCTATCTCATCAAAAAACTCTATCAAGTTAGCCTTTAACAAATTTGTGCTGGCTTTCCTTAATTAATCCACACTCGTCCAAGTGATTATTAACTTTGTCCCGGATTATCATTTCTAAAAGTTTCCCCACCACCGAGGTTAAACTGACTGGCCTATGATGGCTGGGTTTATCTTTAAACCCTTTTTTGAAACAGGGTATAACATTTGCAATTCTCCAGTCCGGTGGCACCATCCTGTATCTAAGGAGGATTGGACGATTATGGCCAAAACCTCCACAATTTCCACCCGTACTTCCCTCAGCAACCTAGGATGCATCCCATCCAGACCGGGTGACTTATCTATTTTAAGTACAGCCAGCCTTTCTAGTACCTCCTCTTTATCAATTTTTTGCCCATCCAGTATCTCAAACAACTCTTCCTTTACTGAGACTCTGGCAGCATCTCCTTCCTTGGTAAAGACAGATGCAAAGTACTCGTTTAGTACCTCGGCCATGCCCTCTGCCTCCATGCGTAGATTTCCTTTTTGGTCCCTAATCGGTCCCACCCCTCCTCTTACTACCCATTTACTGTGTTTATGCCTATAGAAAACATTTGGATTCCCTTTTATGTTAGCCACCAGTGTAGTCTCATACTCTCTCTTGGCCCCTCTTATTTCCTTTCTCACTTCACCTCTGAACTTCAGTGAGGTGGTCACTCCGCAGGTAAAGATTACGCAGGCAAAAAGGAAATGGATGACCACCAGACAGAGTAAAAGGACTAGGCAGGTAGAGCAGGAGTCCCCTGGGGCCATCTCCCTCTCAAACAGATATACCGCTTTGGATATTGTTGGGGGAGATGGCTAATCAGGGGAATGCAGCAAGAGCCAAGACCATGGCACCACGAATGACTCAGCTGCACAGGAGGGGAGAAAAAAGAATGGGAGAGCAATAGTGATAGGGGATTCCATCGTAAGGGGAACAGATAGGCATTTCTGCGGCTGCAGACGTGACTCCAGGATGGTATGTTGCCTCCCTGGTGCTAGGGTCAAGGATGTCACGGAGTGGCTGCAGTACATTCTGAAGGGGGAGGGTGAACAGCCAGAGGTCGTGGTCCATATCGGTACCAACGACGGCGGTAAAAAAAGGGATGAGGTCCTGTAAGCAGAATATAGGGAGTTAGGAAATAAATTAAAAAGCAGGATCTCGAAGGTAGTAATCTCAGGATTACTCCCAGTGCCACGTGCTTGCGAGCGTGGAAATAGGAGAATATACCAGATGAATGCGTGGCTTGAGTGATGATGCAGGAGGGAGGAGTTTAAATTCCTGAGGCATTGGGACCAATTCTGGGCAAGGTGGGACCTGTACAAGCTGGACAGGTTGCACCCAAGCAGAACCGGGACCAATATCCTCGTGGGGAATTTGCTAGTTCTGTTGGGGGAAGGGTTTAAACTAGTATGGCAGGGGGATGGGAACCAAAGGGCAGGTACAAATAGGACAAATTCAGACCAGGAAACGGGAAGTAGAAAAGCAGCTAGTGACGTAGTTAGCGACTCAAAGGCAAAAGAAGCAAAGGTTAAATAAATAAAAAAGGAGGGGGGTAGCATTATTGGTTAAAGAATCAATTCCAGTTGTGAGAAGGGATGATATGCTAAATGGATCATCAATCGAGGCCATATGGGTTGAGCCAAGAAATAAAAAAAGGGCAGTCACACTACTAGGAGTGTACTATAGACCCCCGAATAGCAAAAAGGAGATAGAAGAACAAATGTGTCGGCATGTCCCCTCAAAGAAAAAGGGTGGCACTACCAAATTTAGAGCCCCCTGGTTGTCGAGAAGTATACGGGGCAAGATAAAGCAGAGAAAGAAAGTTTATGGCTGTCACAGAAAACTAAATACTGCAGAAAGCCTAGAGGAGTATAGAAAGTACAGGGGTGACGTAAAAAAGGAAATAAGGAAAGCAAAGAGAGGGCATGAAAAAATATTAGCTGGTAAAATTAAAGAAAACCCAAAGATGTTTTATCAGTACATTAAGAAAAGATGGGACCCATCAGGGATGATGAGGGTAACTTGTGTGCAGAAGCAGAGGATGTGGGTAGGGTTTTAAATGAATATTTTGTCTCCGTATTCACAAAGGAAAGGGATGATCCAGACGTAGTAGTTGAAGAGGAGAGGTGTGAAATATTGGATAAGGTAAACATAACGAGAGAGGAAGTACTAGAGGGACTGGAATCCTTGAAAGTTGATATGTCACCAGGGCCAGATGGATTGTTTCCTTGGCTATTGAAGGAAGCCAGGGAGGAAATAGCAGATGCTCCGAGGATCATTTTCCAATCCTCACTAGATACAGGGGAGGTACCGGAGGACTGGAAGACTGCAAACGTAGTACCATTGTTTAAAAAGGGTACGAGGAAATGGCCGAACAATTATAGGCCGGTCAGTCTTACCTCGGTGGTGGGCAAACTATTAGAATCAATACTGAGAGATAGGATAAACTGTCACTTGGAGAGGCATGGTTTAATCAGGGATAGTCAGCATGGATTTGTTCAGGGAAGGTCATGCCTTACAAATCTGATTGAATTCTTTGAGGAAGTGACAAGGAGGATTGATGAGGGTAGTGCAGTGGATGTTGTCTGCATGGATTTTAGTAAGGCATTTGACAAGGTCCCACATGGCAGACTAGTCAGAAAGGTAAAAGCCCATGGGATACAGGAAAATGTGGTGAATTGGATCCAAAATTGGCTCAATAACAGGAAACAAAGGGTAGAAGTCGATGGATATCTTTGCGTATGGAAATCTGTTTCCAGTGGTGTGCCACAGGGCTCAATGTTGGGTCCCTTGCTGTTTGTGGTATCTATTAATGATTTGGACTGGAATGTAGGGGGCATGATTGGCAAATTTGCAGACGACACAAAAATTGGCCATGTAGCTGATAGTGAAGAGGATAGCTGTGGACTCCAAGAAGATATCAATGGGTTGGTGGAGTGGTTGGAAAAGTGGCAAATGGAGTTCAACCCAGAGAAGTGTGAGGTAATGCACTTATGGAGGGCAAACAGTAAAAGGGAATACGCAGTAAACGGGAATATATTGAGAGGGGTAAAGGAGGTGAGAGACCTTGGAGTGCATGTGCACAGGTCCCTGAAGGTGGCAGTACAGGTAGATAAGGTTGTGAAGAAGGCATACGGAATGCTCTCCGTTATTAGCCAAGGTATAGAATACAAAAGCAGGGATGTAATGATGGAACTGTATAAAACGCTGGTAAGGCCACAGCTGGAGTATTGTGCGCAGTTCTGGTCACCACATTACAGGAAGGACGTAATTGCTCTGGAGAGAGTGCAGAGAAGATTTACAAGAATGTTGCCAGGGCTTGAAAATTGCAGCTACGAGAAGAGATTGGATAGGCTGGGGTTGTTTTCCTTGGAGCAGAGGAGGCTGAAGGGAGACTTGATTGAGGTGTACAAAATTATGAGGGGCCCAGATAGAGTAGACAGGAAGTACCTGTTTCCCCTAGCGGAGAGTTCAAGAACTAGAGGACATAGATTTAAGCTGATTGGTGGAAGGATTAGAGGGGAAATGAGGAAAAACTTTTTTACCCAGAGGGTAGTGGGCGTATGGAATTCACTGCCTGAATTGGTGATAGAGGCAGGGACCCTCAACTCTTCGAAGAAGTACCTGGACCTGCACCTAAAGTGCTGAAAGCTACAGGGCTACGGACCGGGTGCTGGAAGGTGGGATTAGGATGGGCACCTGATTGTTCTTCGAGCCTGCACGGACACGATGGGCCGAATGGCCCCCTCTGTGCTGTATCTTTTCTATGGTTCTAACTTTCTATATTCAGCCTGGTTCTCACTTGTATTATAAACCTGACATCTGTCATACGCCCATTTTTTCTGCTTCATCTTACTCTCTATCTCTCAGGAGTTAATGTGAGCACTCACCTTCCTACCCCTGCTTCCTTCTATTCAGGTTCAGAATAGTTATTGAAAAGAACGAGGAACAGTCAAATGTGAAAACGCTTAACTGGAGGAGGATGAATTTCAGTGAGTTAAAAGCGATCTTGCCCAGGTGGATTGGAATCAAAAACTGATAGGCAAATCAGAAATTGAAAAAAATGGGAGGTTTTCAAGGAGGAGTTAGTTCGGGTATTGAGTAGACACATCGCTATGAGGGGGAAAGGACGAGCATCCAAAGCTAGAACTCCTTGAATGACTAAAGATATAGAGATTAAAATGAAACTGAAAAAGGAGACTTATGATGAATGTAAGGTTCATAATACAGTTAAGAACCAGGAAGTTGAGGGGAGATCTAAAAAAGGGAATGAGGGGCAAAGAGAGAGTACGAGAATAGAATCATAGAATCGTTACAGCACAGGAGGAGGGTATTCGGCCCATCGAGCCCGTGCCGGCTCTTTGTAAGAGCAATCCAGTTAGTCCCATTCCCCCACTCTTTCTCTGTAGTCCTGCAAATTTTTTCCCTTCAAATATTTATCCAATTCCTTTTTGAAAGCCACGATTGAATCTACATCCAGCACCCTTTCAGGCAGTGCATTCCAAATCAAACCTACTCGCTGCATAAATAAGTTTTTCCTCACATCGCCTTTAAATTAGCAGCTAACAAAAAGGGAAACCCAAATGTCTTTTATACACATATAAATAGTAAAAGAGTAGTCAAAGGAATCACGGGACCGATTAGGGACAAAAAAGATCTTCTTGTGGAGGCAGAGGGCGTGGCTGAGGCACTAAATGAATAATCCACATCTGTCTTCACTAGAGAAGAGGATGCTGCCATTGTAGAGTAAAAGAGGAGGTGGTAGTGATATTGGATGGGATAAAAATAGATAAAGAGGAGGTACTTAAAAGATTGGCAGTACTCAAAGTAGAAAGGTCACCCGGTCCAGATGGGATGCATCCGAGGTTACTGAGGGAAATGAGGGTGGAAATTGCAGAAGCTCTGGCCACAATCTTCCAATCCTTCTTAGATATGGGGACGGTGCCGGAGGACTGGAGGATTGTTCAAAAAAGGGGAGGGGGATTTACCAGGCAATTACAAGCCTGTCAGCCTGATGTAGGTGGTGGGAAAACTTTTAGAAACAATAATTCGGGACACAATTAATTGGCACTCGGGAAATTATGGACTAATAAATGAAAGTCAGCACAGATTTGTTAAAGGAAAATCGTGTTTGACGAACTTGATTGAGTTCTTTGATGAAGAGGCAATATAAATTAAATAGTACAATTTTAAAGGGGGTAAAGGGATCCACAAATCTTTGACGGTGGCAGGACAAGTTGAGAAGGTGGTTAAAAAAAGCACATCCTGAGCTTTAATAATAGAGTACAAAAGCAAGGAAGTTATGTTTGAACCTTTATAAAACACTGGTTAGGCCTCAGCTGGAGTAGTGTGTTCAATTCTGGGCACCAGCCTTTGGGAAGGATGTCAAGGCCTTAGAGAGAGAACACACTAGAATGGTACCAGGGATGAGAGACTTCAGTTATGTGGAGAGATTGGAAAAGCTGAGGTTGTCTTCCTCAGAACAGAGAAGGTATAGGGGAGATTTGATAGACGTGTTCAAAATCATGAATGGTTTTGACAGACAAAATAAGAAGAAACTGTTTCCAGTGGCAGAAAGGCCGGTAACCAGAGGACACAGATTTAAGGTGATCGGCAATAGAGCCAGAGGGGACACGAGGAAACATTTTTTTACGCAGCGAGTTATGATGATCTGGAACGCACTGCCTGAAAGGGTGGTGGAAGCAGATTCAATAATAACTTTCAGAACGGAATTGGATAAATACTTGAAGAGAAAAAATTTACAGGGCTGTGGGGAAAGAGCAATGGAATGGGACTAAATGGATAGCTCTTTCAAGGAGCCGGCAAAGGCATGATGGGCTGAATGGCCTGTAGGTACTGTGTTATACCTACTACGATTATTGCCCATTTTTCTCTCTACTCCCTCTTTCTGCTCCTTGTCATCCATTTCCACTTGCACTGCACCCATTTCTCCCCTTCATTACCATCTATTCGCAACCCACCTGATCCTAAGTCTGGGTACCAATTTACTGGACCAGGTCCTTCTCTTTTCCAAGTGCTGCATCTAGCACTAAAAAAAATAGGAACATAGGAACAGAAGTAGGCCATTCAGCCCCTCGTGCCCACTCCGCCATTTGATAAGATCATGGCTGATCTGTGATCTAACTCCATATACCTGCCTTTGGCCCATATCCCTTAATACCTTTGGTTGCCAAAAAGCTATCTATCTCAGATTTAAATTTAGCAATTGAGCTAGTATCAATTGCCGTTTGCGGAAGAGAGTTCCAAACTTCTACCACCCTTTGTGTGTAGAAATGTTTTCTAATCTCACTCCTGAAAGGTCTGGCTCTAATTTTTAAGACTGTGCCCCCTACTCCTAGAATCCCCAACCAGCAGAAATAGTTTCTCTCTATCCAGCCTATCCGTTCCCCTTAATATCTTATAAACTTCGATCAGATCACTCCTTAACCTTCGAAACTCTAGAGAATACAACCCCAATTTGTGTAATCTCTCCTCGTAACTTAACCCATGAAGTCCGGGTATCATTCCAGTAAACCTACGCTGCACTCCCTCCAAGGCCAATATGTCCTTCCGAAGGTGCGGTGCCCAGAACTGCTCACAGTACTCCAGGTGCGGTCTAACCAGGGTTTTGTATAGCTGCAGCATAACTTCTGCCCCCTTGTTCTCTAGTCCTCTAGATATAAAGGCCAGCATTCCATTAGCCTGATTGATTATTTTCTGCAGCTATTCATGACACTTCAATGATCTATGGACCTGAACCCCTAAGTCCCTCTGGACATCCACTCTTTTTAACTTTTTACCATTTAAAAAGTACCCTGTTCTATCCTTTTTTGGTCCAAAGTGGATGACCTCACATTTGTCTACATTGAATTCCATTTGCCACAGTTTTGCCCATTCACCTCATCTATCAATATCCCTTTGTAATTTTATGTTTTTCATCTACACTGCTTACAATGCCACCAATCTTTGTGTCATCGGCAAACTTAGATATGAGACTTTCTATGCCTTCATCTAAGTCGTTAATAAATATTGTGAATAATTGAGGCCCCAAGACAGATCTCTGCAGGACTCCACTAGTCACATCCTGCCAATGTGAATACCTACCCATTATCCCGACTCTCTGTCGCCTTTCGCTCAGCCAACTTCCTAACCAAGGCCGTACTTTTCCCTCGATTCCATGGGCTTCTATCTTAGCTAACAGTCTTTTATGTGGGACCTTATCAAATGCCTTCTGGAAGTCCATATAAATAACATCCATTGACATTCCCCTGTCCACTACTTTAGTCGCCTCTTCAAAAAATTCAATCAGGTTTGTCAGACACGACCTACCTTTCACAAATCCACTCTGGTTCTCTCTGATTAATTGAAAATTTTCGAGGTGTTCAGTCACCCTATCCTTAATTATAAACTCCAGCATTTTCCCAACATGGCAGGGTTTGCAGCTTCTATATACTCAAGACAGAACGACAGCATATATTTTGTGTTTTATAAACTGGGGCATGCAAAACAACAGTAAAAAAGTAATGATAAATTTGTACAAAATAATGGTTTGGTCATGAAGGGTTTTGAATAGGGAAAGGCAATTTCTTCTGGTTGAGAAGTCAGTGATGAGGAGTCAACAACTTAAAATTGTCTAAAGAGTGAGGAGAGGGGCTGGGAAAATGTTTACACGGAATGCATTGCTGCAGGGAGTAGTGAGACTGACTATTTTAATCTTTGAGGCAAAAGGAGATAAAATTTTGAAGCAGAGAAGATACAGAGCTATGAATAGAGGGTAGCACAGTGTGAGTGGCTGAGGTCACCATAAGGATTATTCTGGATTGCTCTAGCAAAGAACCAGCACAGACACGATGGGACAAATAGCCTCCTTCTGTGCTCTAAACTTCTATGGTACTGACTTCTTCAATTCTGTCACACTAAATAAGGTATTAAAAGTTGGCTCTACTCACAGTGAAATATGCCTTTGTTTATTTTGATGCAAACATTCCAGATTTTAGTTGTTTTGTCTCAGCAAGTCTCTGACGGACGGGCCAAATACAAACATTTTGTGGAATTTGTTCAAGTATGTGTTTGACGGGAAGTTATTCAAGTTTGCTCAGTCTCCTTCATTTTCTGGAAAATATTTCTCAGCTGGTCTGGTTCTAATTGGCTCGTCCATTTGAAACCTTTGGAGGAAAATAGCTTCTATGGCCAGTGAATAAAAAAAAACTGCCACGTGCAAATATATAGAAGCTGAAACTCATGGGCCATCTATCCCAGAATAAGTGCCAAGTTATGCATTCTGGTGACTTCTGGCACAGGCCCTGCAGAAGTTTTCAAGGTCAGGGGAAAATCATCCCATTTTCAGTGCTCCAAGCTGCTGGGAAATCTTGTGACTGTTGTCAGGTCTGGGGGAAGGGGTGGGGGGTTGTCCTTGGAATGAGCACTAATCTTCTCCCTGTGGCTTACTAATATCTTTCTCCTCTTCTGGGGGCGTTCAGGCCTGGACCGCGGCCTAAACTACTTGCTATGCTTAGTGTTACCAAGTATGCCAAGCTACTGACACTCCACCAATTCTTTGAGAAGCCAGGGACATGCATGGAGAATCCCTACCCCCAGTGCCTCCAGCACAAATGGCCTTATTTGGGTTAGGTCAAGGCTCTGACCATTTACAAAGACAGAATGGGGCAAGTTTGGGACCCAGCACATCCAGGTTCCACCTTAATTTGTGGCTCTTCTGCTGCAATCCCGTTGGAGTTATAGCAGGAGTTGGCCAGAAAGGCAGAGAATATTCAACATCATTAACTTTAATGCAGCAGTCACAACAGTTTGCTTTCTTCACTTCCTCAAGAAAATGATTAAGCCTCATAACTACTACAAAATCTAAATTGTGCAATGGTTATATTCACTTATTCTTTTACTGTTTAATAAATTTGCTTGGCAATAGCCCAATTCAGTCTGGTAAGGTGTTACTTTCCTGGCTTCCAAAGTGAAGGATCATGCGATAAAACCAGTAAACCAAAACAAAATAAAGTTCTGCTGATGGAAAAGGTGGGGAACTAAATTACACAGAAAATTGGAAGCAAGGTTAAATGATACGAGAGAATGTTCTCTGAATGACGAGATGTGACAAGTGGTGTTTCCCAGGGACTTGTACTGGGTTTTTCACCAGCTTTTCGCCATATATAGTCAATGATGTGGATGAAGGGATAGAGAGTTATATATCCAAGTTTGCAGATGACACTATGTTAATAAGCACAGAAAGTTGTGGAGATGGGAGCAGAATGTTACAAAGGGACATCGACAGACTAAGTGAGGGGGCAAAACCGCAGCAGATGGAATTCAATGTGGGTAAATGTGAGGTCAACCACTTTGAATCAGAGAAAGACAAATCTGAATTTTTTTTGATGGTGAGAGACTAGGAGCTGTGGAGGAGTGAAGAGACTTGGGTGTCTATGTACACAAATCACTGGAAGCTAGTATACAGGAACAAAAAGTAATCAGAAAGCCTAAAGGAATATTGTCCTTTAACTCAATGGGATTGGAATACACAAGTGAGGATGTGATGCTTCAGTTGTTCCGAGCCTTGGTCAGACCCCATTTGAAGTACTGCGTTCAGTTCTGAACTCTCAACCTCAGGAAAGATATAATGGTTTTGAAGGGGGTACAGTGCAGATTCACTAGAATGATACCAGGGCTTAAATTATGAGGACAGGTAGCAAAACTTGGTTTGTATTCCCTTGAGTTTAGACATGAGGGATGATCTAATAAACGTCTTTAAAATAATAAAGGGATTCAATAGGCAAATTACAGAGAAACTATTTCCTATGGCGGTGGAATCCAGAACAAGGGGGCTGAATGGCCTACTTCTGCTCCAATGTTAACTGTCCTGAAAACATACACAAAGCCCGTCTACATTAACAGCCCTTCTTTCTTTCTTCACCATTCCCTTAATACTGCAGTAAGAATATTGAAACCATTTAGCCAATTTCTATTTCAGTTATATACAGTAATAATGCAGACTCAGAAGCTGTTATAAAAGCATACTGCAGACCAAAGTGCCAAACGTGAATAAAGTGGTGAATTCAATTCCCAATACAATATTTGCCTTCAATTAATTTCCCACCCAACTGTCAATCCGTAGTGCCTTTCTAATAAGGTTTCCTAACTCTACTACTCCGAGGAGGTGCTCCCCCAGTGACCTCAGTAAAGCTGATGGAAGGGGCAGCTGCGCATGCTGGGACCCTGGAGATGCTCATCGCTGGTGACTCCTGGGTCCTCAGGCCTGTGAGGACCCAGCTACAGCCTGCTGCACCTCAACTGCTGTCAGGGCAATCTAGCCCAGCTGACTTCCTGGCACCATGGCGGGGATTGGCGAAGGAGCAGACGTGCTAACATCGTGGGAGAGGGAAACACGAACTGCTCTCATAGGGTCACTGGCACTCCCATAGGACTAGGGCTCATCACTTCCACTGCTCTGTAGGGAGTGCAGACTGCGACAGATAAGTGACTCCTTGAAAGCCGACATCGACTCGGTCCATCAATCTGTCCCAGTTGGACACCTGTCTCTCCAATGTGGAGTCCAGAGTGTGTATGGCAGCCTTTTGAGCTTCCACCGGAGCTGCAAAGACTGGTAACATTGACTCCCTTTATCAAGGCCCGGATGCAGTGTCCCTGGAGATGGCCACACCCTTAAGGTAGACTGCAGACTACTGATGCCATGTGAGATGGCACCACACAGGCTGGAAGCGGACTCTTCCAAACTTTAAGCCATAGTGCTGGAACGCCTTGGCAAGCTTTTCCAATGCCTGGTATAACTGCTTGCAAGAAGCCAGCAGTTTTCTTTTCGTGGCTGGGCCCCTTCATTAATCCGTGCTTTTCAAAATGACGATTAATAGAGTCCCTCAGAATTTTTTCAGAAATCCCCAGTATTTTTTCATGCCCTCTTTTTGCTTTCTAATTTCCTCTTTAATTTCACCCCTGCACATTCTATACTCCTCTAGGCTTTCTGCAGTATTGAGCTCTCGGTATCTGACATAAGATTCCCTTTTTTGCCTTATCCTACCCTGTATGCTCCTTGACATCCAGGGGGCACTAGATTTGGCAGTCCCACTCTTTTTCTTTGTGGTAACATATTTGCTCTGAACCTTGAACCCTCATTATCTCCTCCTTGAATGCCTCCCACTGAATTACCTTCAAGTAGCTGTTTCCAGTCCAACCAAAGCACATCGAGAAACATAGAAAATAGGAGCATGAGTCGGCCATTCGAGCCTGCTCCACCATTCAATATGATCATGGCTGATTCTCTATCTCAATACCATATTCCCGCTCTCTCCCCATACCCCTTAATGCCTTTTGTGTCTAGCAATCTATTCAGCTCCTTCTTAAATATATTCAGTGACTTGGCCTCCACAGTTTTCTGCGGTAGAGAATTCCACAGGTTCACCACCCTCTGAGTGAAGAAATTTCTCCTCATCTCAGTCCTAAATGTCCTACCCCATATCCTGAGACTGTGACCCCTCGTTCTGGACCCCCCAGCCAGGGGAAACATCCTCCCTGCATCCAGTCTGTCTAGCCCTGTCAGAATTTTATATGTTTCAATGAGATCCCCTCTCACTCTTCTAAACTTGAGTGAATACAGGCCGAGTCGACCCAATCTCTCCTCATATGACAGTCCTGCCATCCCAGAAATCAGTCTGGTGAACCTTTGCTGCACTCCCTCTATGGCAAGTATATCCTTTCTTAAGTAAGGAGACCAAATCTGCACACAATACTCCAGGTGTGGTCTCACCAAGGCCCTGTATAACTGCAGTAAGACATCCTTGCTCCTGTACTCAAATCCTCTTGCAATGAAGGCCAACATACCATTTAACTATCTAACTGCTTGCTGCACCTGCATGTTTGCTTTCAGTGACTGGTGTACAAGGCCACCCAGGTCCCCTTGTACATCAACATTCCCCAGTCTATCACCATTTAAATAATACTCTGCCTTTCTGTTTTTCCTTCTGAAGTGGATAACTTCACATTTATCCACATTATACTGCATCTGCCATGTATTTGCCCACTCACTCAACTTGTCTAAATCCCCTTGAAACCTCTTTGCATCCTCCTCACAACTCACGATCCCAACTAGTTTTGCGTCGTCAGCAAACTTGGAAATATTACATTTGGTTCCCTCATCCAAATCATTGATATATATTGTGAATAGCTGGGGCCCAAGCACTGATCTCTGCGGTACCCCACTAGTCACTGCCTGCCACCCTGAAAAAGACCCATTTATTCTTACTCTCTGTTTCCTGTCTGTTAACCAATTTTCAATCCATGCCAGTATGTTCCCCCAATCCCATGTGCTTTAATTTTGCACACTAACCTCTTATGTGAGACTTTATCAAAGGCCTTCTGAAAATCCAAATAAACCACATCCACTGGTTCTCCCTTATCTATTCTACCAGTTACATCCTCAGTAGGTTTGTCAAACATGATTTCCCTTTCATAAATCCATGTTGACTTTGTCTAATCCCGTTGATACTTCCTAAATGTCCTGTTATCACATCCTTTATAATGGACTCTAGCATTTTCCCTACTACTGATGTTAGACTAACCGGTCTGTAGTTCCCTGTTTTCTCTCTCTCTCCTTTTTTTTTAAATAGTGGGGTTACATTTGCCACCCTCCAATCTGCAGGAACTGTTCCATAATCTATAGAATTTTGGAAGATGACAACTAATAGTGCATCCACTATTTCCATGGCTACCTCTTTTAGTATTCTGGGATGCAGATTATCAGGCCCTGGGGATTTATCGGCTTTCAGTCCCTTTAATTTCTCCAGCACTATTTTTTTTAATAATACTAATTTCCTTTAATTCCTCCTTCTCACTAGTCCCTTGGTTCCCTCGCATTTCTGGGAAGTTATTTGTGTCCTCTTCCGTGAAGACAGATCCAAAGTATTTGTTTAATTGCTCTGCCGTTTCCTTGTTCCCCATTATAAATTCTCCTGTTTTTGACTGTAAGGGATCTACATTTGTCTTCACTAATCTTTTTCTTTTTACATAATTGTAGAAGCTTTTACAGTCCACTTTTATGTTTCTTGCAAGTTTACTCACATACTCTATTTTTCCCCCTCTTAATCAATCCCTTGGTCCTTTTTTGCTGAATTCTAAACTGCTCCCAATCCTCAGGCTTGCTACTTTTTCTGGCAACTTTATATGACTCCTCTCTGGATCTAATAGTATCCTTAATTTCTTTTGTTAGCCATGGTTGGGCCACATTTCCTTTTGTTTTTTTGCGCCAGAAAGGAATGTATAATTGTTGCAATTCATGCATTCGTTCCTTAAATGTTAGCCATTGCCTATCCACCATCATGCCTTTTAATGAATCTTCCCAATCTATCATAGCCAACTCACTCCTCATACCTTTGTAGTTTCCTTTGTTTAGATTTAGGACCCTAGTTTCAGATTGGACTACTTCACTTTCCATCTTAATGAAGAATTCTATCATGTTATGGTCACTCTTCCCTAAAGGACCCCGCACAACAAGATTATTAATTAACCCCTTCTCATTGCACAATACCCAATCTAGGCTAGCCTGTTCCCTGGTTGGCTCCTCAACGTACTGGTCTAAAAAACCATCTCGTACACACTCCAGGAATTCATCCTCCACAGTATTATTGCTAATTTGGTTTGGCAGATTAAAGTCACCCATGATTACTGTAGTACCCCTGTTACATCCATCTCTAATTTCCTATTTGATCCCGACATTACCACTACTGTTTGGAGGCCTATAGACAACTCCCACCAGTGTTTTCTGCCCCTTGGTGCTTCTTAACTCCACCCAGACTGTTTCTACATCTTGATTTTCTGAGCCAATATCCTTTCTCACTATTGCTCTGATTTCATCCTTTACTAACAACGCCACCCCACCTCCTTTTTGGCTGTCCTTCCTAAATATCGAATACCCTTGGATATTCAGCTCCCAGCCTTGGTCACCCTGCAGCCATGTCTCTGTAATTGCTATTATATCATATCCGTTTACATCTATTTGCGCTGTTAATTCATCTACCTTATTACGAATGCTTTGTGCATTCAGATACAATGCCTTTAGATTTGTCTTATTAACATTTTTAGACATCTTGACTTTTTTTTGTACTATGGCCCTCTCAGCTTTGTAAAACTGGCCTTTCCCAAATTGAGAACTTTTACTCCTGTTCTATCTTTGTCCTTCTCCATAACTACGCCAAATCTAACTGAATTATGATCACCACCACCAAAATGCTCTCCCACTGGTATTTCTTCCACCTGCCCAGCTTCATTCCCTAAAAGTAAGTCCAGAACTGCCCCCTCTCTTGTTGGGCTTGCTACGTACTGGCTAAAAAAGTTCTCCTGAATGCATTTTAAGAATTCTGCACCCTCTATACCTTTTACATTGGTCGATTAAGCCTATATTCACCAGAGTTTAGAAGAATGAGAGGTGATCTCATCGAAACATATAAAGTTCTAACAGGACGAGACAGACTAGATGCAGGGAGGATGTTCCTGATGGCTGGGGAGTCCAGAACCAGGGGTCACAGTCTCAGGATTCGGGGTATGCCATTTACAACAGAGATGAGGAGAAATTTCGTCACTCAACAGGGTGGTGAAATTCTCTACCACAGAAGGCAGTGGAGGCCAAGTCATTAGATGTATTCAAGAAGGAGATAGAGATATTCCTTAATGCTAAAGGGATCAAAGGATACGGGGAAAAAGCGGGAACAGGGTACTGAGTTAGACGATCAGCCATGATCATTTTGAATGGCGGAGCAAGCCCGATGGGCCGAATGGCCTACTCTTGCTCCTATTTTCTATGTTTCTATGTTTACACTGATTCTATCCCAGTTAATATTAGGGTAGTTGAAGTCCCCTATTACTGCCCTATTGTTTTTGCACTTCTCTGAAATTTGCCTACATATTTGCTGTTCTATCTCCCGCTGACTGCTCGGGGGTCTATAGTACACTCCCAGCAGTGTGACGGCCCCTTTTTTGATCTTTAGCTCAACCCATATGGCCTCATTTGATGATCCTTCTAACATATCATCCTTCCTCACAGCTGTAATTGTTTCTTCAACCAATATTGCGACCCCTCCCTCCTTTTTTATCCCCCTCTGTAACTCGTCTGAAAACACTGTAACTAGGAATAATGAGCTGCCATTCCGGCCCCTGATTAAGCCATGTTTCAGTAATAGCTATGACATCATACTTCCCCGTGTCTATCTGTGCCCTCACCTCATCTGCCTTATTCACTAGACTCCTCGCATTGAAGTATATAATCTCCTTTTGACCTTCGCTGTTCTAAGGAGAACAACCCCAGCTTCTCCAGTCTCTCCACATAACTGAAGTCCGTCATCCCTGGTACAATTCTAGTAAATCTCTGCTGCACCCTCCCTAAGGCCTTGACATCTTTTCTAAAGTGTGGTGCCCAGAATTGAACACAATACTCCAGTTGAGGCCTAACCAGTGTTTTATAAAGGTTTCGCATAACTTCCTTGCTTTTGTACTCTATGTCTGTATTAATAAAGCCCAGGATCCTGTATGCTTTTTGAACAGCTTTCTCAACTTGTCCTGCCACCTTCAAAGATTTGAGTACACACACCCCCAGGTCTCCCTGTTCCTGCACCCCCTTAAAACATTTAGTTGATGTTGCCTACCTCATTCTTCCTACGATAATGTATCACTTCACTACATTAAATTTCAACTGCCATGTGTCTGCCCATTTCACCAGCCTCCTGAAACGTGTTACAATCCTCCTCATTGTTCACTACATTTCCGTGTTTCGTGTCATCTGCAAACTTTGAAATTATATCCTGTATACCCAAGATTAATATATACATCAAAAAGAGCAGTGATCCTAATACTGACCCCTGGGGAACACCACAGTATACTACCCACCTGTCTGAAAAACAGCTGTTCACCACTATTCTCTGCTTTCTGTCCCTGAGCCAATTTTGTATCCACACTGCCACTGTCCTTTAATCCCATGCGTTTAATTTTGCTAACAAGTCTATTGTGTGGCACTTTATCAAATGCCTTTTGAAAGTCCATAGACAGAACATCAACCGCACTACCCTCTTCAAACCAATATAGCACCTTCAACAACACCAAATTGCATTTATATAGCGCCTTTAACATAGTAAAATGACCCAAGGTGCTTCACAAGAGCATTTTCAAACAAGATTTGACACTGAACCACATAAGGAGATATTAGGACAGGTGGCTTGGTCAAAAAGGTAGGTTTTAAGGAACGTCTTAAAGGGGGAAGAGAGACGGAGAGGTTCAGGGAGGGAATTACAGAGCTTTGGGCCTAGGCAGCTGAAGGCACAGCTGCCAATGGTGAAGCGATGAAAATCGGGGTGCAGAAAAAGGCCAGCGCTGGAGGAGCGCAGAGATCTTGTAGGGTTGTAGGGCTTGAGGAGGTTACAGAGATAGGATGAGGCAAGGCCATAGAGGGATTTGAAAACAGCATGAGAATTTTAAAATCGAGGCGGTCCTGGACCGGGAGCCAATTTAGGTCAGCGAGCACGGGGGATGATGACTGAAGGGGTGTTGGTCCGAGTTAGGATACGGGCAGCAGAGTTTTGGTTGAGCTCAAGTTTACAGAAGGTGCAAGGTGGGAGGCTGGCCAGGGGACCATTGGAATAGTCGAATCTAGAGGTAACAAAGACATGGATGAGGGTTTCAGCAGCAGCTGAGCTGGAGCAGGGGCAATGTTACGGAGGTAGAAGTAGGCGGTCTTGGTGATGGAGCGGATATGTGGTCGGAAGCTCATCTCAGGATCAAATAGGACACAGTACTTGCAGAGGACACAAAATGGTCTGGTTCAGCCTCAGTGCCCAGGGAAAGGGATTGAGTCAGTGGCTGGGGAAGGAATTTGCGGCAGGGACCGAATACAATGGCTTCAGACTTCCCAATATTTAGCAGCATAACAAATCAGAGACAGTGGAGGGATCAAGGGAACTTAGGAAAACATCGCAAGGCATTTCAGTGGATGATCTATCTCGGCCTCCTCCCGTGATCCCCACCATCACAGAAACCAGCCTTCAGCCAATTCAATTCACTCCACTTGATATCAAGAAACGGCCGAGTGCACTGGATACAGCAACATCCCAGGAGCGAATTTTAAAAAAAATCACGGCTGCAGTGCTCCAGAACTAGCCACGCCTCCAGCCAAGCTGTTCCAGTAAAGCTACAACACTGGCATCTACGCAACAAACTGGAAAATTGCCCAGGTATGTCCTGTCCACAAAAAGCAGGACAAATCCAATCCAGCCAATTACAGCCCCATCAATCTACTCTCAATCATCAGCAAAGTGATGGAAGGTGTCATCAACAGTGCTACCAAGCCACACTTTTTAAAATTCATTCATGGGACGTGGGCGTCGCTGGCAAGGCCAGCATTTATTACCCATCCCTAATTACCCTTGAGAAGATGGTGGTGAGCCGCCTTCTTGAACCGCTGCAGTCCGTGTGGTGACGGTTCTCCCACAGTGCTGTTAGGAAGGGAGTTCCAGGATTTTGACACAGCGACAATGAAGGATCGGCGATATATTTCCAAGTCGGGATGGTGCGTGACTTGGAGGGGAACCTGCAGCTGGTGTCGTGCCCATGTGCCTGCGGCCCTTGTCCTTCTAGGTGGTAGAGATCACGGGTTTGGGAGGTGCTGTCGAAGAAGCCTTGGCGAGTTGCTGCAGTGCATCCTGTAGATGATACACTTGCTCATCAATAACCTCCTCACCGATGCTCAGTTTGGGTTCCGCCAGGACCACTCGGCTCCAGAACACATTACAGCCTTCGTCCAAACATGGACAAAAGAGCTGAATTCCAGAGGTGAGGTGAGAGTGACCGCCCTTGACATTAAGGCAGTATTTGACCGAGTGTGGCATCAAGGAGCCCTGGTAAAATTGAAGTCAATGGGAATCAGGGGGAAAACTTTCCAGTGGCTAGAGTCATATCTAGCACAAAGGAAGATGGTAGTGGTTGTTGGAGGCCAATCATCTCAGTCGCAGGACATTGCTGCAGGAATTCCTCAGGGCAGTGTCTTAGGCCCAACCATCTTCAGCTGCTTTATCAATGACCTTCCCTCCATCATAAGGTCAGAAGTGGGGATGTTCGCTGATGATTGCACGGTGTGCAGTTCCATTCGCAACCCCTCAGGTAATGAAGCAGTCCGTGCCAGCATGCAGCAAGACCTGGACAACATCCAAGCTTGGGCTGATAAGTGGCAAGTAACTTTTATGCCATACAAGTGCCAAGCAATGACCATCTCCAACAAGAGAGATTCTAACCATCTCCCCTTGACATTCAACGGCATTACCATTGCCGAATCCCCCACCATCAACATCCTGGGGGGTCACCATTGACTAGAAACTTAACTGGACCAGCCACATAAATACTGTGGCTACGAGAGCAGGTCAGAGGCTGGGTATTCTGCAGAGAGTGACTCACCTCCTGACTCCCCAAAGCCTTTCCACCATCTACAAGGCACAAGTCAGGAGTGTGATGGAATATTCTCCACTTGCCTGGAAGAGTGCAGCTCCAACAACACTCAAGAAGCTCGATACCATGCACAACAAAGCAGCCCGCTTGATTGGCACCCCATCAATCACCTTAAACATTCACTCGCTCACCACCGGCGCACCGTGGCTGCAGTGTACCATCTACAAAATGCACTGCAGCAACTCGCCAAGGCTTCTTCAATAGCACCTCCCAAACCCCTGACCTTCACCACCTAGAAGGATGACAAAGAATACTAAAGAGGGAGAAGATAAATTACGAGAGTAAACTCGCAAGAAATATAAAAATTGACAGTGAAAGCTTCTACAAGTATATGAAAAGGAAGAGGGTAGCTAAAGTAAACATTGGTCCCTTAGAGGGTGAGACTGGGGAAATAATAATGGAAAACAAGAAAATGGCAGAGGAATTAAACGGATATTTTGTATCTGTCTTCACAGTAGAAGACACTAATAATAATATATAATCAAGGGGCAAAGGGGAGGGAGGAACTAAAAACAATCACTATCACTAGAGAAAAGGTACTAGGTAAACTTATGGGTCTAAAGGCTGACAAGTCCTCTGGACCATATGGCTTGCATCAGAGGGTCTTAAAGGAAGTGGCTACAGAGATAGTGGATGCATTGGTTGTAATCTTCCAGAATTCACTAGATTCTGGAAAGGTCCCAGCGGATTGGAAAACCGCAAATGTAACACCCCTATTCAAGAAGGGAGTGAGACAGAAAGCAGGTAACTATAGACCAGTTAGCCTAACATCTGTCATTGGGAAAATACTAGAATCCATTATTAAGGAAGTAGTAGCAGGACATTTGGAGACTCATAATACAATCAAGGAGAGTCAACATGGTTTTAGGAAGGGGAAATCATGTCTGACAAATTTATTAGAGTTCTTTGAGGAAGTAACGGGCAGGGTGGATAAAGGGGAACCAATCGATGCAGTATATTTGGATTTCCTAAAGGCATTCGATAAGGTGCCACATAAAAGTTTACTGCACAAGATAAGAGCTCATGGTGTTGGGGGTAATATACTGGTATGGATAGAGGATTGGCTAACTAACAGAAAACAAAGTGATGGAAGGTGTCATCGACAGTGCTATCAAGCGGCACTTACTCACCAATAACCTGCTCGCCGATGCTCAGTTTGGGTTCCGCCAGGACCACTCGGCCCCAGACCTCATTACAGCCTTGGTCCAAACATGGACAAAAGAGCTGAATTCCAGACGTGAAGTGAGAGTGACTGCCCTTGACATCAAGGCAACATTTGACCGGGTGTGGCACCGAGGAGCCCTAGTAAAATTGAAGTCAATGGGAATCAGGGGGAAAACTCTCCAGTGGTTGGAGTCATACCTAGCACAAAGGAAGTTGTTGGTGGTTGTTGGAGGCCAATCATCTCAGCCCCAGGACACAGATGCAGGAGTTCCTCAGGATAGTGTCCTAGACCCAACCATCTTCATCAATGACCTTCCCTCCATCATAAGGTCAGAAATGGGGACATTCGCTGATGATTGCAGTGTTCAGTTCCATTCGCAACCCCTCAGATAATGAAGCAGTCCGTGCCCGCATGCAGCAAGACCTGGACAACATCCAGGCTTGGGCAAGTAACATTTGCACCAGACAAGTGCCAGGCAATGACCATCTCCAACAAGAGAGAGTCTAACCACCTTCCCTTGATATTCTACGGCACTACCATCGCCGAATCCCCCACCATCAACATCCTGGGGGTCACCATTGACCAGAAACTTAACTGGACCAGCCATATAAATACTGTGGCTACGAGAGCAGGTCAGAGGATGGGTATTCTGTGGCGGGTGACTCACCTCCTGACTCCCCAAAGCCTTTCCACCATCCACAAGGTACAAGTCAGGAGTGTGATGGAATACTCTCCACTTGCCTGAATGAGTGCAGCTCCAACAACACTCAAGAAGCTCGACACCATCCAGGACAAAGCAGCCCACTTGATTAGCACCCCACCCACCACCCTAAACATTCACTCCCTTCACCACCGGCGCACTGTGGCTGCAGTGTGCACCATCCACAGGATGCACTGCAGCAACTCGCCAAGGCTTCTTCGACAGCACCTCCCAAACCCGCGACCTCTACCACCTCGAAGGACAAGGGCAGCAGGAACATGGGAACAACACCACCTGCATGTTCCCCTCCAAGTCACACACCATCCCGACTTGGAAATATATCGCCGTTCCTTCATCGTCGCTGGGTCAAAATCCTGGAACTCCCTTCCTAACAGCACTGTGGGAGAATCTTCACCACACGGACTGCAGCGGTTCAAGAAGGCGGCTCACCACCACCTTCTCAAGGGCAATTAGGGATGGGCAATAAATGCTGGCCTCGTCAGGGATGCCCACATCTCATGAACAAACTTTTAAAAAATCTGGCGCACACGTGATGGAATCTCTTGCGGTGGTCACAAATGAGCCGACTGTTGGTGGAGTGATAGCCCTTCCTGTTGATGATCAGTCCTGGCTCGTGTGGAGGTGCTCGTATTGCTATATGGGTGCAATCGATTACACCCTGCACCCGTTGGAAGCCAGCCACAGCGTGGAATCCCACTGCCCTCGCCGTCTGGCTGAGGTCGTCCATGGGAAAGTTGACATAGTGCGAGACCCTGCGAAACAAGCCGTCGGTGACCTGCCTTATGCACTTGCATGCAGACAACAGAGACCCTGGCGATGTCCCCAGTGGCACCCTGGAATGATCCGGAGGTGAAGAAGTTGAGGGCAGTGGTAACTTTGACAGCAACTGGTAAGGAGATGCTGCCCGGTCCAGCTTGGCATGAAGGAGGCTGCAGATGTCTGCGACTATTTGGCGACTGACTCTGAGCCTCCGCATGCACTGCTCCTCAGAGAGGTCCAGGAAGCTGAGCCTCGATCTGTAGACCCTGTTGCGAGGGTAGTGCTTCCTGCAATGTCGCTCTCTGTTGTTGCCCTCCGTGCTTTTGTGCAGGTGCCTTTGGTGCAGCACTTTGTTGTGGAGCTCCACGTGGCGGAGGTGGACGGCGTGCCTGGCGAGGCTGGTGATGTTGCTTGTCCTCGGATGAAGTGATGAATGCAGCCATGGCGCCCCCCCACCCCCCCATCCTGATGGTGAGAGTTTGAGGGGGTCCGCAAAGTAGGTAAATTTGTTTGCACAGCAGAGTTATGGGTGGAAACACAAAGGTCTTGCAGCCAAAACTTTGTCTGAAGTGACAGAATGCCCTGCTGCAATAAATGAAGTTCTCTCCCCGCCTGTCAAATACTCATTTGCATCTCCCACTGGCTGCTGGCTGAAACACGTCTATTGCAACAGGGAGTGTTTCCCACAGCACGGGAAACACGCTGAGGATTCTTCAAAATTGCACTCTGGCCAAAATGTCTACTCAATCAGGTATGTCAAGTACTTCAACTACGTGTCCAAGTATGTAAATCATCATCCCACTGGCTTTAACCCGGAAGTCAGCGGGTTGGCGCCGGGCTCCAAACCCGCTCCAGATTGCTATGATTTTAGGAGTCCCCCACACTCAACGCACCCGCTCCGCCATCCGAAATTCAGCCCCAAAGTGTCTGCAAAGGGATATTGACAGGTTAAGAGCAAACTGGCAAAAATTTGGCAGATGGAGTATAATGTGGGAAAATGTGAAGTCATCCACTTTGGGAGGAAAAATAAAAAAGCAAAATATTATTTGAATGGAGAAATACTACAAAATGCTGCGGTACAGAGGGATCTGGGTGTCCTCGTACATGAAACACAAAAAGTCAACATACAGGTGCAGCAGGTAATCCGGAAGGCAAATGGAATATTGGCCTTTATTTCTAGGGGGATGGAGTATAAAAGCAGGGAAGTCATGCTCCAACTGTACAGGGTGCTGGTGAGACCACACCTGGAGTACTGCATATAGTTCTGGTGCCCTTATTTAAGGAAAGATATAATTGCATTGGAGGCAGTTCAGAGAAGGTTCACTAGGTTGATTCCGGGTATGGAATGGTTATCTTCTGAGGAAATATTGAGCAGGTTGGTTCTATACTCATTGGAGTTTAGAAGAATGAGAAGAGATCTTATTGAAACATATAAGATTCTGAGGGGACTCGATAGGGTAGATGCTGAGAGGATGTTACCCCTCATGGGGGAATCTAAAACTAGGGGACATAGTCTCAGAATAAGGGGTCACCCGTTTAAGACGGAGATGAGGAGGAATTTCTTCTCCCAGAGGGTCGTGAATCTTTGGAATTCTTTACCCCAAAAAGCTGTGGAGGCTGAGTCATTGAATACATTCAAGGCTGAGTTAGACAAATTTTTGATCAGCAATGGAGTCAAAGGATATGGGGAAAGGGCGGGAAAGTGGAGTTGAGGTAAAGATCAGATCAGCCATGATCTCATTGAATGGCGGAGCAGGCTCGAGGGGCCAAATGGCCTACTCCTGCTCCTATCTCTTATGGTCTTAGAAGGACAAGGGCAGCAAGCGCATGGTCACACCACCACCTGCACGTTCCCCTCCAAGTCACACACCATCCCGACTTGGAAATATATTGCTTCATTGTCACTGTCAAAATCCTGGAACTCCCTTCCTAACAGCACTGTGGGAGAACCTTCACCACACGGACTGCAGCGGTTCAAGAAGGCGGCTCACCACCACCTTCTCAAGGGGCAATTAGGGATGGGCAATAAATGCCGGCCTTGCCAGCAACACCCACATCCCATGAACGAACTAGAAAAAAACAGGAGTGTAATCAGTGTTCATGAAGCTTACAGTTGTCAAGCTGGTTGAATATTTGCTGAGGTGAATGAAAGGGACACGAGTACGATGCAAACACCCTGCTCAGATCAGTCACCAACCTCGCCACCCCCGATGCACATGCTATTTTTCCTGGGCCAGCAATGTCGAGGGCTTCCTGCTCCATTTTGGGTGGGGGGAACCGCCATCTGTCTCGTACCCCAGGGTCACAGGGGTTTTCCCGGCGAATAGCCCGAGCTGACTAACCTGCACGGTCACTGTGGCCGGTCCCCCGGGTTCCTCCATTCGCAGTTCCACAAGGGGCCGGATTGAGCGAGTTGTGGGCGCCGCTCGAGCGCGGTCTCGACGGGCTCCATCCGGTGCGCGCCGCAGCCCTGATCCGGCGCCTGCGCGGTTTGATCGCGCGCGGGGTCCAATTCTGGCGCCTTGATTGGCCGCGCGCAGTCCGGCCGATCGATCGAATTCTGGTGCCTGCGCAGTTTGATTGGCCGCGGGCAGATCCCGGCGGTCGATCCCTTGTGGCGCCTGCGCGGTTTGAATCACCGCGCGTGCTTCTGGCGGTTGTCGCACGATCTGTAACTGGGCGCCATTTTGGTGGATTGACTGAATTGGGAGCTGCTGTTGACAGGACCAGGCCAATGAGGAAAATGCTGCTCTTTTATCCTTTAAATAGTCTGTCCGTCTATTTGTACATTCAGGTAAATCTAACTCATTCCTCACTCACAGGGACCGAGGGTTTCATCACTTTACCTCCAGCCTATGACTGACCCACCCGGTCAAACAGTCTCTTTGCTCAGCTCCAATGTTTTAATAACTAATAATAAACAAAAGTCTTCAAAGAAAATGAAAAAAAACCACCCAATTATATTTCTCTTCCAGGTTGCTTGCATCAATGTCCAAGAGATTAATCTCTGGAGGGTTGGCAACCCCACAGGGACCTGTTAGATAGTTAACGGGGAGGTTGCTGAATCTAGTGTTGGTGGAGGTACTTCCTCCGGGTCTGACCAGCTTTTCCTCATTACACCAAATACCATTATTGATGCCTGTGAAGTACCTGAGGATGCAGGGACCTGGTAATTGTCATCACCTGGAGGCTGAGGGCTAAATATAACCAAATCATACAACAACAGCTTGCATTCATAGAGCGCCTTTAATATAGTAAAACGTTCCACAGGAGTGATTATCAAACAAAGTTTGACACCGAGCCACATAAGGAGATATTAAGACAGGTGGCCAAAAGCTTGGTCAAAGAGGTAGGTTTTAAGAGTGTCTTAAAGGAGGACAGAGAGATGGAGAGGCTGAGAGGTTTAGGGAGAGAATTCCAGAGCTTAGGGCCTAAGCAGTTGAAGGCACGGCTGCAAATGGTGGAGCGATGAAAATTGGGGATGCGCAAGAGGCCAGAATTGGAGGACTGCAGAGATCACGGAGGGTTGTAGGGCTGGAGGAGGTTACAGAGATCGGGAGGAGTGAGGTCATGGAGGGATTTGAACACCAGGATGAGAATTTTAAAATCAAGCCATTATCTGGACCGGGAGCCAATGTAGGCCAACGAGCACAGGGGTGATGGGAGAACGGGACTTGGTGCGAGTTAGGATACTGGCAGCAGAGTTTTGGATGAGCTCAAGTTTATGGAGGTGCAGGGTGTGAGGCCGGCCAGGAAAGCATTGGAATAGTTGAGTCTAAAGGTAACAAAGGCATGGATAAAGGTTTCAGCAGCAGATGAGTTGAGGCAGTGGCAGAAATGGGCGATGTTACGGAAGTGGAAGTAGGCGATCTTGTGATGGAGCGGATATGTGGCTGGAAGCTCATCTCAGGGTCATATAAGAGACTGAGATTGAAAAGGGTCT
Source organism: Heptranchias perlo (assembly GCF_035084215.1). Classification (NCBI taxonomy): domain Eukaryota; kingdom Metazoa; phylum Chordata; class Chondrichthyes; order Hexanchiformes; family Hexanchidae; genus Heptranchias; species Heptranchias perlo. The sequence continues at coordinate 220,280 of NW_027139315.1, read as the reverse complement.
GGTTCAGCCTCAGACAATTGTAGGGGGTGGTGGTGTGTGTCAGCTTCACCTCTGACTTCTGAGCGGTCTGAATCGCTCCCACTCCCTGGGTTCTAGACCTTGGACTTACTTGGGGGTTGTGACTAAGTGCAGCAGACAACTGGTTTTGGTGCAAGAAAAAAAAACTGGGTTTATTGAAGTCACAAATGAACTTATAACATTAGGATAACACTGAGATTATACAGACATACAAAGTACACTTAGTTAAGAATGGGGAACACACGGCATAACGAGGGAAAATCACCCTACTAATCCCCTTACCCTTGTCCCATCCCCAAAACCTAACTAAATTGAACTAGGAGAGGTCGGGGATCATGCTCACCAACCAGGGTTCCTTGACAGTTCGAAATCCAGCCAGGTAAGCCGGTTGCAGTTTTGGGGTACGCTCTTTGTGTCCTCTGGGCCCTGCCGTCCCCACGTGATCCTGGTCTGTGGAATCTGCGAAGGTTCTTCCGTTGGATAGAGTCTGTTGGTGCGGTAAGGCACAGTTGTGGGTGGGCGATCTTCGTGGAGGGCTGCGGTTGCGCCCTGTTGCTGCTCCAAAACTGCTGTTTAAAACCTGTTCCAAAACAAACCCCCCCGCCCTGTTCATAACTGGTGGCCCAGTTATACTGTTTTTCGAATTTCTTATCTGAATCCAAAACAAGGTTAGTTCTTTGTCTGATTATGGTGGGCTTCTTCAGGTGTTTGTTGGCTTCCTGTCCCCGTAACTAGTCTTGAACTGAAAGCCATTGTATATGTGAAGCATTGATGGGTTTGCATAATTGCATTGATTGCTACCTTCCTGCTTTAGTAGTTAGTAGCGATAATTTATGCAAGGTTTTGATGGGCTTTAGTTTCGTGTAAGATGAAGTCTTTCTCTGGGTTGATTGTTTTAAAGGGAAGAATGCGTATTCTGTCTTCTCTCATTGTCCGGTTTTCAGGCAACAATCCAACAAGCCCGGGCATGTCATAAAAGTCCAAAAGTTATATGCTTGTTGATGATATGAAAAATGTGGGAATTTTGAGAACCCTTCAGCCCCCCCCCCCCCTCCGTGATAATTAAACCTTGCTTCAAGTATCATGCTGGTAAAAGGTGAGCAAAATTCCCGACCCTGCATAGTCAATCTTCCCCTGTAATTACCTATCTAAGATCTCATGACACATACATTCCCCACTCTTTAAAACGTGGTGTACGTAAACATGCATAGGCAAAAATACAGTTATTTGCATACATCCAAACATTTAGGGGGTCCAACACCCATTTGGTGCACATACATCTTTATTAAAAGAAAACAACACGTAAAAGTCTTTCTTAAAAATAACCAAACACAAAAAAAAACAACAATCTTTATTCAGGAACACAAAAAAAAGTTCAAACAGGTGTGTCTCTCTCCACCTTAGCACAATGCTTCTTCCAGGTCCTTTCGTTTTGGAACTCTAGGATTTTGCCTTTTCCCTTGCACTGAGAGCACAACACTATTCCCAGCTGGCAAACCACGAGGATGTGGGAAGCCATTCTGACCCATGAAGGGACCTCTATGTTTTTGAAAATGTCCCACCAGGGCGGGACTGTGATACCTTGAATCTCTCCCTCTATCTCATAGAATCATAGAATCATACAAGTTACAACATGGAAACAGGCCCTTCGGCCCAACATGTCCATGTCGCCCAGTTTATACCACTAAGCTAGTCCCAATTGCCTGCACTTGGCCCATATCCCTCTATACCCATCTTACCCATGTAACTGTCCAAATGCTTTTTAAAAGACAAAATTGTACCCGCCTCTACTACTGCCTCTGGCAGCTCGTTCCAGACACTCACCACCCTTTGAGTGAAAAAATTGCCCCTCTGGTCCCTTTTGTATCTCTCCCCTCTCACCTTAAATCTATGCCCCCTCGTTATAGACTCCCCTACCTTTGGGAAAAGATTTTGACTATCGACCTTATCTATGCCCCTCATTATTTTATAGACTTCGATAAGATCACCCCTTAACCTCCTGCTCTCCAGGGAAAAAGTCCCAGTCTGTCTAACCTCTCCCTGTAAGTCAAACCATCAAGTCCCGGTAGCATCCTAGTAAATCTTTTCTGCACTCTTTCTAGTTTAATAATATCCTTTCTATAATAGGGTGACCAGAACTGTACACAGTATTCCAAGTGTGGCCTCACCAATGCCCTGTACAACTTCAACAAGACATCCCAACTCCTGCATTCAATGTTCTGACCAATGAAACCAAGCATGCTGAATGCCTTCTTCACCACCCTATCCACCTGTGACTCCACTTTCAAGGAGCTATGAATCTGTACTCCCAGATCTCTTTGTTCTATAACTCTCCCCAACGCCCTACCATTAACGGAGTAGGTCCTGGCCCGATTCGATCGACCAAAATGCATCACCTCACATTTATCTAAATTAAACTCCATCTGCCATTCATCGGCCCACTGGCCCAATTTATCAAGATCCCGTTGCAATCCTAGATAACCTTCTTCACTGTCCACAATGCCACCAATCTTGGTGTCATCTGCAAACTTACTAACCATGCCTCCTAAATTCTCATCCAAATCATTAATATAAATAACAAATAACAGCGGACCCAGCACCGATCCCTGAGGCACACCGCTGGACACAGGCATCCAGTTTGAAAAACAAGCCTCTACAACCACCCTCTGTCTTCTGTCGTCAAGCCAATTTTGTATCCAATTGGCTACCTCACCTTGGATCCCGTGAGATTTAACCTTATGTAACAACCTACCATGCGGTACCTCGTCAAATGCTTTGCTGAAGTCCATGTAGACCACGTCTACTGCACAGCCCTCATCTATCTTCTTGGTTACCCCTTCAAAAAACTCAATCAAATTCGTGAGACATGATTTTCCTCTCACAAAACCATGCTGACTGTTCCTAATGAGTCCCTGCCTCTCCAAATGCCTGTAGATCCTGTCCCTCAGAATACCCTCTAACAACTTACCCACTACAGATGTCAGGCTCACCGGTCTGTAGTTCCCAGGCTTTTCCCTGCCGCCCTTCTTAAACAAAGGCACAACATTTGCTACCCTCCAATCTTCAGGCACCTCACCTGTAGCGGTGGATGATTCAAATATCTCTGCTAGGGGACCCGCAATTTCCTCCCTAACCTCCCATAACGTCCTGGGATACATTTCATCAGGTCCCGGAGATTTATCTACCTTGATGCGCGTTAAGACTTCCAGCACCTCCCTCTCTGTAATATGTACACTCCTCAAGACATCACTATTTATTTCCCCAAGTTCCCTAACATCCATGCCTTTCTCAACCGTAAATACCGATGTGAAATATTCATTCAGGATCTCACCCATCTCTTGTGGTTCCGCACATAGATGACCTTGTTGATCCTTAAGAGGCCCTACTCTCTCCCTAGTTACCCTTTTGCCCTTTATGTATTTGTAGAAGCTCTTTGGATTCACCTTTGCCTGATCTGCCAAAGCAATCTCATATCCCCTTTTGGCCCTCCTGATTTCTCTCTTAACTCTACTCCGGCAATCTCTATACTCTTCAAGGGATCCACTTGATCCCAGCTGCCTATGCATGTCATATGCCTCCTTCTTCTTTTTGACTAGTGCCTCAATCTCCCGAGTCATCCAAGGTTCCCTACTTCTACCAGCCTTGCCCTTCACTTTATAAGGAATGTGCTTACCCTGAACCCTGGTTAACACACTTTTGAAAGCCTCCCACTTACCAGACGTCCCTTTGCCTGCCAACAGACTCTCCCAATCAACTTCTGAAAGTTCCTGTCTAATACCATCAAAATTGGCCTTTCCCCAATTTAGAATTTTAACTTTTGGGCCAGACCTATCATTCTCCATAGCTATCTTAAAACTAATGGAATTATGATCACTGGTCCCAAAGTGATCCCTCACTAACACTTCTGTCACCTGCCCTTCCTTATTTCCCAAGAGGAGGTCAAGTTTTGCCCCCTCTCTAGTCGGGCCATCCACATACTGAATGAGAAATTCCTCCTGAATACACTCAACAAATTTCTCTCCATCCAAGCCCCTAATGCTATGGCTGTCCCAGTCAATGTTGGGAAAGTTAAAGTCCCCTACTATTACCACCCTATTTTTCTTGCAGCTGTCTGTAATCTCCTTACATATTTGCTCCTCAATTTCCCGTTGACTATTTGGGGGTCTGTAGTACAATCCTATCAAAGTGATCTCTCCCTTCTTATTTTTCAGTTCTACCCATATAGACTCAGTGGGCGAACCCTCGGATATATCCCCTCTCACTACTGCCGTGATGTTCTCCCTGATCAAGAACGCAACTCCCCCTCCTCTCTTACCTCCTGCTCTATCTTTCCTATAGCATCTGTACCCTGGAACATTGAGCTGCCAGTCCTGCCCCTCCCTTAGCCATGTTTCAGTAATAGCTATAACATCCCAGTCCCATGTACCCATCCATGCCCTGAGTTCATCTGCCTTGCCCATCAGACTTCTTGCATTGAAATAAATGCAGTTTAATCTAGACTTCCCTTGGTCTTTGCCCTGCTTTCTCAGACCATCTGTCCGGTCATGATTTGTACACTCTCCCTTACTGCCTTTTGTTTCTGTCACCACTTTATTTCCCACTGACTTCCTGCATCGGTTCCCATCCCCCTGCCACATTAGTTTAAACCCTCCCCAACAGCACTGGCAAACACTCCCCCTAGGACATTGGTTCCAGTCCTGCCCAGATGCAGACCGTCCAATTTGTACTGGTCCCACCTCCCCCAGAACCGGTTCCAATGGCCCAGGAATTTGAATCCCTCCCTCTTGCACCATCTCTCAAGCCACGTATTCATCTTAGCTATCCTGTCATTCCTACTCTGACTAACCCGTGGCACTGGTAGCAATCCTGAGATTACTACCTTTGAGGTCCTACTCTTTAGTTTAACTCCTAACTCCCTAAATTCAGCTTGTAGGACCTCATCCTGTTTTTTACCTATATCGTTGGTGCCTATGTGCACCACGACAACTGTCTGTTCACCCTCCCCCTCCAGAATGTCCTGCAGCCGCTCCGAGACATCCTTGACCCTTGCACCAGGGAGGCAACATACCATCCTGGAGTCTCGGTTGCGTCCGCAGAAACGCCTGTCTATTCCCCTTACAATCGAGTCCCCTATCACTATAGCTCTGCCACTCTTTTTCCTGCCCTCCTGTGCAGCAGAGCCAGCCACGGTGCCATGAACCTGGCCACTGCCACCTTCCCCTAGTGAGCCATCTCCCCCAACAGTATCCAAAGTATAGAAATGCTTTTGTGATAACTCTACAGCTTTTAGTAGTTTAGTAAGATGTTCTGGTAGAGGGGGAATTTCGTAACCGAAATGTGTGACATAGCTCTGCAGGTTGGTTATGTTTTCCCTGACAGTGAGGTGAACAGTGGAGGGTTCAGGAATGGGGACAATCCGTTCCTGAGCCACTTGAACTTCTGCCTCAGGTTTAAAACAAAAACTGCTGTCACTCACCGGACACCAGGTGTGTTGTCCAAGCTGGTAGTGGGGCGCACTTGTGGTGACAGAATATGTCCCACCCCCTATATATGCTCCCTGTGGGGGAACATGGCCTTGTGCCATTGCCTCCATGGTACAGTTTATAGGTCGTGCACCAGCAGTTTTAAACCCGCACTGTGGTCTAGAATAGGCATTCAAGTGCTGAGGACACAGTACTACGTGTGAACCCCAGCTCCGGCACCCAGAGAGGTCTGTACCTGTCATCATGTGCTCCCACTTTATGACGTAAGGTGGGACCGCTGCAAAACGGACGTGTGCACCCCCTTAAATGACTCCAATGTTCTCCACCCTATATATCGGTGCAGGTCGGGCTGTCCCACCCATGACCGGCATCCTCACTACGATACCCATGATGGTGTGGTTGGAGCGCCCACAATCTACTGGGACAGGGTCTGCTTCAGAGGCTAGGCGGAACTGACACGGGCTTAGTGAATTCTCAAATGGGTGGAGGGCTGCGAGGTGCTTGTTGCTGATCCAGGAGGGGACTAAACCCTGCTTTAAATCCTCCAGGTTGCTGCGGCCCTCGCCCAGCAACCATGCCCCGTACAGCACGCACACCTCATTCTGTGCAGCCTGGTCTGATGCATTTCTATCCTCTCGAATGAGTGCATTCACTGTTTTGGCGTGCCTTTCCAACTCAGCAATAACCTCCTTTAAATGGACCGTCATGGCCTGGTCCTCGTGTAGCTCTGAGCCGACCACTATGTTTTCCTCTGTTAAGATTTTTCGTAATTATGTTTTTAAACCGTTTATTTGTGTCTGCAATTCTATGTCATCCAGACTGTTTATCACAGAGGATCCTGTATTATATGCTGTGAAAACATCATTCCAGGCTCCCCTTCTTTGTCTCCCCGCATTGCTAAAGTACTCAGTGTAGGTAGTGTACAGTTCTGTTTTGTCCACATTGGCAAAATCGAACTCGTAGAATTTCCTGAACATTTCTCTTAACAGGGCCTGGTATAGCTGTTCTGTCTCCTTGGGACACCACTCAGGTAAATGTACCTCTGTGAGGTTTAGAATCACGGAAGCTACCGCATAGTGTACCCCCTGGTATAGCACCTTTTCGGTCAGCACTAGTACCAGCCCATTCCCTGGTCCCTTGGTGGTGGCAGGGCACTTCTCCATATGTGTCCTTACTGTCGGAGCCGTGGGCAGGGCCTTTCGGGCGCGTGCCACGAGTTCAGTGGCCTTAACTGAGGCTGGAGAGGATGGGGTTATGCAAGTGTGTAGATGGGAATCCCATTCCACCCCCTTCCCCTTGTCCAGACATGCTGCAGAAAAGATAACGGATACGCCCATGGGGCAGGCCTTCCGCGATCCCCACATGCAGACACAGATACCCTGTTCCGATTCCCACCACTTGTCCCAGCACACGCTCACCCCCCCATGGTTCCCTGTAATGGTCCGATGGGTGTCGTTCCCCAGTCGCTCCCAGTCAGCTGTACGGTCCCCCATGTCTCTGCTCAGCCTCCTGAGCCACCACCACCTTCCCAGGGGAATCTGTCCTCTGCAGGTCAGGCACACGCGTTTCCCCTCAGTGACCCCGACCTGTGAGGCCACAACCTGTATGCTGGGGCAGGGGAGGGAGGCCTCCCCGTAGGTGAACCCGGTCTGACTGGAGTATCGGGTGGAGTTCGATCCCAGCCACCCTGCCCATCTTCCCACATGGGAATAGGTGGTGATCTCCTCCACGTTACCTTCACTGCCCCCCCGCAGTCACAACCGGTGCTCTCTCCCCTGAGCACCCAAAAATGTGGGAGTCCTCCACGTCACCTCGTCTCCCAGCGGCCATTCCTATCAGGGCGAGTAGGAGTATGCCCCCCATCCTATCGAAATCTCTTCTGTAGGGAGACATAAGAGCATATAGCCAGGTCCCGAACAGATTCGCTGGCTTGGGTAAAGCATGGTCGAGTCTTGCGACCCCGACTCAATACAAACATTCTTAAACAATAATACTTAAACTACCAACCACCTTATTTAAAATTTAACTAAAACACCCAAACTTAACAATCTCAAAATTAAATAACAGAAGCTATGTACATCCGCCGCCCGTCCCTGGGCAGCCAGGCTAATCCCTGTTTGGGCTACAGCAAACTACTCCCTTCGGTGTGGCCGCTCTGTCCTGTACCTTTGGTCCCTCGCAGCCTGCGGCTGCTGGCTGGGGACCTCTGTCCTCAGATCGATCCCTGACTTGACGGGCTGCCCTTTTAAACTGGGGAGCCGGTGACCACGGTTTCTTTGGCCGTGGCGTTCGTGGGGGCCTTCTAGGGACTCTGGCTGGTTGGGGTTTTCTGGCTGGTGAGTCTTTAACTCGAGCCACTGTCCCCTCTTGTGCGGTCTGTGGAATCTCCACTGCCGCTGGCTGGGGATTTCTATCCTCAGGCTGTACCTCTTCTAAACCTATGTCAGGGGCAGGTAACTCTCTGCCCTCAGGTCCCACCTCGTCTGAGTCCCAGATGAGCGGGGGAGTGTCCCAAACGGTGGGTGGGATGGCCCTTCCCTTAAAACAAGCCACTGCACCCGCTTGTGCAGTCTGTGAGTTTGCTCCTGCTGCAGGCTGAGGATTTTTATTCTCAGACCTTGCCCCAGCTGGCTGTTCCCTTCTCTCCGATTTAAACAACTTCCATTGGTTAATGTGGAACCATTTGGTGCGCCGAGGCAGCTTTATGGCGTATCCCATGGGGCTTGCCTTATCTACAATGCTGTAGGGCCCCTTGTATAATGGTTCTAGACTGTCTACCCGAGCAAAATTCCTAACCATAACCTGATCCCCTGTCTCCCACTCGTGGTGCGTACGGGGTTCTAGCAGCAGTCGGTTACTCCGATGCTGTTTTCCCATGTTGCTAGCAGCCTGCCAGTGAACCTGTTTAAGGTGTTCAAACAGATTCCTGACGAAGCTGTCCTGGTTCATCTCTCTGAGCTGACCCTCTGTGAGCACCGGGGCTAGCACATGGGTGGGGGTCCGCATAACCCGACCAGTCATGAGCTCGTGTGGGGAATACCCCGTGCTTTTTGACTGGCTGGCTCGGATCCCCATTAGGACCAACGGTAAGACTTCTACCCACTTTCTAGGTGAGGCTACCATCTCTTTCCTCAGCCTTTCTTTCAAGGTTCTGTTCATCCTTTCTACAATCCCTGAGGACTGTGGGTTGTGTGCAACGTGCCATTTCCCCTCTATGCCAAGTACCATAAGGATATTCTGCATGACCTGCTTGGTAAAGTGGCTCCCTTGGTTGGACTCCACGTACTGTGGTAGCCCCCATCGTGAGAACACCTCCCTGACCAGGATCCTGGCTGTACTCATAGCCGTGGCTGTTCAACAGGGGAAGGCTTCTACCCACTTTGTGAACACATCCACCAGGACTAGGCAGTACTTATAGCCTCCCTGGGCGGTGGGTAGGGGCCCGATGTAGTCGACCTGGATCGACTGCCACGGTCCCTCTACCCTCCTGATGTGTCCCATAGGTACTTTCCTTTTGTGGGGGTCAGGGTTGTTAGCAGCACACACCAGACAGCTGGCACAGAACTCGCGGACATCTTCCCTGAGTCCTGGCCACCATCCTGCCTGTTCCACCCGCTGCCAGGTGGTCTCAAGCCCGGGATGCCCCGCTCCTGGACCCTCATGGGCCAGTTGAAGGAATTCCCTCGTGTGCTGCTGCGGTACTACCCATTGCTCTCCCTTAAACAGCATGCCCTCCTTTACAGAGAGGGCTGCTGTGCTGTAAGGGCCCTCTACCCTTTTCCCTTCTGCCACTCCACTGAGGACTGCCTTGAGGACGGGGTCTTGGGTTTGGACCGTCTTAAGGTCCGGGGTTAAAGCTACCCCTGCACTCCCCTGTGTCCCATTCCTACCCGTGACTGCTGCTATAGGACGGGACCCATATGGGTCCCAGAAAGTGCCTGTGCGGGCACCCTCCTTAGCTAGTACGTCGGCCTGCCAGTTGCCCTCACTCCGGGGTTCTGCGGAGGAATGGGCTTTCACCTTATGGATGAAAACCTCCCCTTCCTCCCCCACTGCTGCTAAGATTTTCTCCAGCAAGGGTTTCACTGTGAGGGGTCTCCCGTCAGCGGAGGTGTATCCGCGGTGGGACCAGATGGCCAGGTACTCCGTACACGAATTGCATGTGAACATGCTGTCCGAGCAAATCGTGTATGGAGTGGGGAAGATCTCGGGGTGTGTGACCACGTACACTGCCGCCGACAGTTCAGCCTGCTGGGAGCTCATGGTGCTGGGGAGTTTAATTGCCAGGGCAAGGTCTGCCGCTGGGTCATAAACTCCACACCCTGTGAGTCGCTCACCAGCAGATACTGTGCTGGAGCCATCCACATAGATTTCACGGCCTGTGGGGTGTATCCCGGCCCGTAAACCTATGTTTACTTCCCAAACCCCTTCTATGGAACCCTGGTGGGCTGTTCCAGGATATACCAGGTTAGCTGCGAGCTTTGGCTCGCAGAGCCCTTTTACTTTCAGGTCCATCTGTGAGAGAAGCAGGGTCCAGCGAGCAATGCGGGCACTGCACACTGTCCCATCCTTGATTCTCCCGTCCAGGAGCATCTGGGTGGGCGTGTGATGGGTGAGGAGGGTGATGGGAGAGGTGCCTGTGAAGATCAGCGATCTTTTCACAGCCCAATATGTGGCCAAGAGGTGCCTTTCACAATTGGAGTAGCTCTTCTCCACATCTGTGAGTATCCTGGAGGAGTAGACCACCGGTCTCAGCTTGCCATGCCGCTCTTGGAGCAGCACAGCACTCAGGCTGTCCCCGCTGGCTGCTACCTCCAGGAAGAACTCTTTCCCTCCATCTATGGCCCCTAGAGCTGGTGCGGTCTGCAGATCTTTCTTGAGCCTGACAAATGCTGCCTGGCAACCCTCATCCCAAACCCACTCCACTCCCTTATGCAGGAGTCGGAGCAGAGGGGCTGCTGTGGCCGCATTGTCCTCAATGAAGTCTCTGCAGTACCCGGTTAGCCCTAGAAATGATCTCACTCCCATGACTGTGTTGGGGACTGGTAACTCCTGTACTGCTTCCCTTCTAGCTTTATCTATGGCCCTTTCCCCAGTGCGTATTGTCAGGCCCAGAAATTTCACCTCCTGCTGGCCAACCTGTGCTTTCTTTGGGTTCACTTTAAAACCTTCCTGCCCGAGCAGTTCCAGCAGTTCGGCCAGAAGTGGGCCATGCTCCTCTCTCGAATCGGTGAATAGGAGCAGGTCATCCACGTATTGTACCAGCTGCCTGGGCTGGCTGAAGCCCTTTAAACTGTTTGCCATGCATTGGTGGAAAATGCTGGGGCTATTGTGGAAGCCCTGAGGCAGACAGTTCCAGGTGTACTGTTGCCCTTTAAAGGTAAAGGCAAACTTGTATTGATCCTCTCTCCTTAAAGGGATGGACCAAAACCCGTTGGAGATATCCAGCACCGTGAAAGTGGTCGCGGATGCTGGGATACTTCCTATCAGGTCGGCAACTGCTGCTACCGTGGGTGCACAGGCTGGGATGTTACTGTTGAGCACCCGATAGTCCACTGTGGCCCTCCAGGAGTTGTCCGGTTTTCTAACCGGCCACAGTGGAGAGTTCACGTGGGTGGCTATCGGTCTCAGGACCCCCTGTTGCACTAAAGAGGACATGGCTGCTTCCATGTCTGGCTCCGCTTCCCTGGGGAAGTTATATTGCTTTTGTGGTCGGGCCATAGGGTCCCCATCTGCACTGACCTCGAACCCGTTGACCCTCCCACAGTCGTGTTTGTGTGTGGCAAATGTGGCTAGGTGGGCTCGCACAAATGCCTGGAACTCCCTTGGGGTATTGCTGACCATGAGTTCGAGGTTATAACCCTCTTTAGGCTTCATGGTGCACAGGGTCCCCTTCCCCTGTTTCCCTGGGATGACGACTACTCCGCCTTCCTTTCCTGTATTTGCCCCCCACAGGCAGTGATTCCTCAAATCCACTAGGATCCCGTGGCCTACAATAAAGTCGGCTCCCAGGATCCCTTTTCCACCCTTCACTTCCCACTTCATTAGGATACAGGTCCACTTAGAGCGGAGTGTTCCTAAACGAATGGTCAGCGGGATGGAAAATGAGCCAGCCTGTTCTTTACCTGTGAATCCTGACAGACTGTATGGGACCCCGTTAGATAGAGGTGAGGTGGTGGGGTTAGCTGAATGGATCACAGTACATGATGCTCCCGTGTCCAACAGATAGGTCCCCTTTACCTCTTCTACCTCCATCTCAACGAGGGGTCTCTTCCATAAGTCGTAGGTAAGGGAACACAGGTAAACAGGCTGCGCTGGCTCGAGTCAGGGTTGTGGGTTAGATGGGGCTGATGGGGTCAGAGCGCCGGTGATGGCTGCTACCTTCCCCGGGCCAGTCAATAGGGTTCTCATGGCGTCCAAAAATGACTCGACCGTGGCGGGAGGGATTCCTGTCTCTGCCTTTTGGGCTGGGGTTGAGGAATTCTTTCCCTTGTTATCTTTCCAAGGATTCTTACACTCCTTCCTCCAGTGTCCATCCTTCCCACACCCATAACAGTTGAGCTTTGTGCTGGAAGGGTTATTCCCTTCCTGATGCCACTCCTTCCTACCCTGGCCGGGTTTCATTTCATGCACTTTCCCTTTAGGTGGGTGTGCATTGGTTCCTTTACCATTACGGTAAGCTATGGTCAATTGTCTGACCACTGTGAGTTCGGTAGTCAGGGGATTCTTTGGGTCAAACCACATTCCTGCCGCGGCCCTGACCTGTGGCAAGCTGTTTGCCACCAGGCAACGGAGCCAGTGGGCCCGCTGATCCTGGTCCAGGTTAGCTCGGTTAGGCGTCCCACTGCATGCGCTCCTATACACCGGCCACAACCTGTCTGCAAAAGCCTGCGGGGTTTCTCCTACGAGCTGCACTGTTTTTTCCACCCAGGAGAAAGGACTTCCCTCATTCATCCCCATGGCCTCAAGAACTTCCTCCTTGAGCTCCCCATAATCACACTGTCCCATCTTACATTGGTCAGAGAGGGACTGGAAGAGCTTCCTCTCCAGGGAGAATAGCAGCATTTTGGCCTGTTCAGCATCATTGCACTCGTTGATGCTTGCTGCTTGTTCCACTTCCCTGAAGTGGACCGAGGGGTCCCCATTTGCCACAAGTTTAGTTAAATGGCTTACCATGGCCCTAAGCTGTTGGGTGCCGTGGGGAACTACGAACTGGTTTTGGAGGGGTCCCTCATCCCCGTTATCAGCGGGCGGGCCGAACCTTTGCTGCCGGGCCGGGCACATCGGCCCCGGTCCCAGCCTCTTTTGCTGGGGGCTTTCCTCCTCAGCTTCTGCCCCTAATTCCACCCCCCTCTCCTGCCAGATTTCGCTAAAGCTTGGCGCTACGGGTGGTGGTCGTGGGCCCTCCTGCTCCTCAACCGGGTCATCCCTTGGCACTACTTGTGGTGTCTGAACCTTCTCCCCAGGTTCCCTGTGAAGTCGACCTTGGCTGCACTAGGGCTTATGAGGCCTTTTGCCGTACTTAGAGCAAGGTTCAGACTCTCTATCTGCTTCTGGCAGGGGCCATGGTCTGCATCCTCAAACCCCTGTGCGCTCACTATCTTATAGGCTGCCTGTAAGCCTTTTACTTTTTCCTCCTGCTCTCTTACTTGACTTGCTAGGCGGGCATTCTTTTCCCGCAACCTCAGCTCGTTGTTCTTGGCCTCAGTGACCTGACACTGTAAATATTCCTGCTGGGTCTTATGCTCCCCCACTAACTGCACCCTTTCCTGGTTCAGAGTCTGCAATGCTAACAGTAACTTCTCCCCTGCTAGGGCCTTTGTTTGGACTTCAAGGGCTGACTGCCGAATCTCAGCTGCCTGTGCTTCAACGAGCCTGTCCAAAAGCTGGATCTGTTTCTTGAAGCACATCAGCCAGACTGCCTTTTCTATGGAATTTTTATGATCCTTCCCTTCTGTCCATTTAGCTGCAGCATCTACCGGGCGCCCAGCCTTTAACAGATTAGTGACCCATTTTTTTTCCATATTCACCTTACTGAACACATAATTTGAGATCCTCTCTTCCATTACAGTTCTCTCTTCCAAATCAGTGTCCACTGCGTTACAACCCTTTTGCCAAGGTCCTGCAGCGGTCGCCATTCTGTAGGGGGTGGTCGTGTGTGTCAGCTTCACCTCTGACTTCTGAGCGGTCTGAATCGCTCCCACTCCCTGGGTTCTGGACCTTGGACTTACTTGGGGGTTGTGACAAAGTGCAGCAGACAACTGGTTTTGGTGCAAGAAAAAAAAACTGGGTTTATTGAAGTCACAAATGAACTTATAACATTAGGATAACACTGAGATTATACAGACATACAAAGTACACTTAGTTAAGAATGGGGAACACACGGCATAACGAGGGAAAATCACCCTACTAATCCCCTTACCCTTGTCCCATCCCCAAAACCTAACTAAATTGAACTAGGAGAGGTCGGGGATCATGCTCACCAACCAGGGTTCCTTGACAGTTCGAAATCCAGCCAGGTAAGCCGGTTGCAGTTTTGGGGTACGCTCTTTGTGTCCTCTGGGCCCTGCCGTCCCCACGTGATCCTGGTCTGTGGAATCTGCGAAGGTTCTTCCGTTGGATAGAGTCTGTTGGTGCGGTAAGGCGCAGTTGTGGGTGGGCGATCTTCGTGGAGGGCTGCGGTTGCGCCCTGTTGCTGCTCCAAAACTGCTGTTTAAAACCTGTTCCAAAACAAACCCCCCCGCCCTGTTCATAACTGGTGGCCCAGTTATACTGTTTTTCGAATTTCTTATCTGAATCCAAAACAAGATTAGTTCTTTGTCTGATTATGGTGGGCTTCTTCAGGTGTTTGTTGGCTTCCTGTCCCCGTAACTAGTCTTGAACTGAAAGCCATTGTATATGTGAAGCATTGATGGGTTTGCATAATTGCATTGATTGCTACCTTCCTGCTTTAGTAGTTAGTAGCGATAATTTATGCAAGGTTTTGATGGGCTTTAGTTTCGTGTAAGATGAAGTCTTTCTCTGGGTTGGTTGTTTTAAAGGGAAGAATGCGTATTCTGTCTTCTCTCATTGTCCGGTTTTCAGGCAACAATCCAACAAGCCCGGGCATGTCATAAAAGTCCAAAAGTTATATCCTTGTTGATGATATGAAAAATGTGGGAATTTTGAGAACCCTTCAGTGATACTTGAAGCAAGGTTTAAGTATCACAGTGGGGGGCTGAAGGGTACTCAAAATTCCCAAATTTTTCATATCATCAACAAGGATATAACTTTTGGACTTTTATGACATGCCCGGGCTTGTTGGGTGCAGTGTGGATTGTTGCCTGAAAACCAGACAATGAGAGAAGACAGAATACGCATTCTTCCCTTTACAAAACAATCAACCCAGAGAAAGACTTCATCTTACACGAAACTAAAGCCCATCAAAACCTTGCATAAATTATCGCTACTAACTACTAAAGCAGGAAGGTAGCAATCAATGCAATTATGCAAATTCTTCGACAGCACCTCCCAAACCCGCGACCTCTACCACCTAGAAGGACAAGAGCAGCAGGCATATGGGAACAACATAAGGTTAAATCTCATGGGATCCAAGGTGAGGTAGCCAATTGGATACAAAATTGGCTTGACGACAGAAGACAGAGGGTGGTTGTCGAGGGTTGTTTTTCAAACTGGATGCCTGTGTCCAGCGGTGTGCCTCAGGGATCGGTGCTGGGTCCGCTGTTATTTGTTATTTATATTAATGATTTGGATGAGAATTTAGGAGACATGGTTAGTAAGTTTGCAGATGACACCAAGATTGGTGGCATTGTGGACAGTGAAGAAGGTTATCTAGGATTGCAACGGGATCTTGAGAAATTGGGCCAGTGGGCCGATGAATGGCAGATGGAGTTTAATTTAGATAAATGTGAGGTGATGCATTTTGGTCGATCGAATCGGGCCAGGACCTACTCCGTTAATGGTAGGGCGTTGGGGAGAGTTATAGAACAAAGAGATCTGGGAGTACAGGTTCATAGCTCCTTGAAAGTGGAGTCACAGGTGGATAGGGTGGTGAAGAAGGCATTCGGCATGCTTGGTTTCATTGGTCAGAACATTGAATGCAGGAGTTGGGATGTCTTGTTGAAGTTGTACAGGGCATTGGTGAGGCCACACTTGGAGTACTGTGTACAGTTCTGGTCACCCTATTATAGAAAGGATATTATTAAACTAGAAAGAGTGCAGAAAAGATTTACTAGGATGCTACCGGGACTTGATGGTTTGACTTACAGGGAGAGGTTAGACAGACTGGGACTTTTTTCCCTGGAGAGTAGGAGGTTAAGGGGTGATCTTATAGAAGTCTATAAAATAATGAGGGGCATAGATAAGGTCGATAGTCAAAATCTTTTCCCAAAGGTAGGGGAGTCTATAACGAGGGGGCATAGATTTAAGGTGAGAGGGGAGAGATACAAAAGGATCCAGAGGGGCAATTTTTTCACTCAAAGGGTGGTGAGTGTCTGGAACGAGCTGCCAGAGGCAGTAGTAGAGGCGGGTACAATTTTGTCTTTTAAAAAGCATTTGGACAGTTACATGGGTAAGATGGGTATCGAGGGATATGGGCCAAGTGCAGGCAATTGGGACTAGCTTAGTGGTATAAACTGGGCGACATGGACATGTTGGGCCGAAGGGCCTGTTTCCATGTTGTAAACTTCTATGATTCTATGATTCTATGAACACCACCTGCACGTTCCCCTCCAAGTCACACACCATCCCGACTTGGAAATATATCGCCGTTCCTTCGTCGTCGCTGGGTCAAAATCCTGGAACTCCCTTCCTAACAGCACTGTGGGAGAACCATCACCACACGGACTGCAGCGGTTCAAGAAGGCGGCTCACCACCACCTTCTCGAGGGCAATTAGGGATGGGCAATAAATGCCGGCCTTGCCAGCGACGCCCACATCCCGTGAACGAATTTTTAAAAATGCAAACCCATCAATGCTTCACATATACAATGGCTTTCAGTTCAAGACTAGTTACGGGGACAGGAAGCCAACAAACACCTGAAGAAGCCCACCATAATCAGACAAAGAACTAACCTTGTTTTGGATTCAGATAAGAAATTCGAAAAACAGTATAACTGGGCCACCAGTTATGAACAGGGCGGGGGGGTTTGTTTTGGAACAGGTTTTAAACAGCAGTTTTGGAGCAGCAACAGGGCGCAACCGCAGCCCTCCACGAAGATCGCCCACCCACAACTGTGCCTTACCGCACCAACAGACTCTATCCAACGGAAGAACCTTCGCAGATTCCACAGACCAGGATCACGTGGGGACGGCAGGGCCCAGAGGACACAAAGAGCGTACCCCAAAACTGCAACCGGCTTACCTGGCTGGATTTCGAACTGTCAAGGAACCCTGGTTGGTGAGCATGATCCCCGACCTCTCCTAGTTCAATTTAGTTAGGTTTTGGGGATGGGACAATGGTCAGGGGATTAGTAGGGTGATTTTCCCTCGTTATGCCGTGTGTTCCCCATTCTTAACTAAGTGTACTTTGTATGTCTGTATAATCTCAGTGTTATCCTAATGTTATAAGTTCATTTGTGACTTCAATAAACCCAGTTTTTTTTTCTTGCACCAAAACCAGTTGTCTGCTGCACTTAGTCACAACCCCCAAATAAGTCCAAGGTCTAGAACCCAGGGAGTGGGAGCGATTCAGACCGCTCAGAAGTCAGAGGTGAAGCTGACACACACCACCACCCCCTACACAGTGGCCAGTGAGAGGGATGGAGTCGATGGTTAAGGAACGGAGTTTGTGACGGGACCAAAGACAATTGCTTCGGTCTTGCCAATATAGAGAAAGAAAGAACGACTTGCATTTGTATTGCTCCTTTCACGACCTCAGGACATCCCAAAGCCCTTTACAGCCATGAAGTACTTTTTTTCAAGCGTAGTCAATATTGTAATGCAGGAAACGTGGCAGCCAAATTGCACACTGCAAGGTCCCACAAACAACAATGTGACAATGAGCAGATAATCTGTATTAGTGATGTTGGTTCAGGGATAAATGTTGGCCAGGACACCGAGGAGAGCTCCCCTACTTTTCTTCAAAACAGTGCCATGGGATCTTTTATATCTACCTGAGAGGGCAGACGGAGCTCCGGTTTAATGTTTCATAGGAAAGACGAATTAGATACATTAAATTCAATACAGTACAGAAGGAGGCCATTCGGCCCATCATGCCTGTACTGGCTCTTTGAAAGAGCTATCCAATTAGTTCCATTCCCAAATTTTTCCTTTTCAAGTATATATCCAAACTGCTTTTGAAAGTTACTTATTGAATCTGCTTCCTTCACCCTTTCAGGCAGTGGATTCCAGAGCACATTGCAGCGTGAAAACATTTTTCCTTATCTCCCCCTGGTTCTTTTGCCAGTTACCTTAAATTGGTGTTCTCTGGTTAACGACCCTACTGCCATTGGAAACAATTTCTCCTTATTTACTATCAAAACCTCTGATAATTTGAAAACATCGATTTAATCTCCCTTTAAGCTTCTCTGCTCTAAGGAGAACAGTCTCAGCTTCTGTAGCCGCTCCATATGACTGAAGTCCCTCATCCCTAGTAACATTCTGATAAACCTTCCCTGCACTTTCTCCATTGCCTTGACATCCTTCCTGGAGTGTGGTGCCCAGAATTGCACACAATACTCCAGCTGAGGCCTAACCAGTGATTTATAAAGGTTTAGCCTAACTTCCTTGCTTTTGTACTCTAAGCCTCTATTTATAAAGCCCAGAGTGCCATATTTTTTTTAACGGACTATACCAGGAATACAGAGCAGGTCAGTCAGCATTTGAAAGGGGGAAAACAGGGTAATGCTTGGTGTGCGGCCTTCATATTGTGGGAAGGGTGAGAGTCACAGCGCCACTGGGGAAAGTGGTGAGGGTCAAAGTGTCACCAAGAATGCGATGAGGGTCTCACTGCTGCCAGGGAAAGAGGTGAGGCTTAAAGTGGCACCAGAGGAGAGGATGAGGATCAGAATATTGTCAGGGAATGGATTGAGTGTCACTGTGCTGCCAGGGAGGAAGTGAGTGACAGTGATGGTAAGGGGAGTGGGGTGGGTTGACAATGCTCAAGGTCAAAGAATTGCTGGTAGGGGTGAGAGTAACAGCACAGCCATCAATATAGGATCACAGCACTCCAGAGGGAGGAGGTGTGACAGTGAAGGCCATAGCACTGCTAGGGAGTGTTGGGTGAGAGTAACAGCATTGCCAGCGGATGTGACCTGGCGCAAACGGTGTGTTGAGGGCCACCGTACTGCCAGGAGGAGGGGAAGGGATATGGGTTATAGCATGGAGATGTGATGTTGAGGTCTCAATACTGGCAGAAGAACAGCTACACTCTGTCCGGAGTTTAGTTGGAATATCTCATTACACACTGTTGGGAGAAATGGGGTTCTATTCATCCATGCCATTTGATTGGGGTTGACAAGATACTGAAGGAGCTATGACCAAGCATCCTAGGGAAATGGAGACCATGGCGATGCAAAGAAGATTGGGCTCGGTTAGTCTAATGCTGTCAGCTGCAGAAGTATGGCACAAAGTTCAGGGGTTCTCCCACCTGAACCAAGTTGGAGTGGGCAATGTAGTTTCAGGCAATGGACTTGTTGGGTCGGCTCCAGACATAGCAGGGGCATGAGGAGCAGAGTCAAGAGATTTGCAAAATGATTTCAGGAATTTGACTATGCAGGGAGGCCTGGATACTACAAGCTGAGGGGCACTGGAGAGGTGCAACTGGTCAACCGCACCTGAGGGTTTGTGGAAAGGCCGAGAGAAAACTCGTACGACACTTCACAATCTGAATTTAAGAAAGTACTTTATCCAGGTAACATATTCTTAGCTACACACAATTGGGAAGCAGGTCTACACCACACATCATTTAGTATGAGATAGCCTTATGTGTCTTACCTATTAAACTGTAAGTTGAGAGATAATAAGGGTAGGATTGCATATTTATTGTTTTATGATACGAGGAACAATTGGGAATTGATTGAATCTCACTTTTGAAAACTTTATTGTGTTCATTCGCATATTTCTTGTAAAGTAAACAAATTCACAATCATCTTTGTTTCACTTGGTACTTTTCAGTCTGCTTTCCACAAAGATAGGAGAAAGCACATGGCGGTGCAAGATCATAATATCAAGAATACTCAACACGGGGGTCTGTTGTCCTGATCTGTAGGTCATGCTATTGGGCAGTAAAGGTAGACCCGTGAATGTGTATTGTGTCCTCTTCCTCCTGATATACAGACTTAATACCTGGGCTGAGAGGGGAGTAACGTTGGAATCAGTGGTATGAGCATGGTATAAGCCATTAACAGTGCTATTGGGTTGTAGCATAAGAGTTGCATATAGAATTGCATTGAATGTACAGCACAGAAACAGGTCTATGCTGGTTTGTGTGCTCCACACGAGTCTCCTCCCTCCCTACTTCATCGAACCCTTCAGCATATCCTTCTATTGCTTTCTCCCTTATGTGTTTATTTAGCTTCCCCTTAAATGTATCTATGTTATTCACCTCAACTACTCCTTGTGGGAGCGAGTTCCACATTCTAACCACTCTCTGGGTAAAGAAGTTTCTCCTGAATTCCCTATTGGATTTATTAGTGACTATCTTATATTTATGGCCCCTAGTCCTGGTCTCCCCCACAAGTGCAAACATCTTCTCCACATCTACCCTATCAAACCCTTTCATAATCTTAAAGACCTCTATCAGGTCACCCCTCAGTCTTTTTTCTAAAGAAAAGAGCCCCAGCCTGTTCAATCTTTCCTGATAAGTATAACCTCAGTTCTGGTATCATCCTAGTAAATCTTTTTTGCACCTTCTCCAGTGCCTCTATATCCTTTCTATAATATGGAGACCAGAACTGTTCACAGTATTTCAACTGTTGTCTAACCAAAGTTCTATACAAGTTTAACATATCTTCTCTGCTTTTCAATTCTAGAAATGAACCCCAGTGTTTGGTTTGCTTTTTTATGGCCTTTTTAACCTGCGTCACTACTTTAAGTGATTTGTGTATCTGTACTCCAGATCCCTCTGCTACTCCACCCCATTTAGACTCTTATTATCCAAGCAGTATGTGCCCCTCTTATTCTTCCTACCAAAATGTAATACCTCACACTTATATATATTAAAATTCATTTGCCAATTACACACCCATTCTGCAAGTTTATTAATGTCTTCCTGTATTTTGTCGCAGTCCTCCATGGTATTAACTATACCCCCCAATTTGATGTCGTCTGCAAATTGTGAAATTGAACTTCCGATTCCCGAGTCCAAATCCTTGTTAATCAAGAATCTATCTAACTCAGCCTTAAAAATATTCAGTGACCCTCCCTCCACCGCTCTCTGGGGAAGGGAGTTCCACAGACTCACCACCCTCTGAGAGAAAAAAATTCTCCTCATCTCTGTCTTAAATGGGAGACCCCTTATTTTTAAACTGTGTCCCCTAGTCCTAGTCTTTCCCACAAGGGGAAACATCCTCTCAACATCTACCCCTTTAAGTCCCCTCAGGATCTTATATGTTTCAATAAGATCACCTCTCATTCTTCTAAACTCCAATGTATACAGGCCCAACTTGTTCAACCTTTCCTCATAAGATAATCCCCTCATCCCAGAATCAGTCAAGTGAACCTTCCCTGAAACGCCTCTAAAGCAATTATGTCGTTCTTAAATAAGGAGACCAAAACTGCACACAGATGTGGTCTCACCAATGCCCTGTATAACTGCAGCAAAACATCTCTAATTTTATATTCCATTCCCCTTGCAATAAATGACAACATTCCATTTGCTTTCCGAATCACTTGCTGTACCGACATACTAACTTTTTGTGATTTTGGCTGGAGTCATACCTAGCTCAAAGGAAGATGGTAGTGGTTGTTGGAGGCCAATAATCTCAGGCCCAGGATGTTGCTGCAGGAGTTCCTCAGGGCAGTTCCTAGGCCCAACCATCTTCAGTTGCTTCATCAATGACCTTCCCTCCATCATAAGGTCAGAAATGAGGATGTTCGCTGATGATTGCACAGTGTTCAATTCCATTTGCAACCCCTCAGGTAATGAAGCAGTCCGTGCCCGCATGCAGCCAGACCTGGACAACATCCAGGCTTGGGCTCATAAGTGGCAAGTAACATTCGCGCCAGACAAGTGCCAGGCAATGACCATCTCCAACAAGAGAGAATCTAACCACCTCCCCTTGACATTCAAAGGCATTACCATTGCCGAATCCCCCACCATCAACATCCTGGGGGTCATCATTGACCAGAAACTTAACTGGACCAGCCACATCAATGCTGTGGCTACGAGAGCAGGTCAGAGGCTGGGTATTCTGCGGCGAGTGACTCACCTCCTGACTCCCCAAAGCCTTTCCACCATCTACAAGGCACAAGTCAGGAGTGTGATGGAATACTCTCCACTTGCTTGGATGAGTGCAGCTCCAACAGCACTCAAGAAGCTCGACACCATCCAGGACAAAGCAGCCTGCTTGATTGGCACCCCATCCATCACCCTAAACATTCATTCCCTTCACCACCGGCGCATTGTGGCTTTTTTTTTATTCGTTCACGGGATGTGGGCGTCGCTGGCGAGGCCGGCATTTTATTGCCCATCCCTAATTGCCCTTGAGAAGGTGGTGGTGAGCCGCCTTCTTGAACCGCTGCAGTCCGTGTGGTGACGGTTCTCCCACAGTGCTGTTAGGAAGGGAGTTCCAGGATTTTGACCCAGCGACAATGAAGGAACGGCGATATATTTCCAAGTCGGGATGGTGTGTGACTTGGAGGGGAACGTGCAGGTGGTGTTGTTCCCATGCGCCTGCTGCCCTTGTCCTTCTAGGTGGTAGAGGTCGCGGGTTTGGGAGGTGCTGTCGAAGAAGCCTTGGCGAGTTGCTGCAGTGCATCCTGTGGATGGTACACACTGCAGCCACAGTGCGCCGGTGGTGAAGGGAGTGAATGTTTAGGGTGGTGTATGGGGTGCCAATCAAGCGGGCTGCTTTATCTTGGATGGTGTCGAGCTTCTTGAGTGTTGTTGGAGCTGCACTCATCCAGGCAAGTGGAGAGTATTCCATCACACTCCTGACTTGTGCCTTGTAGATGGTGGAAAGGCTTTGGGGAGTCAGGAGGTGAGTCACTCGCCGCAGAATACCCAGCCTCTGACCTGCTCTCGTAGCCACAGTATTTATATGGCTGGTTCAGTTAAGTTTCTGGTCAATGGTGACCCCCAGGATGTTGATGGTGGGGGATTCGGCGATGGTAATGCCGTTGAATGTCAAGGGGAGGTGGTTAGACTCTCTCTTGTTGGAAATGGTCATTGCCTGGCACTTATCTGGTGCGAATGTTACTTGCCACTTATGAGCCCAAGCCTGGATGTTGTCCAGGTCTTGCTGCATGCAGGCTCGGACTGCTTCATTATCTGAGGGGTTGCGAATGGAACTGAACACTGTGCAGTCATCAGCGAACATCCCCATTTCTGACCTTATGATGGAGGGAAGGTCATTGATGAAGCAGTTGAAGATGGTTGGGCCTAGGACACTGCCCTGAGGAACTCCTGCAGCAATGCCCTGGGGCTGAGATGATTGGCCTCCAACAACCACTACCATCTTCCTTTGTGCTCGGTATGACTCCAGCCACTGGAGAGTTTTCCCCCTGATTCCCATTGACTTCAATTTTACTTGGGCTCCTTGGTGCCACACTCGGTCAAATGCTGCCTTGATGTCAAGGGCAGTCACTCTCACCTCACCTCTGGAATTCAGCTCTTTTGTCCATGTTTGGACCAAGGCTGTAATGAGGTCTGGAGCCGAGTGGTCCTGGCGGAACCCAAACTGAGCATCGGTGAGCAGGTTATTGGTGAGTAAGTGCCGCTTGATAGCACTGTCGACGACACCTTCCATCACTTTGCTGATGATTGAGAGTAGACTGATGGGGCGGTAATTGGCCGGATTGGATTTGTCCTGCTTTTTGTGGACAGGACATACCTGGGCAATTTTCCACATTGTCGGGTAGATGCCAGTGTTGTAGCTGTACTGGAACAGCTTGGCTAGAGGCGCAGCTAGTTCTGGAGCACAAGTCTTCAGCACTACAGCTGGGATGTTGTCGGGGCCCATAGCCTTTGCTGCATCCAGTGCACTCAGCCGTTTCTTGATATCACGAGGAGTGAATCGAATTGGCTGAAGACTGGCTTCTGTGATGGTGGGGATATTGGGAGGAGGCCGAGATGGATCATCCACTCGGCACTTCTGGCTGAGGGATGTAATATAGGGATTGTGGTACAATGATCAGAACTGAGTGTATCACAGCTGTCTGTGGTATGGTTATGTAATGCTTTCTTTCATTTGTTCTTGGGATGTGGGCAACACTGACAATGCCGCATTTATTACCTATCCCTAGTTTCCCTGGCAAAGTGATGCACCTTCTCTGCTGCAGTTGTTGTGGTGATGGTGCTTTTACAATGGTGTTAGGTAGGTAATTCCCGACCAAATCACACACCAAGTGATTTGGACATATATTTTGTTCGCTTCATTGACCCAGGGATAATATATATTGTATATGTGCACGTCAGAATGTTGCCTGACGTGGTGGGGAACCTGAAGGTGATGGTGTTCCCATGATCATATCATGTTTCAGCTCAAGCTTTACCCCAACACTTTTATTCATGTAAATGGTTTGATAGAAATTGAGGTCTTCTGCAAAGTGATGCCTACCTTTATTCTCTGTCATATCTGAGTTAGTGTAAACTGGATTGATGTAACTGATTATTGAAACATGGAAAGACTCTTGTCGATCTGGATGACAGAAACTAACATACCGTCAGATCACCGTACACAGGTTAAATTACAGTAACAGATTTATTTAAAAATAAAATGATAAACAGAAGTAAAATGGCAGACAAATACCATCCAACCATCCAGTACACATGGAGACTGGTGCCTCTGTGTTACTTCAATTAAAGCAATACTGCCTGAAGTAATTGTAACACCTTCACTGCCAATTTGGAAGTTGGTGTCAAAATCAATAGCCATCAGAATATTACGCACATCATCCAACCCTTCTTCTATTCGAATAGTAGTCACAATTTTAATCCCTTCAATAACCCATTTTTAGGGCTTGCGGAAATTGTTTTCAACCGACTGGAACCACATTAACCAAGCAACTCCTACAACCTTCCATTTAAAAGCAAATTAATGGGTCATGGAAGGATGTCCTCAGGACACAGGCACATGTTTCCTTTGCTCAGCTATTAGCTAACCTGTTTATCAATGTGCGCTGCATTCAGGTCAAGGCTACCTGCAACCATTGAGAGAGGACAGGAAGTTGGCCAGCCCTACTTAAGCAGATGTCAACAAATGAGAGCCCTTTTCTTCTCCCAACGTCCTTGAATGCATTGTTGCCTCCCAAATCTGTTAAGGAGTAGAGCAGCAAGGGGAAGCTGGGCGTAGAACACAGTGTGGTTTGTAAAGAGCACCGAAATAAATCCATTTAATTATATTTGTAAGTGGTATGACTTTGGGTAGGGTGGTTGAAAGGTTCTTAGTGATAGTTTGGGGCAAGGCCTGGGCAAGTTGAATCCACATCTTCGACTACTTCCTTATATCTCTTACAACCCACATCTCCCTACCCTCTTCCAACCGCACTTTCTTCTGCACCCACCCCTGAAAAACATGTTCCCTCAAGTTGCTTACTACACTATCAAACTCCCAACTGCCGAGCATTTGACCCTCCATTCGCCACGATATTTCCACGGCTTTCAATCTGCTCAACCACTCCTTCACCTCCACCTTTGATGCCCTTATCCCCAACAAAACCTTGACTGGGGAAATAAATCCATTTAATTATATTTGTAAGTGGTGTGACTTTGGGTAGGGTGGTTGCAAGGTTCTTAGTGATAGTTTGGGGCAGGGCCTGGGCAAGTTGAAACCACATCTTCGACTACTACGTCGATCAGGGACCAAAAAGGAGATCTACACATGGAGGCAGAGGGCATGGCTGAGGTACTAAATGAATACTTTGCGTGTCTTTACCAAGGAAGAAGATGCTGCCAAAGTGGAGGTAGTTTAGATACTAATTGATAAAATTGATTAAGGGGAGGTACTAGAAAGGCTGGCTGTACTTAAAGTAGATAAGTCACCTGGTTGAGATACATCCTAGGTTGCTGAGGGAAGTCAGGGTGGAAATTGCAGAGGTACTGGCCATAATCTTCCAATCCTCCTTAGATATGGGGGTGGTGCCAGAGGCCTGGAAAATTGCAAATGTCACACCCTTGTTCACAAAAGGGTGTAAGGATAAACCTGGCAACTACAGGCCGGTCAGTTTAACCTCGGTGGTAGGGAAGCATTTAGAAACGATAATCCGGGACAAAATCAATAGTCAAGTAGTCAAGTGTGGATTAATAAAGCCAGCAGGATCTGTCAAAGGCAAATTGTGTTTAACTAACTGGATTGATGTTTTTGATGAGGTAACAGAGAGGGTTGATGAGGGTAATGCGGCTGATGTTGTGTATATGGATTTTCAAAAGGCATTTGGTAAAGTACCACATAATAGGCTTGTCAGAAAAATTGAATGAATGAAAAGGTTCTCAAATCGCATATCTTATACGATGTTGGGACAGCACCTGGTGTTGTAAGATTCCTTACATTTGTCCACCCCAGTCCATCACCGGCATCTCCACATCACAGAAAAATTGAAGCCCATGGTGCAAAAGGGGCAGTGGCAGCATGGATATGAAAGTGGCTAAGTGTCAGGAAACAGACAGTAGTGGTGAACGGTTGTTTTCCGGAACGGAGGAAGGTTATCAGTGGGGTTCCCCAGGGGTCGGTACTAGGGCCACTGCTTTTTTTGATATATATTAATGACTTGGACTTGGGTGTATAGGACAAAGCAGCCTGCTTGATTGGTACCCCATCCACCACCCTAAACATTCACTTCCTTCACCACCGGCGCACCGTGGCTGCAGTGTGTACCATCCACAGGATGCACTGCAGCAACTCGCCAAGGCTGCTTCGACAGCACTTCCCAAACCGACAACCTCTACCACCTAGAAGGACAAGGGCAACAAGCACATGGGAACAACACCACCTGCACGTTCCCCTCCAAGTCACACACCATCCTGACTTGGAAATATATCGCCGTTCCTTCATCGTCGCTGGGTCAAAATCCTGGAACTCCCTTCCTAACAGCACTGTGGGAGAACCTTCACCACACGGACTGCAGCGGTTCAAGAAGGCGGCTCACCACCACCTTCTCAAGGGCAGTTAGGGATGGGCAATAAATGCTGGCCTTGCCAGCGACGCCCACATCCCATGAACGAATGGAAAAAAAAGACAATTTCAAAATTTGCAAATGACAAAACCTGAAAGTGCATAAACTTGGATTGTATTCCTTTGAGTTTAGAAGGTTGAGGGATGAACTAGTTAAGGTCTTTAAATGGTAAAGTGATTTGATAGGGTAGATACAGAGAAACTATTTCCCCTGGTGGGAGAATCCATAACAAGGGGGCATAATCTTAAAATTAGAGCTAGGCCATTTGAAATCAGGAAGCACTTTTTCATACTTTATCTGCCAGCCCTCTACCAATTATTAACACATTGACTCAGTCTACCTTAAGGACTTTTTTAGAAATTGATATATATCCTCATACACTTTTAATTCATCATCCATCCTCTGGGCTTCATTTCGTATCTTTTCAGCAACTTCAGTTTTACTTCCTTTGCTAAGCTCTATGGAGTCCTTTGTTATAGAGTAGATATCCCATGCAACAAAGAACACGGCCATAACTCCTGAAACAGCTCTAGCAGTTTTGGACAGTGCGAGAGGAGATCCACCAAGCAGTCGTTTCACACTTCCAGCTTCCACTGCATACTTTGTATTTCGAACATCATGACTCAATGCCGTCAACTTCTTGGCTAGTTCTTTTAGGCCGGGAGTTTTCCTTAACACTTGTTTGGCCAGCAATGATGCTGTCACATTAAAAGTCGTCACGCTGATGGAATTAGCCTGCAATCCAGCTTTAACTTCAGACAAATATTTTTTCCTGTATTTATTGAAGACTTTCCTTGCCTTGCTGATCCCTTGTGAATACTCCTGCTCTTCTTCACTATAATCGCATTCTACCATTTCTGCGTCCATGCATTGACTCAAGAATTGAAGAGCATTGCAGGTGTCTTTCAAACGTTCTGACATTTCTTTCCTGTCACTTTTATATTGTTTCATGATCTCATCTACTCTTTTCTGTTTCTTTGACCGGTTAACATATTCACTGATGTCAGCTGTAAAATTAGTGACAGCACCAGCTCCACTGATGCACGCACCCACAGCAGTGAGCACCAAGGACGTACCTGCTGTGAAAGGAGCAGCAATTATTCTTCCAAGGGTTAGAATGCCCCCTACAGCACCCGCAGAACTTCCTGTGACATTTGCAATTTTTGCACCTTTATGATACTGATCAATGCTGTTTGCAATCTTTTGTAGTTCATTTATGTGTCCTGTCATCCGATTTTCCCACTGAGGAAACTCATTTGCAAAGTGCTCCACGTCCTTAGTTCTCTCTTCTAATTCAGACTCAAGTTGGTCCCTATTAAGATTGAAAAAATAATTTTCATTCATTTTTGCACTGCCTCACACACTTAAAATTAAAATAACACAAACTGATCTTTACCAGGACATAGGTGCGAGCAAGTTATGAGAAAACTCAAAGGTCTAGAAACTAAATTGCACCTGAACCGAGGTACGATCCTAGTGCAGTACATGCCGCACGCACCTAAAGAGGCTGACTTCAGGAACAGGGCAAATTGGCCCGCTGACCTTAGTATAGTACCAGCGAGCTGTAGACAGCACTCGCGGGCCCAGAGGCAGCTTGCCAGTCACGGGGAAAGAGATCGGCTGGCTGGGTGCCAGGCGAAAGCCAATGATAAGTCCGAGAAGGGGGGAGGCAAGCGGGAGGGGGCAAGCGCTGGCAGCCAGAGGCCGCAGTTTTAATGTGGAGCCAGAAGGAGCACTCCTGCTAATGGCTCCACGTTAAAACTGCGGCCTCTGGCAGCCGGCACATTCAGGTAAGTATTTTTTTTAAATTTACCTTTTGGTGGCGGCCTCCAGTAGTCCCTTTAAGGACAGCTGGTTGAGCCGTATGCAGCCCAGGTAATCCTGAGCGCAGCAGGCCTGACACTTGTTCTGTTCAAGGCAAATAAATTTCCGGGATGGGTCCTAAAACAGATGTTCGGCTGCTTATTAGCATATCTAATTTGGCAGGGGGATTAGCACCAGGATGTAGCAAGGGAAAGGAGAAACAAGGGGCACAAAGGATTGGGGAAGAAAGATAGCACTAGAGCAAGTAATTGTACAGTATTAGGTGGGATCAGACTAAGAGAGAGTACAAGAAAGTCCAAAACTGGTTTGCAGTGCATGTGTGTAAACGCACGAAGCGTGGGAAACAAGGTTGGTGAGCTACAGGTGCAATTAGCCACATTGGAATATGATGTCATGACGATAACGGAGACTTGGCTCAAAAATGGGCAGGATTGGGTACTAAATATTCCTGGCTACAAAGTGCTCAGGAAAGATAGGGAAGGAAAGAAAGGAGGAGTGTGGGTGGCAGTATTGATTAAGGAGAATATTGCAGTACTGGAAAGAAAGGATGTCCTGGAGGGGGTCAAGGACAGAATCTATTTGGTTGGAGTTAAGAAATAAAAGAGGTGCCATTACACTACTGGGTGTATTCTATAGGTCACCAACTAGTGGGAAGGATGTCGAGGAGCAAATTTGCAGGGAAATCATAAAGAGGTGCAAAAGCTATAGAGTAGTGATAACTGGAGACTTCAACTATCCTAAAATAGACTGGGATAACAATAATAATATAAGGGGCACAGAGAGGGAGGAATTTTTGAAATTTGTTCAGGATAACTTTCTTAACCAATACGTTTCTGGCCCAATGAGGAAGGAGGCATTGCTGGACTTGGTTCTAGGGAATGAGGCGGGCCAAGTGGAGCAAGTATCAGTGGGGGAGCATTCAGGGAGCAGCGATCATAGTATCATAAGGTTTAGAATAGCATTGGAAAAGGACGCGGACCACTCTAAAGTAAAAATACTCAATCGGAGGAGGGCCAATTTCAATGGGATGAGAACAGATCTGGCCCGGGTAAATTGGAATCAGAGATTGGCAGGCAAAACTATAATTGAACTGTGGGCGGCCTTTAAGGAGGAGATGGTTCAGATACAGTCTAGGTACATTCCCACGAGGCAAAAAGGTAAGGCAGCTAAAGCCAGAGCTCCCTGGATGACAAAAGAGATGGTGAGTAAGATGAAACAGAAAAAAGGGACATATGACAGAAGTCAGGTTGATGATGCAGGTGAGAACCAGGCAAAATATAGAAAGTTCAGAAGGGAAGTGAAAAAGGAAATAAGAGGGGCAAAGAGAGAGCATGAGAATAGACTGGTGGCCAACAAAAAAGGGAATCCAAAAGTCTTCTAGAGGCACGTAAACAGTAAACGGATAGTAATAGGAGGGGTGGGGCCGATTAGGGACCATGAAGGAGATCTACTCATGGAGGCACAGGGGATGGCTGAGGTACTAAATGATTACTTTGCATCTGTCTCTACCAAGGAAGAAGATGCTGCCAGAGTCTCAGTAAAGGAAGATATAGTTGAGATACTGGATGGGCTAAAAATTGATAAAGAAGAGGTACTTGAAAGGCTAGCTGTACTGAAAGTAGATAAGTCACCCGGTCCGGATGGGATGCATCCTAGGTTGCTGAGGGATGTAAGGGTGGAAATTGCAGAGGTACTGGCCATAATCTTCCAAACATCCGTAGATACGGGGGTGGTGCCAGAGGACTGGAGAATTGCAAATGTTACACCCTTGTTCAAAAAAGGGTGTAAGGATAAACCCAGCAACTACAGGCCAGTCAATCTCAGTGATGGGGAAACTTTTAGAAACGATAATCCAGGACAGAATTAACAATCACTTGGACGTGGGAAAGCCAGCACAGATTTGTTAAAGGCAAATCGTGTTTAACTAACCTGATCGGGTTTTTTGATGAGGTAACAGAAAGGGTTGATGAGGGCAGTGCAGTTGATGTGGTGTATATGGACTTTCAAAAGGCGTTTGATAAAGTGCCGCACGGTAGGCTTATCATCAAGATTGCGGCCCATGGAATAAAGGGGGCAGTAACAAGAGAGAGTCTAACCACCTCCCCTTGACATTCAACGACATTACCATCACCGAATCCCCCACCATCAACATCCTGGGGGTCACCATTGACCAGAAACTTAACTGGACCAGCCATATAAATGCTGTGGCTATGAGGGCAGGTCAGAGGCTGGGTATTCTGCGGCGAGTGACTCACCTCCTGACTCCCCAAAGCCTTTCCACCATCTACAAGGCACAAGTCAGGAGTGTGATGGAATACTGTCCATTTGCTTGGATGAGTGCAGCTCCAACAACACTCAAGAAGCTCAACACCATCCAAGATAAAGCAGCCCGCTTGATTGGCACCCCATCCACCACCCTGAACATTCACTCCCTTCACCATCGGCGCACAGTGGCTGCAGCGTGTACCATCCACAGGATGCACTGCAGCAACTCGCCAAGGCTTCTTCGACAGCACCTCCCAAACCCACGACCTCTACCACCTAGAAGGACAAGAGCAGCAGGCACATGAGAAAAACACCACCTGCACGTTCCCCTCCAAGTCACACACCATCCCGACTTGGAAATATATCGCCGATCCTTCATCGTCGCTGGGTCAAAATCCTGGAACTCCCTTCCTAACAGCACTGTGGGAGAACCTTCACCACACGGACTGCAGCGGTTCAAGAAGGCGGCTCACCACCACCTTCTCAAGGGCAATTAGGGATGGACAATAAATGCCGGCCTCGCCAGCGACGCCCACATCCTATGAACGAATTTTAAAAAAAGTAGCAACATGGATGCAGAATTGGCTAAGGGACAGGAAACAGAGTAGTAGTGAACGGTTGTTTTTCGGACTGGAGGGGGGTGTACAGTGTTGTTCCCCAGGGGTCAGTGCTGGGACCACTGCTTTTCTTGATCTATATTAATGACTTGGACTTGGGTGTACAGGGCACAATTCCCAAATTTGCAGATGACACAAAATTTGGAAGGGTAGTAAACAGTGAGGAGGATAGTGATAGATTTCAAGAGTATATAGACAGGCTGGTGGCATGGCGGACAAGTGGCAGATGAAATTTAACGCAGAAAAATGCGAAGTGATACATTTCGGTAGGAAGAACGAGGAGAGAAAATATAAACTAGAGGGCACAACTCTAAAAGGCGTACTGGAGCAGAGAGATCTGGGGGTATATGTGCACAAATCATTGAAGGAGACAGGGCAGGTTGAGAAAGTGGTTAAAAAAGCATACGGGATCCTGGGCTTTATAAATAGAGGCATAGAGTACAAAAGTATGTAAGTCATGATGAACTTTTATAAAACACTGGTTCGACCACGACTGGAGTATTGTGTCCAGTTCTGGGCACCACACTTCAGGAAAGATGTGAAGGCCTAGAGGGGGTGCAGAAGAGATTTATTAGAATGATTCCAGGGATGAGGGACTTTAGTTGCGTGGATAGACTGGAGAAGCTGGGGTTGTTTTCCTTGGAACAGAGACAGTTGTGAGGAGATTTGATCGAGGTATTCAAAATCATGAAGGGTCTAGACAGAGTAGATAGAGAGACACTGTTCCCATTGGCAGAAGGGTCAAGAACCAGAGGACATAGATTTAAGGTGATTGGCAAAAGAACCAAAGGTGACATGAGGAAAAACTTTTTTACCCAGTGAGTGGTTGTGATCTGGAATGCACTGCCAGAGGGGGTGGTGGAGGCAGATTCAATCATGGCCTTCAAAAGGGAACTGGATAAGTACTTGAAAGGAAAAAATTTGCAGGGCCACGGGGATAGGGTGGGGGAGTGGGACGAGCTGGATTGCTCTTGCATAGAGCCGGTGTGGACTCGATGGGCTGAATGGCCTCCTTCCATGTTGTAACCTTTCTATGATTCTACCTAAGGGACCTGACACCTATTTTCAGCAGTCGCCAGAGTCTCTTCTACAGCTTGAACAAATATGGCATCGGATGTGTTTCCGCCAGGAAAACAGGCGCAACAAAGTCCAATTTCTCCCACGTAACCTCTGACAATGTGAGATTTCAAGAAACTCTGTTCTTTTGTTGATAATGATGGATTGAAGTACACGCAGCCCAGCGGGTATGAATGTGCTGATCTGTAGGTGTATAGGATCTGCTTGCAGCTGTGATGCTGTGATATAGGATATTCCCAGGTGTAATGAATTTCGAATTGACCTCAGAATATTAGAGAAGTTGTAGTTTAAAGGACAAGTCATGTTACACACATGCCCTTAGATGAAGAGTAATACAATGTGCATAACATGGAGTAATGCTCCTGTCCTTTTAAAACAGCATACCCTCCAACTTATGATAAGAAGCACCATGGCAATCTACTCGTATATATTAAAGCTACCATTTTTAATATATTACAAGTCTTACATACAGAATGCATTGCCATACACTTCTTGTAACATGTTTGTGTGATTCTAATTGTAGGCAAGTTTATTCTAATCTAGGCAAAATTACTCAACAAATTTATTCGGTCATACCTGATGGGTTATTCTTCCTACATGGTTGACTCCCAGCCCTCACTTCCATTTCCACAAGAGCTGCAGCAGACCACAGAGTAATGTAGGGAAAATGCCCTAAAAATTGCCTTAAATGTGCCCTCAAAGTGGAGTTTCAGCAGTTAGACAGAACTCTGGGAAACTGAAAAGGCTAATGCTAATTAAAACCATGAAGGCTTATGTGAAACAAAGCATTTCTTACAAGAACTTGGAGGCATAAGTCATCAAGGCCACAGGCTGATAGATAGCATATTAGGAGATATTGTTAGGATATATAGTCTACAACTTCGGCAGGAGCACAGGATCCAAGAAGAACAGCTATCACCTTTACTGGCAGAGGTTCATAACTCTGATATCTCAGAAGGTTAACACCACCACCCCAGAGGAAGGAGAGTCAACCAGCTCCAGTACACCAACTCGTAAGAACAAAGTTGTACTAGTTCTGGAAATATTGCTAACTACAAGTATACAGACATTATAAAATAAACTGGCTGACCCGGCTCCACATTCAGTTAAGTATATTTTAAAATCTTACCTTGTTGTTTGTAGCTTAACAGGCAGTCCCTTTAAGGACCACCTGATAGGCCACATGTCGACCTGGTTTTTCTGAGCACAGTCAGTGCCAATCTTGCAGTGGGGACCTCAAACAGACGATAGGCCTCTTATTTGCATATGCAAAAGATGCCAATGCATGTTTCAGGTGTGGGCACTGCACGCCGATTCTTTAGCCGTTATCAATATGGCAGGCTCATAATTAGCGCTCGCTTCCTGCCCACCATAATATAGGCTTAGGAGGTCATTTAGCGGCCAGAAAACGGGCGCTGTGTGGTCGAAGTTCTGGGCCAGAGATTGTGGAGAGCCCTGGGAAGGTGGGGGGGGGGGGTCAACAAGGAGAATGGAGAAAATAGAAAAAGAGAAAACACATAAATAGATTCAATATTGTAACTGTTTTATACTCATCTGTGCATACCAAAAATCTTCTGTATTGAGTTCTTTGCCTATTAATAAAATGACAAAAGAAATTAGCAATTTTTGGTAATAATCTTTTCTGATCGAAGTTTGTAAGATATTAAGGGGAACAGATAGGGTGGATAGAGAGAAACTATTTCCGCTGGTTGGGGATTCTAGGAGTAGGGGGCACAGTCTAAAAATTAGAGCCAGACCTTTCAGGAGCGAGATTAGAAAACATTTCTACACACAAAGGGTGGTAGAAGTTTGGAACTCTCTTCCGCAAACGGCAATGATGTGGAGATGCCGGTGATGGACTGGGGTGGACAAATGTAAGGAATCTTACAACATCAGGTTATAGTCCAACAGTTGGACTGTTGGACTATAACCTGGTGTTGTAAGATTCCTTGCAAACGGCAATTGATACTAGCTCAATTGCTAAATTCAAATGTGAGATAGATAGCTTTTTGGCAATCAAAGGTATTAAGGGATATGGGCCAAAGGCAGGTATATGGAGTTAGATCACAGATCAGCCATGATCTTATCAAATGGCGGAGCAGGTACGAGGGGCTGAATGGCCTACTCCTGTTCCTATGTTCCTATGTTGCACAGAATTTAAAGACAAATTTTCAGCATAGAGCATCAGTTTGGAGCTTATGATCTTCTTGTCACACTGCTTATCACACTGAGTTGTCACACTGCTTGTCCGACATCCAGTACTGGATCAGCAAAAACTTCCTCCAACCAAATATTGGGAAAGCCATTTTCTTTGGTCCCCGCCACAAACTCCATTCCCTAGCCAACGACTCCATCCCTCTCCCTGGCCACTGTCTGAGGCTGAACCAGACCATTCGCAACCTCGGCATCCTATTTGACCCTGAGATGAGCTTCCGACCCCATATCCGCTCCATCATCAAGACCGTCTATTTTCACCTCCGTAATATCGCCCGTCTCTGCCCCTGCCTCAGCCCATCTGCTGCTGAAACCCTCATCCGTGCCTTTGTTACCTCTAGGCTTGACTATTCCAATGCTCTCCTGGCCGGCCTCTCACCTTCCGCCCTCCATAAATGTGAGCTCATCCAAAACTCTGCTGCCCGTATCCTAACTCGCACCAAGTCCCGTTCACCCATCACCCCTGTGCTCGCTGACCTACATTGGCTCCCAGTCCGGGAACACCTTGATTTTAAAATTCTCAGCCTTGTTCACATCCTTCCATGGCCTCACCCCTCCCTATCTCTGTAACATCCTCCTGCCCAATAACCCTCTCAGATCTCTGTGCTCCTCCAATTCCTCCCTCTTGCACATCCTCGAATTTGATCGCTCCACCATTGGCAGCCGTACCTTCAGCTGCCTAGGCCCTAAGCTCTGGAATTCCCTCCCTAAACCTCTCCACCCCTCTCTCCTCCTTCAAGAAACTTCTTAAAACCTACCTCTTTGACCAAGCTTTTGGTCACCTATCCTAATATCTCTTATGCAGTTTGGTGTCAAATTTTGTTTGATAATTGCTCCTGTGAACCACCATGGAACGTTTTACTACGTTAAAGGTGCTAGATAAATGCACGTTGTTGTTTTGTTGTTGTTGTATGGAGTGGATAAAATCTACTCATAACACATAAGCTGCATGAATTTATGTAACTTTTTAAATCTTCACTTTTAAAAAATCTTACTGATGATAAAAATGAGTGGGATAATCTCTGCCTCGATCAAAAATGAAGCAAAAATTGTACTCCTTGAATCTTGTGATGGTGAAAATAAAGCCTGGAAATGTAATTTGGCTTCCATAGTCCATGTACACTATCATAGCCCTAGCCCATCCATTTAATCCCGTTCCACAGCGTATATACACACTATGATATCAATGAATCCTACCCATTTAAACTCCTTTCACAGGCCGTGTATATTCTACACAATTATGGGGCATGATTTTTACATGGAGCCGGGAAGGGAGCAGGATGGGGAGAGGGGGGAAGGTAATCAGAAGTGAAACTCGGAAGCAAAGTTGGCGGGTAAATGAAGGCAATAAATTTTACTTCCAGGTTTCGTGCCCTGCAGCCAGCCAGATTGGCAGTTTGGCTGGCTGTTGGGCAGGAATTGGAGAGGAGGGAGGGAGAGATCTTAGGCTGTGGAAGACATGGGGATGGGGGTGGGCCTTGGAGGACATCGTGGGCTGGGAGGTATTCAGGTCGCCAGAAGATCAGAGGATGTCACCAGAAGATTGGATGACTCTGTGGAGAAGATCGGAGATCAGGAGGAGTCAGAGGGGTCTTGGCCATCATGGTGGGTTGGACAAGGGGGGGGATGGGACATCAGGGGGTTCAGACATCAGGGGGGTTGGATCTTGGTAGGGGTTGACCATCGGGGGGATCGGACATCGGGCGCTAGGGATTGGGGCGGCCGATTGCAGGGTGCTGATCGTGTCAGGTGAGCTTGTTGGACCTGGATGAAGCACTCCTGCTCCTCCTGGCCCACAAGCACTCACCTCATGGATCCAGCTCTTCTTGCCTGCTTTTACCTGACGAGAATCAGAAGCAATAGGAGACCCATTAAGGTAAGGTTAAATTTGTTTCACCTTTATAATACACAAAAAATTAAGTGCCTCAACTATGGCAGTGAGGTATATCGCCTCTTTAACAATCGACCCACTGGCATTAAGTGGGGATGGGATTTCCAGGTTTCGGATGCGCGTGCATCAAACATGCCTGGGTTAAACCCGGAAATGGGCGCATTGTCAGGTTGCGGTCCCACTTCAAAAAACTTTAATTTTTACCTCCAACCCTCCTTCAACTCACCCGTTCTTTGGGGTTAAAATTACCCCCATGGACTCTATACCCATTTAACCTCTTTCCAGAGACTACGTATGCTCGACATTATCATGGACTCTATTTCACTCATTTAATTTTCTGAGGGAAAGGTCTATTTAAATACTCTCTGATCCTCAAAGGAATTGAGCAAAACCTAATATCTTCACTATCACCTATCCTCTATTCAATCTCGACTTTCTGCCCTTCACAGACAACATTTCCTTCCCACAAGTCTGGCATCACATGAATAATCAAGTCCTGAGGAATGTGACAGTATCTCAGTCTATATCCTTGTAATTGGTTTTGCCAGTAGTTTATTCCACATATCCACTATACCTTTGAGAGGGAAAGGTTTCTTTAAATCTAAATTATGTGTCTGTATTTTAAATATCTACATGATGTTCCCACTTAAGCTTCTATTGAATGAGGGGGGTGGTAGGTGGTGATCCTTGACCTTGTTTACCCTGAAGCCATGAGATTTCGTAGGGTCTGGAGTTAATGTTGAAGAGTCACGGGGTCACCCTGCACTGATTATATACCACTGTGTTCCAGGACATACCCGAGGATGGTGATGGAGGAGTCTGGGATGTTGGCTCATATAATTATGTCAGGCTGTTTGTTGACTAGTCTGTGGGATAGCTCTTGCATCTTGGACATCAGCCCCCAGATGTTAGTAAGGAGGATATTGCACGGCCGACAGGTGAGATTACCTTAGTCTTATCCTGATACAATGCCTGGGTCATTGCTGATTAGTCAGTCCGATTTTCTTATTATTATTGAATTTTGTACCGATTGTTTAGGAACATAGGAACAGGAGTAGGCCATTCAGCCTCACAAGCCTGCGCCGCCATTTGATAAGATCATGGCTGATCTGTGATCTAACTCCATATACCTGTCTTTGGCTCATATCCCTTAATACCTTTGGTTGCCAAAAAGATATCTATCTCAGATTTAAATTTAGCAATTGAGCTAGATCAATTGCCGTTTGCGGAAGAGAGTTCCAAACTTCTACCACCCTTTGTGTGTAGAAATGTTTTCTAATCTCACTCCTGAAAGGTCTGGCTCTAATTTTTAGACTGTGCCCCCTACTCCTAGAATCCCCAACCAGCGGAAATAGTTTCTCTCTATCCACCCTATCCGTTCCCCTTAAAATCTTATAAACTTCGATCAGATCAGCCCTTAACCTTCGAAACTCATAGAGTCATAGAGTTATACAGCACGGATAGAGGCCCTTCGGCCCATCGTGTCCGCGCCGGCCATCAGCCCTGTCTCCTCTAATCCCATATTCCAGCATTTGGTCCGTAGCCTTGTATGCTATGGCATTTCAAGTGCTCATCCAAATGCTTCTTGAATGTTGTGAGGGTTCCTGCCTCCACAACCCTCTCAGGCAGTGAGTTCCAGACTCCAACCACCCTCTGGGTGAAAAAGCTCCCCCTCAAATCCCCTCTAAACCTCCCGCCTTTTACCTTGAATCTATGCCCCCTTGTTATAGAACCCTCAACGAAGGGAAAAAGCTCCTTAGTATCCATCCTATCTATGCCCCTCATAATTTTGTACACCTCAATCATGTCCCCCCTCAGCCTCCTCTGCTCCAAGGAAAACAAACCCAATCTTCCCAGTCTCTCTTCATAGCTGAAGCGCTCCAGCCCTGGTAACATCCTGGTGAATCTCCTCTGCACCCTCTCCAAAGCGATCACATCCTTCCTGTAGTGCGGCGACCAGAACTCCAGCTGTGGCCTAACCAGTGTTTTATACAGCTCCATCATAACCTCCTTGCTCTTATATTCTATGCCTCGGCTAATAAAGGCAAGTATCCCATATGCCTTCTTTACCACCTTATCTACCTGTTCCGCCGCCTTCAGGGATCTGTGAACTTGCACACCAAGATCCCTCTGACCCTCTGTCTTGCCTAGGGTCCTCCCATTCATTGTGTATTCCCTTGCCTTGTTAGTCCCTCCAAAGTGCATCACCTCGCACTTTTCCGGGTTAAATTCCATTTGCCACTGTTCCGCCCATCTGACCAACCCATCTATATCGTCCTGCAGACTGAGGCTATCCTCCTCGCTATTTACCACCCTACCAATTTTTGTATCATCAGCGAACTTACTGATCATACCTTTTACATTCATATCCAAGTCATTAATGTAGACCACAAACAGCAAGGGACCCAGCACCGATCCCTGTGGTACCCCACTGGCCACAGGCTTCCAGTCACAAAAACAACCTTCGACCATCACCCTCTGCCTTCTGCCACTAAGCCAGTTTTGTATCCAAAGTGCCAAGGCACCCTGGACTCCATGGGCTCGTACCTTCTTGACCAGTCTCCTGTGCGGGACTTTATCGAAGGCCTTACTGAAATCCATGTATACCACATCCACTGCGTTACCCTCATCCACACGCCTAGTCACCCCCTCAAAAAATTCAATCAAATTAGTCAGACATGATCTTCCCTTGACAAAGCCATGTTGACTATCCCTGATTAATCCTTGCTTCTCCAAGTGGAGACTAATTTTGTCCTTCAGAATTTTTTCCAATAATTTTCCTACCACTGATGTTAGGCTCACTGGCCTGTAGTTCCCTGGTTTTTCCCTACTCCCCTTCTTGAATAATGGTATTACATTAGCGGTTCTCCAGTCCTCTGGCACATCCCCTGTGGCCAGAGAGGTTCTGAATATATGTGTCAGAGCCCCCGCAATCTCCTCCTTTGCCTCACACAGTAGCCTGGGATACATTTCGTCCGGGCCTGGGGATTTTTCCATTTTTAGGCCTGCTAAAACCGCCAATACCTCCTCCCGCTCGATGTTAATATGTTCGAGTATATCACAGTCCCCCTGTCGTATTTCTATGTCTACGTCGTCCTTCTCCATAGTGAAAACAGATGCAAAAAATTCATTTAGAACCCCTCCTACATCTTCCGGCTCCACACACACATTGCCATTTTTGTCCCTAATGGGCCCTATTTTTTCCCTAGTTATCCTCTTACCCTTAATATACTTATAAAACATCTTAGGATTTTCCTTTATTTTGCTCGCCAGTGTTATTTCATGGCCCCTCCTTGATCTCCTAATTTCCTTTTTAAGTATCCCCCTGCACTTTTTGTACTCCTCTAGGGCTTCCTCCATCTTTAGCCTTTTGTATCTGCCAAAAGCCCTCCTTTTTTTCCTAATCCATTCTCGTATATCCCCTGACATCCAAGGTTCCCTGGAGTTCTTGGAACCACCCTTGACCTTTACGGGAACATGTTGCCATTGTATGGTCTCAATCTCCCTTCGGAAAGACTCCCATTGCTCCGATGCGGATTTTCCTACAAGCAGCTGATCCCAGTCCATTTTGGCCAGATCCTGCCTTATCCTATTAAAATCGGCCTTCCCCCAATTTAGAACCTTTATTTCCGGCCCCTCCCTGTCCTTTTCCATGACCACCTTAAATCTCACCGAATTATGGTCACTGTCACCAAAGTGCTCACCTACTAGCACTTCTTCCACTTGGCCGGCCACATTCCCTAGAATTAGGTCCAGTACCGCCCCCTCTCTTGTAGGACTTTCTACATGCTGGCTCAAAAAGCTCTCCTGGATGCACGTTAAGAATTTTGTACCCTCTAAGCCTTTTACACTCTGAGTATCCCAGTTAATATTGGGGAAGTTGAAATCCCCCACTATTATTACCCTATTATTTGCACAATTTTCTGAGATTTGCCTACATATCTGTTCCTCTATCTCCCCCTGACTGTTTGGGGGTCTATAGTACACTCCCATCAAAGTGCTTGCCCCCTTTTTGTTTTTAAGCTCCACCCATATGCCCTCATTTGAGGAACCTGCTAATATATCATCCCTCCTTATGGCAGTAATTGATTCTTTAATTAATATTGCAACCCCCCCTCCTCTTATACCTCCCCCTCTGTCTCGCCTGAAGATTCTGTACCCCGGAATATTGAGCTGCCATTCTTGCCCCTCCCTCAACCATGTCTCTGTGACAGCAACAATATCATACTCCCATGTGTTTATCAACACCTTCAGTTCATCCACCTTATTCGCAAGACTCCTTGCATTAAAATTGATGCCATCCAGCCTTGCTCTTACATATTTGCCCTGTCTTCCAAACTGACTTGTTTTTTTCTCTATATTTGGCTGCACATCACCCCCTATTGTAGCTCCACTCTGTATCCCATCCCCCTGCCAAGTTAGTTTAAACCCCCCCCAACAGTGCTAGCATACCTCCCCGCAAGGGGAGAATACAACCCCAATTTGTGTAATCTCTCCTCGTAACTTAACCCATGAAGTCTGGGTATCACTCTAGTAAACCAACACTGCACTCCCTCCAAGGCCAATATGTCCTTCCGAAGGTGCGGTGCCCAGAACTGCTCACAGTACTCCAGGTGCGGTCTAACCAGGGTTTTGTATAGCTGCAGCATAACGTCTGCCCCCTTGTACTCTCGTCCTCTAGATATAAAGGCCAGCATTCCATTTGCCTTATTGATTATTTTCTGCACCTGTTCATGACACTTCAATGATCTGTGTACCTGAACCCCTAAGTCCCTTTGGACATCCACTGTTTTTAACTTTTTACCATTTAGAAAGTACCCTGTTCTATCCTTTTTTGATCCAAAGTGGATGACCTCACATTTGTCTACATTGAATTCCATTTGCCAGTTTTGCCCATTCACCTAATCTATCAATATCGCTTTGTAATTTTATGTTTTCATCTACACTGCTTACAATGACACCAATCTTTGTGCCATCGGCAAACTTAGATATGAGACTTTCTATGCCTTCATCTAAGTCGCTAATAAATATTGTGAATAATTGAGTGACTTGCTAGTAGTGTGGGACTGAAGTCCAGATGGGGTAGGGGTGGCAGGCTCCCTACCCTTTACGGTTCAACATGCATGTAATTGCCCTTTAGTGCAAATGGTGACACATATTGTAAGATCATGAGTTAGTACCCTACTTTAACCAGAGTGTGTTGTGTGAATCTACTTCAAACTTCTCAGCTTTTTTGAATTTTGAAGGTTGGCATATGTGAATCTACAGCTTTCACAGGTAATAAGGCAACAGATATTTTGAAACTCTCCAAGGCTGAAATGAGTTAGTACAAACCAATAAAAAAGGAAGGGGGTCATCGCGGGGGTACGTGATCGTTGGGGGGAGTTTGGGGGTCGGGGAGGGGGAGCAACATCTAAAACCTCCGTAAGTTGCTATAGGAGTCCCCATACCACATCATCACAAACCAAACAAAAGAGATGTGTTAACTTCGTGGAATACAAAACCGCAGAGCTGATGGCCTTATTTAAATCAGTGAAAGTGACTACCTTATTAAATTCACTGACACTGACTATCCCTTTATTAAATTCACTGACACTGACTATCCCTTTATTAAATTCACTGACGCTGACTATCCCTTTATTAAATTCACTGACGCTGACTATCCCTTTATTAAATTCACTGACACTGACTATCCCTTTATTAAATTCACTGACACTGACTATCCCTTTATTAAATTCACTGACGCTGACTATCCCTTTATTAAATTCACTGACCCTGACGATCCCTTTATTAAATTCACTGACACTGACTATCCCTTTATTAAATTCACTGACGCTGACTATCCCTTTATTAAATTCACTGACACTGACTATCCCTTTATTAAATTCACTGACACTGACTATCCCTTTATTAAATTCACTGATACTGACTATCCCTTTATTAAATTCACTGATACTGACTATCCCTTTATTAAATTCACTGACGCTGACTATCCCTTTATTAAATTCACTGACGCTGACTATCCCTTTATTAAATTCACTGACGCTGACGATCCCTTTATTAAATTCACTGATGCTGACTATCCCTTTATTAAATTCACTGCCACTGACTATCCCTTTATTAAATTCACTGACGCTGACTATCCCTTTATTAAATTCACTGCCACTGACGATTCCTTTATTAAATTCACTGACGCTGACTATCCCTTTATTAAATTCACTGCCACTGACTATCCCTTTATTAAATTCACTGACGCTGACTATCCCTTTATTAAATTCACTGACGCTGACTATCCCTTTATTAAATTCACTGACGCTGACTATCCCTTTATGAAATTCACTGCCACTGACGATCCCTTTATTAAATTCACTGACGCTGACTATCCCTTTATTAAATTCACTGCCACTGACGATTCCTTTATTAAATTCACTGACGCTGACTATCCCTTTATTAAATTCACTGCCGCTGACTATCCCTTTATTAAATTCACTGACGCTGACTATCCCTTTATTAAATTCACTGACGCTGACTATCCCTTTATTAAATTCACTGACGCTGACTATCCCTTTATTAAATTCACTGACGCTGACTATCCCTTTATTAAATTCACTGACGCTGACTATCCCTTTATTAAATTCACTAAAAGAGGTTATCCCTTTATTGAAAATACTGATTCTCCCTTTATTGAATGAACAGAAAGTGACAATCCCTTTATTGGATACATAAGAACATAAGAACATAAGAAATTGGAGCAGGAGTAGGCCAATCGGCCCCTCGAGCCTGCTCCGCCATTCAATAAGATCATGGCTGATCTGATCCCAACCACAAATCTAAAGAACACAAGAAGTCGGAGCAGGACCCGGCCACATAGCCCCTGGGCCCTCTCCGCCACCCACAGGGCATTGACCGATCCGAACTCAGCTTCATGTCCAA
This sequence comes from Heptranchias perlo, assembly GCF_035084215.1. Taxonomy (NCBI): domain Eukaryota; kingdom Metazoa; phylum Chordata; class Chondrichthyes; order Hexanchiformes; family Hexanchidae; genus Heptranchias; species Heptranchias perlo. Next base: position 176,685 of record NW_027139315.1, on the reverse strand, counting down.
TTTCCCGCCCGCTCCCCATAACCCCTAATTCCCTTTACTTCTAGGAAACTGTCTATTTCTGTTTTAAATTTATCTAATGATGTAGCTTCCACAGCTTCCTGGGGCAGCAAATTCCACAGACCTACCACCCTCTGAGTGAAGAAGTTTCTCCTCATCTCAGTTTTGAAAGAGCAGCCCCTTATTCTAAGATTATGCCCCCTAGTTCTAGTTTCACCCATCTTTGGGAACATCCTTACTGCATCCACCCGATCAAGACCCTTCACAATCTTATATGTTTCAATAAGATCGCCTCTCATTCTTCTGAACTCCAATGAGTAGAGTCCCAATCTACTCAACCTCTCCTCATATGTCCGCCCCCTCATCCCCGGGATTAACCGAGTGAACCTTCTTTGTACTGCCTCGAGAGCAAGTATGTCTTTTCTTAAGTATGGAGACCAAAACTGTATGCAGTATTCCAGGTGCGGTCTCACCAATACCTTATATAACTGCAGCAATACCTCCTTGTTTTTATATTCTATCCCCCTAGCAATAAAAGCCAACATTCCGTTGGCTTTCTTGATCACCTGCTGCACCTGCATACCAACTTTTTGATTTTCTTGCACTAGGACCCCCAGATCCCTTTGTACTGCAGTACTTTCCAGTCTCTCGCCATTAAGAAAATAACTTGCTCTCTGATTTTTCCTGCCAAAGTGCATAACCTCACATTTTCCAATATTATATTGCATCTGCCAAATCTCCGCCCACTCACCCAGCCTGTCTGTATCCCCTTGCAGGTTTTTTATGTCCTCCTCACTCTCTACTTTCCATCCCATCTTTGTATCATCTGCAAATTTTGATATGTTGCACTCGGTCCCCTCCTCCAAATCGTTAATATAGATTGTAAAGAGTTGGGGACCCAGCACCGACCCCTGTGGAACACCACTGGTTACTGGTTGCCAGTCCGAAAATGAACCATTTATCCCAACTCTCTGCTTCCTGTTTGATAACCAATCCTCCACCCATGCCAGAATATTACCCCCAATCCCGTGATTTTTTATCTTAAGTAATAATCTTTTATGTGGCACCTTGTCGAATGCCTTCTGGAAGTCTAAATACACTACGTCCACTGGTTCCCCTTTATCCACCCACTGATTCTTCCTTTATTGAATCCACTGAAATTGATTATCCCTTTATTGAATACACTGAAAGTGACTATCACTTTATTGAATTCATGAAAACTGACTATTCCTTTATGAATACACTGACACTGAATATTCCTTTCTTGAATTCACTGACAGTGACTGATCCTTTATTGAATGCACTGACACTTACTATTCCTTTATTGAATTTTTTTTCATTCATTCATGGGATGTGGGCATCACTGGCAAGGCCGGCATTTATTGCCCATCCCTATTTGCCCTTGAGAAGGTGGTGGTGAGCCGCCTTCTTGAACCACTGCAGTCCATGTGGTGAAGATTCTCCCACAGTGCTGTTAGGAAGGGAGTTCCAGGATTTTGACCCAGCGACGATGAAGGAACGGCAATATATTTCCAAGTCGGGATGATGTGTGACTTGGAGAGGAACGTGCAGGTGGTGGTGTTCCCATGTGCCTGCTGCTCTTGTCCTTCTAGGTGGTAGAGGTCGCAGGTTTGGGAGGTGCTGTCAAAGAAGCCTTGGCAAGTTGCTGCAGTGCACCTTGTAGATGGTACACACTGCAGCCACGGTTTGCCGATGGTGGAGGGAATGAATGTTTAAGGTGTTGGATGGGTGCCGATCAATTGGGCTGCTTTGTCCTGGATGGTGTCGAGCTTCTTGATTCCATCACACTCCTGACTTGTGCCTTGTAGATGGTGGAAAGGCTTTGGGGAGTCAGGAGGTGAGTCACTCGCCACAGATTACCCAGCCTCTGACCTGCTCTTGTAGCCATAGTATTTATGTGGCTGGTCCAGTTAAGTTTCTGGTCAATGGTGACCCCAGGATGTTGATGGTGGGGGATTTGGTGATGGTAATGTCAAGGGGAGATGGTTAGACTCTCTCTTGTTGGAGATGGTCATTGCCTGGCACTCGTCTGGCGTGAATGTTACTTGCCACTTATCAGCCCAAGCCTGGATGTTGTGCAGGTCTTACTGCATGTGGGCACGGATTGCTTCATTATCTGAGGGGTTGCGAATGGAACTGAACACTGTGCAATCATCAGCGAACATCCCCATTTCTGACCTTATGATGGGGGGAAGGTCATTGATGAAGCAGCTGAAGATGGTTGTGCCTAGGACACTGCCCTGAGGAACACCTGCAGTGATGTCCTCGAGCTGAGACGATTGGCCTCTAACAACCACTACCATCTTCCTTTGTGCTGGTTATGACTTCAGCCACTGGAGAGTTTTCCCCCTGATTCCCATTGACTTCAATTTTACTAGGGCTCCTTGATGCCACACTCGGTCAAATGCTGCCTTGATGTAAGGGGTAATTACTCTCACCTCACCTCTGGAATTCAGCTCTTTGTCCATGTTTGGACCAAGGCTGTAATGAGGTCTGGAGCCGAGTGGTCCTGGTGGAACCCAAACTGAGCATCGGTGAGCAGGTTATTGGTGAGTAAGTGCTGCTTGGTAGCACTGTCGACGACACCTTCCATCACTTTGTTGATGATTGAGAGTAGACTGATGGGGCGGTAATTGGCCGGATTGGATTTGTCCTGCTTTTTGTGGACAGGACATACCTGGGCAATTTTCCACTCTTGTCGGGTAAGTGCCAGTGTTGTAGCTGTACTGGAACAGCTGGGATGTTGTCGGGGCCCATAGCCTTTGCTATATCCAGTGCACTCAGCCGTTTCTTGATATCACGTGGAGTGAATCAAATTGGCTGAAGACTGGCTTCTGTGATGGTGGGGATATCGGGAGGAGGCTGAGATGGATCATCCACTCGGCACTTCTGGCTGAAGATGGTTGCAAACGCTTCAGCCTTGTCTTTTGCACTCACATGCTGGGCTCTGCCATCGTTGAGGATGGGGATGTTCACGGAGCCTCCTCCTCCCGTTAGTTGTTTAATTGTCCACCACCATTCACGACTGGATGTGGCAGGACTGCAGAGCTTTGATCTGATCCGTTGGTTGTGGAATCGCTTAGCTCTGTCTGTAGCATGTTGCTTCTGCTGTTTAGCATGCATGTAGTCCTGTGTTGTCGCCTCACCAGGTTGGCACCTCATTTTTAGGTATGCCTGGTGATGCACCTGGCATGCCCTTCTACACTCCTCATTGAACCCCTGGCTTGATGGTAATGGTAGAGTGAGGAATATGCCGGGCCATGAGGTTACAGATTGTGCTGGAATACAATTCTGCTGCTGATGTCCCACAGCGCCTCATGGATGCCCAGTTTTGAGCTGCTAGATCTGTTCTGAATCTATCCCATTTAGCACGATGGTAGTGCTAGTAGTCCTTCTGTAAGGGACAATAGTGAACCAGGTGGGTTTTTACGACAATCTGGTATTTTATGGTCACCATTACTGATGCTAGCTTTATCATTCCAGGTTTTTTTTTGATTAACTGAATTTAAATTCCCCAGCTGCCGTGGCAGGATTTGAACTCATGACTCCCGATTATTAATCCAGGCCTCTGGATTACTAGTCCAGTAACATAACCAGTATGCTACCGTACCTGTTAATACATTGATTATCCCTTTATTGAAAGTGATTGTCCCTTTATTGAATACACTGAAAGTGATTATCCCTTTGTTTAATGAATTGAAAGTGACTATCCCTTTATTTAATACACTGACGCTGAATATTCTTTATTGAGTACACTGTCAGTGACTATTCCTTTATTGAATACACGGAAAGTGAATATTCCTTTATTGAATGCACTGAAAGTTACTATCCCTTTATTTATTGCGTGGACAGTGACTATTCCTTTATTGAATACACTGACAGTGACTATCAATTTATTGAATACACTGACAGTGACTATTCCTTTATTGAATCCACTGACAGTGACTATCAATTTATTGAATTCACTGACAGTGACTATTCCTTTATTGAATACACTGACAGTGACTATCAATTTATTGAATACACTGACAGTGACTATCAATTTATTGAATACACTGACAGTGACTATCAATTTATTGAATACACTGACAGTGACTATCAATTTATTGAATACACTGACAGTGACTATCAATTTATTGAATTCACTGACAGTGATTATTCCTTTATTGAATACACTGACAGTGACTATCAATTTATTGAATTCACTGACAGTGATTATTCCTTTATTGAATACACTGACAGTGATTATTCCTTTTTTGAATACACTGACAGTGACTATCAATTTATTGAATACACTGACAGTGATTATTCCTTTATTGAATACACTGACAGTGACTATCAATTTATTGAATTCACTGACAGTGATTATTCCTTTATTGAATACACTGACAGTGACTATCCCTTTATTGAATACACTGACGGTGACTATCAATTTATTGAATACACTGACAGTGACTATCAATTTATTGAATTCACTGACAGTGATTATTCCTTTATTGAATACACTGACAGTGACTATCCCTTTATTGAATACACTGACAGTGACTATCAATTTATTGAATACACTGACAGTGACTATCAATTTATTGAATACACTGACAGTGATTATTCCTTTATTGAATACACTGACAGTGACTATCAATTTATTGAATTCACTGACAGTGATTATTCCTTTATTGAATTCACTGACAGTGACTATCCCTTTATTGAATACACTGACGGTGACTATCAATTTATTGAATTCACTGACAGTGATTATTCCTTTATTGAATTCACTGACAGTGATTATTCCTTTATTGAATTCACTGACAGTGATTATTCCTTTATTGAATACACTGACAGTGACTATCAATTTATTGAATACACTGACAGTGATTATTCCTTTATTGAATGCACTGACAGTGATTATTCCTTTATTGAATACACTGACAGTGACTATCAATTTATTGAATTCACTGACAGTGATTATTCCTTTATTGAATGCACTGACAGTGATTATTCCTTTATTGAATACACTGACAGTGATTATTCCTTTATTGAATACACTGACAGTGACTATCAATTTATTGAATACACTGACAGTGACTATCCCTTTATTGAATACACTGACGGTGACTATCAATTTATTGAATACACTGACAGTGACTATCAATTTATTGAATACACTGACAGTGATTATTCCTTTATTGAATTCACTGACAGTGATTATTCCTTTATTGAATGCACTGACAGTGATTATTCCTTTATTGAATTCACTGACAGTGACTATCCCTTTATTGAATACACTGACAGTGACTATCAATTTATTGAATTCACTGACAGTGATTATTCCTTTATTGAATTCACTGACAGTGACTATTCCTTTATTGAATACACTGACAGTGACTATTCCTTTATTGAATTCACTGACAGTGATTATTCCTTTATTGAATCCACTGACAGTGACTATTCCTTTATTGAATACACTGACAGTGACTATTCCTTTATTGAATACACTGACAGTGACTATTCCTTTATTGAATTCACTGACAGTGATTATTCCTTTATTGAATCCACTGACAGTGATTATTCCTTTATTGAATACACTGACAGTGACTATTCCTTTATTGAATCCACTGACAGTGATTATTCCTTTATTGAATTCACTGACAGTGACTATTCCTTTATTGAATACACTGACAGTGACTATCAATTTATTGAATTCACTGACAGTGATTATTCCTTTATTGAATCCACTGACAGTGATTATTCCTTTATTGAATCCACTGACAGTGATTATTCCTTTATTGAATACACTGACAGTGACTATCAATTTATTGAATACACTGACAGTGACTATCAATTTATTGAATCCACTGACAGTGATTATTCCTTTATTGAATCCACTGACAGTGATTATTCCTTTATTGAATAAGAACATGGAGCAGGAGTAGGCCGTACGACCCCTCGAGCCTGCTCCGCCATTCAATCAGATCATGGCTAGATCTTCAACCTCAACTCCACTTTCCCGCCTGATCCCCACATCCCTTGATTGACCTATAGTCCAAAAATTTATCTATCTCAGCCTTGAATATATTCAATGACTCAGCATCCACAGTAGAGAATTCCAAAGATTCACAACCCTCTGAGTGAAGAAATTCCTCCTTATCTCAGTATTAAATGGCCGACCCATTATCCTGAGACTATGACCCCTAGTTCTAGACTCTCTAGCCAGGGGAAACAACCTCTCAGCATTTACCCTGTCAAGCCCCCTCATAATCTTATATATTTCAATGAGATCACCTCTCATTCTTCTAAACTCCAGAGAGTATAGGCCCATTCTGCTCAATCTCTCCTCAAAGGACAACCCTCTCATCTCAGGAATTAATCTAGTGAATCTTCATTGCACCACCTCTAAGGCAAGTATATCCTTTCTTAGATAAGGAGACCAAAACTGTATGTAGTACTCCAGGTGAGATCTCACCAAAGCCCAGTACAATTGTAGTAAGACTTCCTTATTCTTGTACTCCAACCCCCTTGCAATAAAGGCCATTATGTCATTTGCTTTCCTAATTGCTCCGTGCTAACTTTTTGTGTTTCTTGTACGAGGACACCCAAGTCTCTCAGGACACCAACATTTATTAGTTTATCACCATTTAAAAAATATTCTGTTTTTCTGTTCTTCCTACCAAAGTGAATAACTTCACATTTCCCCACATTAAACTCCATCTGCCACCATCTTGTCCACTCACTTAACCTGTCTATATCCCTTTGCAGACTCTTTGGGAGTGATTTTAAACCCCAAGAACAGGTAGATTGGGGACGGGTGGGAGTTAAAAATAGTTTTTTTTTTGGGAGGCAACCACAAAATTTTAAGACTTTTTATTCCCAGTGGGAAGCCTGTACTTTACGAAATAAAGCCGGGTTGCGTTCGAGACCCAAAAAACAACTATTTTCAACTCCCATTCACTTGGGGTTTAAAATCACCCCCTTTGCGTCCTCCTCACAACTTACTTTCCCACCTAGCTTTGTATCGTCAGCAAACTTGGATATATTACACTTTGTCCCTTCATCTAAGTCATTAATATAGATTGTAAATAGCTGAGGCCCAAGCACTGATCCTTGCGGCACCCCACTAGTTACAGCCTGCCAATCTGAGAATGACCCGTTTATCCCTACTCTCTGTTTTCAGTCCATTAACCAGTCCTCTATCCATGCTAATATGTTACCCCAACCCCTTAAGCCCTTATCTTGTGTAACAACTTTTTATGTGGCACCTTATCGAATGCCTTTCTGAAAATCCAAATATACGACATCTGCTGGTTCCCTTTTATCTACCCTGCTAGTTACAGCCTCAAAAAACTCTAATAAATTTGTCAAACACGATTTCCCTTTCATAAAATCACGTTGACTCTGCCTAATCATATTATGATTTTCCAAGTGCTATCTTCCCACTTCCTTAATAATGGATTTTAGCATTTTCCCGATGACTGATGTCAGGCTAACTGGCCTGTAGTTTCCTGTTTTCTCTCTCCCTCCCTCCTTTCTTGAATAGTGGGATCACATTTGCTACCTTCCAATCCGTTGGGTTCATTCTAGAATCTAGGGAATTTTGGAAGATCACAACCAATGCATCCACTATCTCTGCAGCCACCTCTTTTAGAACCCTCGGATGTAGGCCATCAGGTGCAGGGGATTTATCGGCTTTTAGTCCCATTAGTTTCTCAAGTATTTTTTTTCTGCTGATATTAATTACTTTAAGTTCCTCACTCTCATTAGTCCCTTGGTTCCCCACTATTTCTGATACGCTTTTTGTGTCTTCAGAATACACGGACACTGACTATCCCTTTATTGAATTCACTGACAGTAACTATCCCTTTATTGAATTCACTGACAGTAACTATCCCTTTATTGAATTCACTGACAGTAACTATCCCTTTATTGAATTCACTGACAGTAACTATCCCTTTATTGAATTCACTGACAGTAACTATCCCTTTATTGAATTCACTGACAGTAACTATCCCTTTATTGAATTCACTGACTAACTATCCCTTTATTGAATTCACGGACACTGACTATCCCTTTATTGAATTCACTGACAGTAACTATCCCTTTATTGAATTCACTGACAGTAACTATCCCTTTATTGAATTCACTGACTAACTATCCCTTTATTGAATTCACGGACACTGACTATCCCTTTATTGAATTCACTGACAGTAACTATCCCTTTATTGAATTCACTGACAGTAACTATCCCTTTATTGAATTCACTGACAGTAACTATCCCTTTATTAAATTCACTGACACTGACTATCCCTTTATTTAATTCACTGACAGTGACTATGCCTTTACTGAATCCACTGAATACACTGACACTGACTGTCCCTTTATTGAATTCTCTTACTGTGACTATTCCTTTATTGAATACATTAAAAGTGACTATCCCTTTATTGAATTCACTGACAGTGACTATCTCTTTATTGAACATGCCGAAACTGACTATCTCTTTATTGAATTCACTGATGCTGACTATCTCTTTATTTAATTCACTGACAGTGACTATCCCTTTGGTAAATTCACTAAAAGTGACTATCCCTTTATTGAATTCACTGAAAATGATTATCCCTTTATTGAATACACTGATTATCCCTTTATTGAATACAATGATACTGAGTATCCCTTTTTGAATTCACTGAAAGTGACTATCCCTTAATTGAATTCACCAGGAACATAGGAACAGGAGTAGGCCATTCAGCCTCTCGTGCCTGCTCCGCCATTTGATAAGATCATGGCTGATCTGTGATCTAACTCCATATACCCGCCTTTGGCCCATATCCCTTAATACCTTTGGTTGCCAAAAAGCTATCTATCTCAGATTTAAATTTAGCAATTGAGCTAGTATCAATTGCCGTTTGCGGAAGAGAGTTCCAAACTTCTACCACCCTTTGTGTGTAGAAATGTTTTCTAATCTCACTCCTGAAAGGTCTGGCTCTAATTTTTAGACTGTGTCCCCTACTCCTAGAATCCCCAACCAGCAGAAATAGTTTCTCTCTATCCACCCTATCCGTTCCCCTTAATATCTTATAAACTTCGATCAGATCACCCTTTAACCTTCTAAACTCCAGAGAATACAACCCCAATTTGTGTAATCTCTCCTTGTAACTTAACCCTTGAAGTCCAGGTATCATTCTAGTAAACCTACGCTGCACTCCCTCCAAGGCCAATATGTCCTTCTGAAGGTGCGGTGCTCAGAACTGCTCAGAGTACTCCGGCTGCGGTCTAACCAAGGTTTTGTATAGCTGCAGCATAACTTCTGCCCCCTTGTACTCTAGTCCCCTAGATATAAAGGCCAGCATTCCATTAGCCTTCTTGATTATTTTCTACACCTGTTCATGACACTTCAATGATCTATGTCCCTGTACCCCTAAGTCCCTTTGGACATCCACTGTTATTAACTTTTTACCATTTAGAAAGTACCCTGTTCTATCCTTTTTTGATCCAAAGTGGATGACTAACAGTGACTATCCTTTTATTTAATCCAATGACAGTGACTATTCTTTTATTGAATCCACTGACAGTGACTATCTCTTTATTGAATCCACTGACAGTGATTATTCCTTTATTGAATGCACTGACAGTGACTATTCCTTTATTGAATGCACTGACAGTGACTATTCCTTTATTGAATACACTGACAGTGACTATTCCTTTATTGAATGCACTGACATCGACTAGCCCTTTATTGGTTGCACTGACAGCAATAGAAAATAAGGTAATTCAGCCCAAAAAGAATAGAACTGGGATTATAACAGAGTTAACATTTTCACTTTTTTCTGAACAAGTTGCAAATCTTTGATGTTACCTGGGTTTTGGAGCTCTTCCATTGTATAAACCCGTCTCTGTTGGTCGATAATTCTGAAATAGTTGATCTGAAATGTAGAAATGTTATCAAATATGAAAAGTACTTGTTCATATTTCTCTTCTGTTTGATATGAAGCAGATATAGCTCAAGTTCCAGAAACTACAATCATAGAATCATAGAGTCATACAGCACAGAAGGAGGTCATTCGATCTACCATGTCTGTGCCAGCTCTTTGAAAGAACTCTCCAATGACAGCGAACCTTCAATAATTTCTGTATGTGAACCCCCAGGTCACTCTGTTCCTACACCCCCTTTAAAATTGTACTATTTAATTTTTATTGCCTCTCTTCATTTTTTCTTCCAAAATGCAGCACTTCACACTCATCTGCATTAAATTGGCCACAATCTTTCAATCCTGTTTGGATATGGGAGAAGTGCCAGAGGACTGAAGGATTGCAAATGATACAGCCCTGTTGAAAAAAGGGGAGCGAGATAAACCACATAACAATAGGCCAGTCAGCCTAATGTTGGTGGTGGGTAAACTTCTAGAGACTGTAATCCAGGACAAAATTAATTGTCACTTGGAAGAATAAGGGTTAATAAATGGCAGCCAACATGGATTTGTTAAAGGCAAATCATGTCTGACAAACTTGATTGAGTTCTTCAAAGAAATAATGGAGAGGGATGATGAAGTTAGTGCAGTTGATGTTGTGTATATGGACTTTCAAAAGGCGTTTGATAAATTGCCACATATTAGCAAAATTGAAGCCTATGGGAATAAAAGGGCAGTGAAAGAAAACAATAAGGACTTCTATAGGAATTCAGGAATATAGGATCAGGAGTAGGTCATTTAGTCCGTTGAGCCTGTTCCGCCATTTAATTAGATCATAGCAGACCTATACATCAACTCCATTTACCCGTCTTTGCTCCATATCCCTTGATACCCTTACCTAACAAAAACCTATCAATCTCAGCCTTGAAAATTTCAATTGACCCCCAGCACCCATAGCCTTTTGGGGGAGAGAGTTCCAGATTTTCACCACCCTTTGTGTAAAAAAATGGTTCATGATTTCATTCCTAACTAGTTTCTCTGAATCTACCCAATTGAATCCTTTAATCTTTTCAAATACCTCGATTAGATCACCCCTCAACCTTCTTAATTCAAGGGAATACAAGTCAAGTTTCACATCCTGTCCTCATAATTTTACCCTTTAAGCCCGAGTATCATTTAGGCCATTATATCTTTCCTGAGATTTGCTGCCCAAAACTGAATGCAGTACTCCAGAGGGGGTGTGTCCAAGGCTCTGTATAACTGAAGCATCTCTTCCTCACTTTTTTTTAATATATTCGTTCATGGGATGTGGGCGTCGCTGGTGAGGCCGGCATTTATTGCCCATCCCTAATTGCCCTTGAGAAGGTGGTGGTGAGCCGCCTTCTTGAACCGCTGCAGTCCGTGTGGTGACTGTTCTCCCACAGTGCTGTTAGGAAGGGAGTTCCAGGATTTTGACCCAGCGACGATGAAGGAACGGCGATATATTTCCAAGTCAGGATGGTGTGTGACTTGGAGGGGAACGTGCAGGTGGTGTATTACAATCCCCTTGAGATAAAGGCCAACATTCCATTAGTGATTTGTGTAAATATAAACCTAAATTTCTTTGCTCCTCCACACCTCCTACTCTCTCACCTTAAGAAAATATTCAGTTTGTCTTACTCGGATCTAAAATGGATGACCTCACAGTGCCCCACATTGATCTGCATCTGCCATAGTTTTGCCCATTTACTTACTCTGTCTGTGACCCTTTGTAACTTCCTGCTCCCATCTACAGAACTTTCTGTGCTTCCCTAAAAGTGTTACCTGAACTCTTGGATATAAAACTTTATTTCTTCATCTGAGTCATTAATATATATGGTGAAAAGCTGAGGCCCCAATTCAGATCCCTGGGGAACACCACTTGTCACATCCCTCCAATCAGAAGATGTTCTCTTTATCCCTACTCACTGTTACCTTCTACCAATTACCAACCCATATAAGGTTACCTCCAATTCTGTGCATTTTCATTTTTGCTAATAATCTCTTGTGTGGAACCTTATTAAATGCTTTCTGAAATTCCATATAGACAACATCCATAAACGCATCCCTATCCACCATGCTGGTGACATCCGCAAAAAGTTCAATTAGATTAGTTAGACATGACCTACCCTTCACAAATCCACTCTGACTACCTATGATCAGGACAAACTTGTCTAAGTACTCAGTCACTTTGGCTCTGATGATATATCGGAGTGCAAAAGACAAGGCTGAAGCGTTTGCAACCATCTTCAGCCAGAAGTGCCGAGTGGATGATCCATCTCGGCCTCCTCCCGATATCCACACCATCACAGAAGCCAGTCATCAGCCAATTCGATTCACTCCACGTGATATCAAGAAACAGCTGAGTGCACTGGATACAACAAAGGCTATGGGCCCCGACAACATCCCGGCTGTAATGTTGAAGACTTGTGCTCCAGAACTAGCCGCGCCTCTAGCCAAACTGTTCCAGTACAGCAACAACAGTGGCATCTACCCGACAATGTGGAAAATTGCCCAGGTATGTCCTGTCCACAAAAAACAGGACAAATCCAATCCAGCCAATTACCGCCCCATCAATCTACTCTCAATCATCAGCAAAGTGATGGAAGGTGTCGTCGACAGTGCTATCAAGCGGCACTTACTCACCAATAACCTCACCGATGCTCAGTTTGGGTTCCGCCAGGACCACTCGGCTCCAGACTTCATTACAGCCTTGGTCCAAATATGGACAAAAGAGCTGAATTCCAGAGGTGAGGTGAGAGTGACTGCCCTTGACATCAAGGCAGCATTTGACCGAGTGTGGCACCAAGAAGCCCTAGTAAAATTGAAGTCAGTGGGAATCAGGGGGAAAACTCTCCAGTGGCTGGAGTCATACCTAGCACAAACGAAGATGGTAGTGGTTGTTGGAGGCCAATCATCTCAGCCCCAGGACATTTCTGCAGGAGTTCCTCAGGGCAGTGTCCTAAGCCCAACCATCTTCAGCTGCTTCATCAATGACCTTCCCTCCATCATAAGGTCAGAAATGGGGATGTTCGCTGATGATTGCACAGTATTCAGTTCCATTCGCAACCCCTCAGATAATGAAGCAGTCCGAGCCCACATGAAGCACGACCTGGACAACATCCAGGCTTGGGCTGATATGTGGCAAGTAACATTCGCGCCAGACAAGTGCCAGGCAATGACCATCTCCAACAAGAGAGAGTCCAACCACCTCCCCTTGACATTCAACGGCATTACCATCGCCAAATCCCCCACCATCAACATCCTAGGGGTCACCATTAACCAGAAACTTAACTGGACCAGAGTAAGAGGTGTAGGCAGGTAGTGCAGGGGTCCCCTGTGGCCATCCCCCTCTCAAACAGGTATACCGCTTTGGATACTGTTGGGGGAGATGGCTCACCAGGGGAAGGTGACAGCGGCCAGGTTCATGGCACCGTGGCTGGCTCTGCTGCACAGGAAGGCAGGAAAAAGAGTGGCAGAGCTATAGTGATAGGGGACTCGATTGTAAGGGGAATAGACAGGCGTTTCTGCGGACGCAACCGAGACTCCAGGATGGTATGTTGCCTCCCTGGTGCAAGGGTCAGGGATGTCTCGGAGCGGTTGCAGGACATTCTGGAGGGGGAGGGTGAACAGCCAGTTGTCGTGGTGCATATAGGTACCAACGATATAGGTAAAAAACGGGATGAGGTCCTACAAGCTGAATTTAGGGAGTTAGGAGTTAAACTAAAAAGTAGGACCTCAAAGGTAGTAATCTCAGGATTGCTACCAGTGCCATGGGCTAGTCAGAGTAGGAATGACAGGATAGCTAGGATGAATACGTGGCTTGAGAGATGGTGCAAGAGGGAGGGATTCAAATTCCTGGGACATTGGAACCGGTTCTGGGGGAGGTGGGACCAGTACAAATTGGATGGTCTGCATCTGGGCAGGACTGGAACCAATGTCCTAGGGGGAGTGTTTGCTAGTGCTGTTGGGGAGGGTTTAAACTAATGTGGCAGGGGGATGGGAACCGATGCAGGAAGTCAGTGGGAAGTAAAGTGGTGACAGAAACAAAAGGCAGTAAGGGAGAGTGTACAAAACATGACCGGACAGATGATCTGAGAAAGCAGGGCAAAGACCAAGGGAAGTCTAGATTAAACTGCATTTATTTCAATGCAAGAAGTCTGATGGGCAAGGCAGATGAACTCAGGGCATGGATGGGTACATGGGACTGGGATGTTATAGCTATTACTGAAACATGGCTAAGGGAGGGGCAGGACTGGCAGCTCAATGTTCCAGGGTACAGATGCTATAGGAAAGATAGAGCAGGAGGTAAGAGAGGAGGGGGAGTTGCGTTCTTGATCAGGGAGAACATCACGGCAGTAGTGAGAGGGGATATATCCGAGGGTTCGCCCACTGAGTCTATATGGGTAGAACTGAAAAATAAGAAGGGAGAGATCACTTTGATAGGATTGTACTACAGACCCCCAAATAGTCAACGGGAAATTGAGGAGCAAATATGTAAGGAGATTACAGACAGCTGCAAGAAAAATAGGGTGGTAATAGTAGGGGACTTTAACTTTCCCAACATTGACTGGGACAGCCATAGCATTAGGGGCTTGGATGGAGAGAAATTTGTTGAGTGTATTCAGGAGGAATTTCTCATTCAGTATGTGGATGGCCTGACTAGAGAGGGGGCAAAACTTGACCTCCTCTTGGGAAATAAGGAAGGGCAGGTGACAGAAGTGTAAGTGAGGGATCACTTTGGGACCAGTGATCATAATTCCATTAGTTTTAAGATAGCTATGGAGAATGATAGGTCTGGCCCAAAAGTTAAAATTCTAAATTGGGGAAAGGCCAATTTTGATGGTATTAGACAGGAACTTTCAGAAGTTGATTGGGAGAGTCTGTTGGCAGGCAAAGGGACGTCTGGTAAGTGGGAGGCTTTCAAAAGTGTGTTAACCAGGGTTCAGGGTAAGCACATTCCTTATAAAGTGAAGGGCAAGGCTGGTAGAAGTAGGGAACCTTGGATGACTCGGGAGATTGAGGCCCTAGTCAAAAAGAAGAAGGAGGCATATGACATGCATAGGCAGCTGGGATCAAGTGGATCCCTTGAAGAGTATAGAGATTGCCGGAGTAGAGTTAAGAGAGAAATCAGGAGGGCAAAAAGGGGACATGAGATTGCTTTGGCAGATAAGGCAAAGGAGAATCCAAAGAGCTTCTACAAATACATAAAGGGCAAAAGAGTAACTAGGGAGAGAGTAGGGCCTCTTAAGGATCAACAAGGTCATCTATGTGCAGAACCACAGGAGATGGGTGAGATCCTAAATGAATATTTTGCATCGGTATTTACGGTTGAGAAAGGCATGGATGTTAGGGAACTTGGGGAAATAAATAGTGATGTCTTGAGGAGTGTACATATTACAGAGAGGGAGGTGCTGGAAGTCTTAACGCGCATCAAGGTAGATAAATCTCCGGGACCTGATGAAATATATCCCAGGACGTTATGGGAGGTTAGGGAGGAAATTGCAGGTCCCCTAACAGAGATATTTGAATCATCAACAGCTACAGGTGAGGTGCCTGAAGATTGGAGGGTAGCAAATGTTGTGCCTTTGTTTAAGAAGGGCGGCAGGGAAAAGCCTGGGAACTACAGACCGGTGAGCCTGACATCTGTAGTGGGTAAGTTGTTAGAGGGTATTCTGAGAGACAGGATCTACAGGCATTTGGAGAGGCAGGGACTGATTAGGAACAGTCAGCATGGTTTTGTGAGAGGAAAATCATGTCTCACGAATTTGATTGAGTTTTTTGAAGGGGTAACCAAGAAGATAGATGAGGGCTGTGCAGTAGACGTGGTCTACATGGACTTTAGCAAAGCCTTTGACAAGGTACCGCATGGTAGGTTGTTACATAAGGTTAGATCTCACGGGATCCAAGGTGAGGTAGCCAATTGGATACAAAATTGGATTGACGACAGAAGACAGAGGCTGGTTGTAGAGGGTTGTTTTTCAAATTGGAGGCCTGTGACCAGCGGTGTGCCTCAGGGATCGGTGCTGGGTCCGCTGTTATTTGTTATTTATATTAATGATTTGGATGAGAATTTAGGAGGCATGGTTAGTAAGTTTGCAGATGACACCAAGATTGGTGGCATTGTGGACAGTGAAGAAGGTTATCGAGGATTGCAACGGGATCTTGATAAATTGGGCCAGTGGGCCGATGAATGGCAGATGGAGTTTAATTTAGATAAATGTGAGGTGATGCATTTTGGTAGATCGAATCGGGCCAGGACCTACTCCGTTAATGGTAGGGCGTTGGGGAGAGTTATAGAACAAAGAGATCTGGGAGTACAGGCTCATAGCACCTTGAAAGTGGAGTCACAGGTGGATAGGGTGGTGAAGAAGACATTCAGCATGCTTGGTTTCATTGGTCAGAACATTGAATACAGGAGTTGGGATGTCTTGTTGAAGTTGTACAAGACATTAGTAAGGCCACACTTGGAATACTGTGTACAGTTCTGGTCACCCTATTATAGAAAGGATATTATTAAACTAGAAAGAGTGCAGAAAAGATTTACTAGGATGCTACCGGGATTTGATGGTTTGACTTATAGGGAGAGATTGGATAGACTGAGACTTTTTTTCCCTGGAGAGTAGGAGGTTTAGGGGTGATCTTATAGAAGTCTATAAAATAATGAGGGGCATAGATAAGGTAGATAGTCAAAATCTTTTCCCAAAGGTAGGGGAGTCTATAACGAGGGGGCATAGATTTAAGGTGAGAGGGGAGAGATACAAAAGGGTCCAGAGGGGCAATTTTTTCACTCAAAGGGTGGTGAGTGTCTGGAACGAGCTGCCAGAGGCAGTAGTAGAGGCGGGTACAATTTTGTCTTTTAAAATGCTGGAATATGGGATTAGAGTAGACAGGGCTGATGGCCGGCGCGGACACGATGGGCCGAAGGGCCTCTATCCGTGCTGTATAACTCTATGACTCCATAACTCTATGACTCTATGACTCTAAAAAGCATTTGGACAGTTACATGGGTAAGATGGGTATAGAGGGATATGGGCCAAGTGCAGGCAATTGGGACTAGCTTAGTGGTATAAACTGGGCGACATCGACATGTTGGGCCGAAGGGCCTGTTTCCATGTTGTAAACTTCTATGATTCTATATAAATACTGTGGCTACAAGAGCAGGTCAGAGGCTGGGTATTCTGTGGCGAGTGACTCACCTCCTGACTCCCCAAAGCCTTTCCACCATCTACAAGGCACAAGTCAGGAGTGTGATGGAATACTCTCCACTTGCTTGGATGAGTGCAGCTCCAACAACACTCAAGAAGCTCAACACCATCCAGGACAAAGCAGCCCGCTTGATTGGCACCACATCCACCACCCAAAACATTCACTCCCTTCACCACCGGTGCACCGTGGCTGCAGTGTGTACCATCCACAGGATGCACTGCAGCAACTCGCCAAGGCTTCTTCGACAGCACCTCCCAAACCCGCGAACTCTACCACCTAGAAAGACAAGAGCAGCAGGCACATGGGAATAACACCACCTGCACGTTCCCCTCCAAGTCACACACCATCCCGACTTGGAAATATATCGCCGTTCGTTCATCGTCGCTGGGTCAAAATCCTGGAACTCCCTTCCTAAGAGCACTGTGGGAGAACCTTCACCACACGGACTGCAGCGGTTCAAGAAGGCGGCTCACCACCACCTTCTCAAGGGCAATTAGGGATGGGCAATAAATACCGGCCTCGCCAGTGACGCCCACATCCCATGAACAAATAAAAAAAGAACCTGTATAAAACAATGGTTAGGCCCCAGCTGGAGTACTGTGGCCAATTCAAGGCATCACACATTGGGAAGGATGTCAAGGCCTTAGAGAGGGCACAGAGGAGATTTACTAGAATGGTACCAGGGATGAAAGACTTCAGTTACATGGAAAGACTGGAGAAGCTGGGATTGTTCTCCTTCGAGCAGAGAAGGTTAAGGGGAGATTTGATAGAGGTGTTCAAAATCATCAAGGGTTTTGATAGAGTAAATAAGGAGAAACTGTGGCAGGAGGGTCAGTCACCAGAAGACACAGATTTAAGGTAATTGGCAAAAGAACCAAAGGCGAAATAAGGAATAAAAATTTTATGCGGCGAATTGTTATGACCTGGGATGCACTGACTGAAAGGGTGGTGCAAGCAGTTTCAATAATAACTTTCAAAAGGGAATTGGATAAATATTTGAAGGGGGAAAATTTGCAGGGCTATGGAGAAAGAGCAGGAGAATGGGACTAATTAGATAGCTCTTTCAAAGGTTTAGCCTAACTTCCTTGCTTTTGTGTGTTTCTATTTACAAAACCCAGGATCCCACATGCTTTTTGAACAGCCTTATCAACTAGTCCTGCCACCTTCAAAGATTTGAGTGGTAAACCCCAGGTCTCTCTGTTCCGGCACCCCTTTTAAAATTGTACAATTTAGTTTGTATTGGCTCTTCTCATTCTTCCTTCCAAAATGTATCACTTCACACTTCTCTGCATTAGATTTCATCTGCCACGTGGCTGCCCATTTCACCAGTCTGTCTATGTCCTCCTGAAGTCTGTTACAATCCTCCTCACTGTTTACTATATTTGCGAGATTTATATCAACTGAAAATTTTAAAATTATGCCCTGTATACCTAAGTCCAGTGTAAGGAATCTTACAACACCAGGTTATAGTCCAACAAATTTATTTTAAAATCACAAGCTTTCGGAGATTATCCCCTTCGTCAGATGAATGAGTGAAAAGGTTCTCAAATCGCATATCTTATACTATGTTGGGACAGCATCACACCAATCAAAAGGTGTCGTTGTTATTCAAACAGGCCAGTCACGGAGAACAGCACGTCCCAGTACACTGGATATACATTGTGTCGATTATACAGGCAGGCAGAAAGAAACTCAAAATGGCAGAGAGAGAGAGAGAGAGAATATTAAAAAACATATAATTTTTTCCCCCTTTTTGCTGGTGGGGTTACGTGTAGCGTGACATGAACCCAAGATCCCGGTTGAGGCCGTCCTCATGGGTGCGGAACTTGGCTATCAACTTCTGCTCGACGATTTTGCGTTGTCGTGTGTCTCGAAGGCCGCCTTGGAGAACGCTTACCCGAAGATCGGTGGCTGAATGTCCTTGACTGCTAAAGTGTTCCCCGACTGGGAGGGAACCCTCCTGTCTGGCGATTGTTGCGCGGTGTCCGTTCATCCGTTGTCGCAGTGTCTGCATGGTCTCGCCAATGTACCATGCTCCGGGGCATCCTTTCCTGCAACGTATGAGGTAAACAACGTTGGCCGAGTCACAGGAGTATGAACCATGTACCTGGTGGGTGGTGTCCTCTCGTGTGATGGTGGTATCCGTGTCGATGATCTGGCATGTCTTGCAGAGGTTGCCGTGGCAGGGTTGTGTGGTGTCGTGGACGCTGTTCTCCTGAAAACTGGGTAACTTGCTGCGAACGATGGTCTGTTTGAGGTTGGGTGGCTGTTTAAAGGCGAGCAGTGGAGGCGTGGGGATAGCCTTAGCGAGGTGTTCGTCGTCATCGATGACATGTTGAAGGCTGCGGAGAACATGGTGTAGTTTCTCCGCTCCGGGGAAGTACTGGACGACGAAGGGTACTCTGTTGGTTGCGTCCCGTGTTTGTCTTCTAACATCATACCTAAGTCCAGGTCATTAATATATAGAAAAAAGAGCAGTGGTCCTAATACTGACCCCTGGGGGACACCACTGTATACTTCCCTCCAGTCTGGAAAACAATCGTTCTCTGCTACTCTGCTTTCTGTCTCTTAGCCAGTTTGGTATTCACGCTGCCACTGTCCCTTTAATCCCGTGGGCTTCAATTTTGCTAACAAGTCTGTTATGTGGCACTTTATCAAATGTCTTTTGAAAGTCAATATACACGACATCAACCATACTACCCTCATCAACCCTGTCCATTACTTCATCAAAGAAGTCAATCAAGTTTGTCAAATACGATTTGCCTTTATCAAATCAGTGCTGGCCGTCATTGATTAACCTATGTTTTTCCAAGTGCCAATTAATTTTGTCCCAGATTATTGTCTCTAAAAGTTTCCCCCCCACCGACATTAGGCTGATTGGCCTGTAGTTACCGTGTTTATCCCTGTCCCCTTCATTGAACAGGAGTGTAACATTTGCGACCCTCCAGTCCTCTGGCACCACTCCCGTATCCAAGGAGGATAACTTCACTTAGCAATCTAGGAAGCATCTCACCATTTTTTAAATATTGGTGTTCAGAGAGACTCGCGTGTCCTCTTACAAGAAACACAAAAAGTTAGCTTGCAGGTACAGCAGGCAGTTAGGAAAACAAATGGAATGTTGACCTTTATTGCAAGGGGGTTGGAGTACAAGAGTAAGGAAGTCTTACTACAATTGTACAGGGCTTTGGTGAGACCTCATCTGGAATGTAAACAGTTCAGTTTAGTGAAAATAACACAAAGTTCTATTTACCTGGCTGGTTGGGTGGCTGGATGTCCAAGCTAGCTAGTGATACACGAGGAATTCTAAGCAGCCTGTATTAACTGATGATCAGTTTCTTCGATGCGTATACATCACAGAACAAGTTCCCTCTACGTCCAATTTCACAGTAACCAATGAGCATTTGTGATAAACACATGACTTCAACGTATTTCACATTCTTTGATAGAGGAAGTGTAATTACATAAAGGCTGCAAACTTTAGAAATGTTGTTGAACTGGACTTGGGTGTGACAAAGTAAAAGATGCAAAACTCTGATAATAGTGCTGTAGTGGGGGATGTAAAATTACAGTGATCAGGGAAACACGTAGCAAAAACAATGGTTATAATGGAAGATTTGAATTTTCACATAGACCGGGAGAAGCAGAATAGCTCAAGCATTAAAGGCAATACGTTTCCAGTAAAAAGCCAGAGGCAATGATTTTAGAACCGACAAGAGAACAGGCCATACTGGATTTAGTGATGAATAACAAAACAGGTTAAGTGAGTGGGCAAAAATTTGGCAGATGGAGTATAATGTGGGAAAATGTGAACTTGTCCACTTTGGCAGGAGGAATAGAAAAGCAGTATATTATTTAAATGGAGAGAGATTGCAGAACTCAGATACAGAGGGATCTGGGTGTCCTAGTACATGAATCACAAAAAGTTAGTAGCAGGTACTCTCGATGTGGTCTCACCAATGCCCTGTACAACTGTAGCAAAACATCTCTACTTTTATATTCCATTCCCCTTGCAATAAATGACAACATTCCATTTGCCTTCCTAGTGATTAGGAAGGCAAATGGAATGTTGTCATTTATTGCAAGGGGAATGGAATATAGAAGTTGAAATGTTTTGCTACAGTTGTACAGGGCATTGGTGAGACCACATCTAGAATACTATGTGCAGTTTTGGTCTCTTTATTTAAGAAAGGACATAATTGCTTTGGAGGCGGTTCAGATAAGGTTCACTCGACTGATTCCTGGGATGAGGGGGTTATCTTATGAGGAAAGGTTGGACAAGTTGGGCCTGTATACACTGGAGTTTAGAAGAATGAGGGGTGATCTCATTGAAACATAGAAGATCCTGAGGGGACTTGAAGGGGTAGATGCTGAGAGGATGTTTCCCCTTGTGGGAGAGACTAGGACTAGGGTCCACAGTTTAAAAATAAGGGGTCTCCCATTCAAGACGGAGATGAGGAGAAATGTTTTCTTTCAGAGGGTGGTGAGTCTGTGGAACTCCTTTCCCCAGAGAGCGGTGGAGGCAGGGTCATTGAATATTTTTAAGGCTGAGTTAGAGAGATTCCTGATTAACAAGAGAGTCAAAGGTTATAGTAGGTAGATGGGAAAGTAGGGTTGAGGTCACAATCAGATCAGCCATGATCTTATCAAATGGCAGAGCAGGCTCGAGGGGCCAAATGGCCGACTCCTGCTCTTAATTCGTATGTTCGTAAGTACCTCAACTATTAGTCAATATTAGTCAACAATTTGACGGTAAGGAAACATCTTACAAATAATGACCATAATCATAGAATCTTAAAGCACAGAAGGAGGCCATGCCCAGCTCTTTGTTATCCAATTAGTCCCACTCCCCTGCTCTTTCCCCATAGCCCTGAAATTTTCTCCCCTTCAAGGCAGTGCATTCCAGATCATGATAACCTTGCTGCGTCAAAAAAATTATCCTCATCTCACCTCTGGCTCTTTTGCCAATTACCTTAAATTTGTGTCCTCTAGTTATCAACCCTTCTGCCAGTTGAAACAGTTTCTACTTATTTACTCGATCAAAACCCTTCATGATTTTGAACATCTCAATTAAATCTCCCCTTAACCTTCTCTGCTCTATGGAGAACAACCCCAACTTCTCTAGTCTCTCCATGTAAATGAAGTCCCTCATCCTTTGTATCATTCTAGTAAATCTCCTCTGCACCTTCTGCAAGGCCTTGACATCCTTGCTAAAGTGTGGTGCTCAGAATTGGACATAACACGACCACTGAGGCCCGTATAGTGATTTATAAAGGTTTAGCATAACTTGTTTGTTTTTGTACTCTATGCCTCTATTTATAAAGCCCAGGATCCCGTATGCTTTTTTAACAGCCTTATATGGAGTTCGATTACAGATCAGCCATAATCTTATCAAATGGCGGAGCGGATCGAGGAGCTGAATGGCCTACTCCTGTTCCAATGTTCCTATGTACCTGGTTGTTCTTCGAGCCAACGTGGACACGATGGGCCGAATGGCCCCCTTCTGTGCTGTATCTTTTCTATGGTTCTATGGGAGGTGGTTAGACTTTCTCTTGTTGGAGATAGTCATTGCCAGGCACTTGTTTGTGAAGACAGATGCAGAATACTCATTTAGTACCTCAGCCATGCCCTCTGCCTCCACTAGAAGATCGCCTTTTTGGTCCCCAATCGGCCCCTTCCGTCCTTTGAATATGCCTTTACTATTTATATGTTTATAAAGGTCTTCAGTGTTCCCTTTTATGTTACCCGCTAATGTATTCTCATACACTCTCTTTTCCCCTCTTATTTCCTTTTTCAGTTCTCCTCTGCACCTTCTGTATTCAGCTTGGTTCTCATAAAATCGTAGAAATTTAGGGCCCAGAAGGAGGCCATTCTACCCATTGTGTCTGTGCCGGCTGAAAGAGAGCGATCCAGCCTAATCCCACTTTCCAGCTCTTGGTCCGTAATCTTGTAGCTTACGGCACTTCAGGTGCGTATCCAAGTACTTTTTAAATGTGATGAGGGTTTCTGCCTCTACCACCCTTTCAGCCAGTGAGTTCCAGACCCCCACCACCCTCCTTGGTGCCACACTCGGCCAAATGCTGCCTTGATGAAAAAAATTCTCCTCAACTCCCCTCTAATCCTTCTACCAGTTACTTTAAATTTATGCCCCCTGGTTATTGTCCTGTCTGCTAAGGGAAATAGATCCCTCCTATCCACTCTATCAACGCCCCCTCATAATTTTATACAACTCAATTAAATCTCCCTTCAGCCTCCTCTGTTCCAAAGAAAACACTGCCAGCCTGTCCAATCTTTGCTCATAGCTAAATATGAGGAAACAGCATAGGCTATGTGCTCCAGAACTAGCCGCGCCTCTAGCCAAGCTGCTCCAGTACAGCTAAACACTGGCATCTACCCGACAATGTGGAAAATTGCCCAGGTACGTCTTGTCCACAAAAAGCACGACAAATCCAATCTGGCCAATTACTGCCCCATCAGTCTACACTCAATCATCAGCAAAGTGATGGAAGGTGTCGCTAACAGTGCTATCGAGCAGCACTTACTCACCAATAACCTGCTCACCAATGCTCAGTTTGGATTCCGCCAGGACCACTCGGCTCCAGACCTCATTAAAGCCTTTGTCCAAACATGGACAAAAGAGCTGAATTCCAGAGGTGAGGTGAGAGTGACTGCCCTTGACATCAAGGCAGCATTTGACCGAGTGTGGCACCAAGGAACCCGAGTAAAATTGAAATCAATGGGAATCAGGAGGAAAACTCTCAAGTGGCTAGAGTCATACCTAGCACAAAGGAAGATGGTTGTGGTTGTTGGAGGCCAATCATCTCAGCCCCAGGACATTGCTGCAGGAGTCCTCAGGGCAGTGTCCCACGCCCAACCATTTTCAGATGCTTCATCAATGACTTTCCCTCCATCATAAGGTCAGAAATGGGGATGTTCGCTGACGATTGCACAGTGTTCAGTTCCATTTGCAACCCCTCAGATAATGAAGCAGTCCGTGCCAGGTGCAGCAAGACCTGGACAACATACAGGCTTGGGCTGATAAGTGGCAAGTAACATTCACGCCAGATAAGTGCCAGGCAATGACCATCTCCAACAAGAGAGAGTCTAACCACCTCCCCTTGATATTCAATGGCATTACCATCGCCGAATCCCCCACCATCAACATCCTGGGGGTCATCATTGACCAGAAGCTTAACTGGACCAGCCACATAAATACTGTGGCTGCAAGAGCAGGTCAGAGGCTGGGTATTCTGCGGTGAGTGATTCACCTCCTGACTCCCCAAAGCCTTTCCACCATCTACAAGGCACAAGTCAGGAGTGTGATGGAATACTCTCCACTTGCCTGGATGAGTGTGGCTCCAACAACACTCAAGAAGCTCAACACCATCCAGGACAAAGCAGCCTGTTTGATTGGCACCCCATCCACCACCCTAAACATTCACTCCCTTCACCACCGGCGCACAGTCAAACATGGGCAAGGAAACCTCCTGCTGATTACCACCTACCGTCCTCCCTCAGCTGATGAATCAGTCCTCCTCCATGTTGAACACCACTTGGAGGAAGCACTGAGGGTAGCAAGGGCACAAAATGTACTCTGGGTGGGGGACTTCAATGTCCATCACCAAAAGTGGCTCGGTAGCACCACTACTGACCGAGCTGGCCGAGTCCTGAAGGACATAGCTGCTAGACTGGGCCTGCGGCAGGTGGTGAGCGAACCAACACGAGGGAAAAACTTACTTGACCTCGTCCTCACCAATCTACCTGTCGCAAATGCATCTGTCCATGACAGTATTGGTAGGAGTGACCACCGCACAGTCCTCGTGGAGATGAAATCCCGTCTTCGCACTGAGGACACCATCCAACGTGTTGTGTGGCACTACCACCGTGCTAAATGGGATAGATTCAGAATGGATCTAGCAGCTCAAAACTGGGCATCCATGAGGCGCTGTGGCCCATCAGCAGCAGCAGAATTGTATTCCAGCACAATCTGTAACCTCATGGCCCGGCATATTCCTCACTCCACCATTACCAACAAGCCAGGGGATCAACCCTGGTTCAATGAGGAGTGTAGAAGAGCATGCCAGCAGCAGCACCAGGCGTACCTAAAAATGAGGTGCCAACCTGGTAAAGCTACAACTCAGGACTACATGCATGCTAAACAGCGGAAGCAACATGCTATAGACAAAGCTAAGCGATTCCACAACCAACGGATCAGATCAAAGCTCTGCAGTCCTGCCACATCCAGTCGTGAATGGTGGTGGACAATTAAACAACTAACGGGAGGAGGAGGCTCTGCAAACATCCCCATTCTCAATGATGGCGGAGTCCAGCACATGAGTGCAAAAGACAAGGCTGAAGCGTTTGCAACCATCTTCAGCCAGAAGTGCCGAGTGGATGATCCATCTCAGCCTCCTCCCGATATCCCCACCATCATGGAAGCCAGTCTTCGGCCAATTCGATTCACTCCACGTGATATCAAGAAACGGCTGAGTGCACTGGATACAGCAAAGGCTATGGGCCCTGACAACATCCCAGCTGTAGTGCTGAAGACTTGTGCTCCAGAACTAGCTGCGCCTCTAGCCAAGCTGTTCCAGTACAGCTACAACACTGGCATCCACCCGACAATGTGGAAAATTGCCCAGGTATGTCCTGTCCACAAAAAGCAGGACAAATCCAATCCGGCCAATTACCGCCCCATCAGTGTACTCTCAATCATCAGCAAAGTGATGGAAGGTGTCGTCGACAGTGCTATCAAGCGGCACTTACTCACCAATAACCTGCTCACCGATGCTCAGTTTGGGTTCCGCCAGTACCACTCGGCTCCAGACCTCATTACAGCCTTGGTCCAAACATGGACAAAAGAGCTGAATTCCAGAGGTGAGGTGAGAGTGACTGCCCTTGACATCAAGGCAGCATTTGACCGAGTGTGGCACCAAGGAGCCCTAGTAAAATTGAAGTCAATGGGAATCAGGGGGAAAACTCTCCAGTGGCTGGAGTCATACCTAGCACAAAGGAAGATGTTAGTGGTTGTTGGAGGCCAATCATCTCAGCCCCAGGGCATTGCTGCAGGAGTTCCTCAGGGCAGTGTCCTAGGCCCAACCATCTTCAGCTGCTTCATCAATGACCTTCCCTCCATCATAAGGTCAGAAATGGGGATGTTCGCTGATGACTGCACAGTGTTCAGTTCCATTCGCAACCCCTCAGATAATGAAGCAGTCCGAGCCTGCATGCAGCAAGACCTGGACAACATCCAGGCTTGGGCTCATAAGTGGCAAGTAACATTCGCGCCAGATAAGTGCCAGGCAATGACCATCTCCAACAAGAGAGAGTCTAACCACCTCCCCTTGACATTCAACGGCATTACCATCGCCAAATCCCCCACCATCAACATCCTGGGGGTCACCATTGACCAGAAACTTAACTGGACCAGCCATATAAATACTGTGGCTACGAGAGCAGGTCAGAGGCTGGGTATTGTGCGGCGAGTGACTCACCTCCTGACTCCCCAAAGCCTTTCCACCATCTACAAGGCACAAGTCAGGAGTGTGATGGAATACTCTCCACTTGCCTGGATGAGTGCAGCTCCAACAACACTCAAGAAGCTCGACACCATCCAAGATAAAGCAGCCCGCTTGATTGGCACCCCATCCACCACCCTAAACATTCACTCCCTTCACCACCGGCGCACTGTGGCTGCAGTGTGCACCATCCACAGGATGCACTGCAGCAACTCGCCAAGGCTTCTTCAACAGCACCTCCCAAACCCGCGACCTCTACCACCTAGAAGGACAAGGGCAGCAGGTAAATGGGAACAACACCACCTGCACGTTCCCCTCCAAGTCACACACCATCCCGACTTGGAAATATATCGCCGTTCCTTCATTGTCGCTGGGTCAAAATCCTGGAACTCCCTTCCTAACAGCACTGTGGGAGAACCGTCACCACACGGACTGCAGCGGTTCAAGAAGGCGGCTCACCACCACCTTCTCAAGGGCAATCATCCGATAACACCATGAATTTTCCACTCTCCACTTTTCAAAGTCACCTTCATATTCATCCTTTTCAGAGAAGCCAGTCAGAACCATTGCATGCGTCATCAGTGATTCGCCATACATCAGCCTTTCTGCCTTGCCTAAGTTGCTCAGAGAAACTTCAAATAGCAGTTCTTTGTTAAGTATTTCGGGATCATTGATCCGCAGCTTGCTGCAAAATTGTTTCCCTACGTCGCAACCAAACCAGACTGCCTCTCCATCCTTGATGGAAGCAGCGGCTATTTGCTTTAACACCTCAATTGGCTGGTTGATGTATAAAGTCTTCCTCGCATTTAACATGTTATTCAGGAAATGTACTGTGTACAATTTGGAATGTGCAATAAATACTGGCCTTGCCAGCGACACCCTCGTAAATCTCCTCTGTACCTCTCTAGTACAGTCACATCTTTCCTGTAATGTGGTGACCAGAACTGTGCGCAGTACTCTAGTTGTGGCCTAACTAGTGTTTTATACAGTTCTAGCATAACCTTCCTGCTCTTATATTCTATGCTTTGGCTAATAAAGGAAAGTATCCCGTATGCCTTCTTAACCACCTTATCTACCTGTCCTGCTACCTGACATGCACTCCAAGGTCTTTCTTTTCTTCATGTGGAGATGCCGGTGATGGACTGGGGTTGACAATTGTAAACAATTTTACAACACCAAGTTATAGTCCAGCAATTTTATTTTAAATTCACAAGCTTTCGGAGATTTTCTCCTTCCTCAGGCAAATGTTTCAAGAGCTCTTGAAACATTTGCCTGAGGAAGGAGAAAATCTCCGAAAGCTTGTGAATTTAAAATAAAATTGCTGGACTATAACTTGGTGTTGTAAAATTGTTTACAATTTTCTTTTCTTCAACACCTCTCAGTATCCTCCCATTTATTGTGTATTCCCTTGCCTTGTTTGCCCTCCCCAAATGTATTACCTCACACTTCTCCAGATTGAATTCCATTTGCCACTTTTCTGCTCACCTGACCAGCCTGTTGATATCTCCCTGCGGTCTACAGCTTTCCTCCTCACTATCAACCACATTGCCAATTTTTGTATCATGTAAACTTCTTAATCATGCCCCCTACATTTAAGTCTAAATCATTAATATATACCACAAAAAGCAAGGGACCCAGTACTGAGCCCTGCGGAACCCCACTGGAAATAGCCTTCCAGTCAAATGAGCCAATTTTGGATCCAACTTGTCACTTTCTCTTGGATCCCATGGGCTTGTACTTTTCTGACCAGTCTGCCACATGGGACCTCGTCAAAAGCCTTGCTAAAATCCATATTGACTACATCAAACGCGCTACCCTCATCGACCCTCCTTGTTACCTCCTCAAAAAATTCAATCAAGTTAATCAGACATGACCTTCTCGTAACAAATCCATGCTGACTGTCCTTGATTAGTCCGTGCCTTTCTAAATGACGATTAATACTGTCCCTCAGAATTGTTTCCAATAATTTGCCCACCACCGAGGTTAGGCTGACTGGCCTGGAATTACTCGGTCTATCCCTTTCTATCTTTTTAAACAACGGTACAATGTTAGCAGTCCTCCAATCCTTCGGCACCACACCTGTATCCAGTGAGGGTTGGAAAATGCTGGTCAGAGCCTCTGTTATTTCTTCCCTTGCTTCTCTTAACAACCTGAGATACATTTCATCCGGTCCTGGCGATTTATCTACTTTCAAAGATGCTAAACCCTTTAATACTTCCTCCCTCACTATGTTTATCCCATCCAATATTTCACACTCCTCTTCCTTAACTACAATGACTGCATCGTCCCCCTCTTTTGTGAGGACAGACGCAAAGTATTCATTAAGAATCACACCCATGTCTTCCACCTCAACCGACAGGTTACCCTTTTGGTCTCTAATAGGCCCGACTGCATTTTGAACCTGACATTTATCATAAGCCCCCTTTTTCTGTTTTATTTTAATCTCTCAGGGAGCTCTAGCTTTGGATGCCCTACCTTTCCCGCTTGTAGGAATGTGTCTAGTCTATATCCGAACTATCTCCTCTTTGAAGCCCTCCAATTGCCCATTTACTATTTTACCTGCCAATCTTTGATTCCAGTGCACCAGGGCCATATCCCTTTTCAACTCTCTGAAATTAGACCTCCTCCAGTTGAGTATTTTTACACTTGTCCTTTTTCATAAGTTCTCTAAACCTAATGATATTGTGATTAGTGTTTCCTTCCTTGTTGGGCTGGATACATACTGATTAAGAAAGTTCTCTTGAACATATTTCAGAAATTCCACCCTTTCTTTGCCCTTTACACTGTTATTTTCCCAGTTTATATCAGGATAATTGTAGTCCCCCATTATCACTACTCCATTGTTCTTCTATCTTTCTGAATTTTTTTTTATTCGTTCATGGGATGTGGGTGTCGCTGGCGAGGCCGGCATTTATTGCCCATCCCTAATTGCCCTTGAGAAGGTGGTGGTGAGCCGCCTTCTTGAACCGCTGCAGTCCGTGTGGTGAAGGTTCTCCCACAGTGCTGTTAGGGAGGGAGTTCCAGGATTTTGACCCAGCGACGATGAAGGAACGGCGATATATTTCCAAGTCGGGATGGTGTGTGACTTGGAGGGGAACGTGCAGGTGGTGTTGTTCCCATGTTCCTGCTGCCCTTGTCCTTCTAGGTGGTAGAGGTCGCAGGTTTGGGAGGTGCTGTCAAAGAAGCCTTGGCGAGTTGCTGCAGTGCATTCTGTGGATGGTAGCTACGGTGTACCGGTGGTGAAGGGAGTAAATGTTTAGGGTGGTGGATGGGGTGCCAATCAAGCGGGCTGCTTTGTCCTGGATGGTGTCGATCTTCTTGAGTGTTGTTGGAGCTGCACTCATCCAGGCACGTGGAGAGTATTCCATCACACTCCTGACTTGTGCCTTGTAGATGGTGGAAAGGCTTTGGGGAGTCAGGAGGTGAGTCACTCGCCGCAGAATACCCAGCCTCTGACCTGCTCTTGTAGCCACAGTATTTATATGGCTGGTCCAGTTAAGTTTCTGGTCAATGGTAACTCCCAGGATGTTGATGGTGGGGGATTCGGTGATGGTAATGCCACTGAATGTCAAGAGGAGGTGGTTAGACTCTCTTGTTGGAGATGGTCATTGCCTGGCACTTGTCTGGCGCGAATGTTACTTGCCACTTATCAGCCCAAGCTTGTATTTTGTCCAGGTCTTGCTGCATGCAGACACGGACTCCTTCTTTATCTGAGGGGTTGCGAATGGAACTGAACACTGTGTAATCATCAGCAAACATTTCTGACCTAATGATGGAGGGTAGGTCATTGATGAAGCAGCTGAAGATGTTTGGGCCTAGGACACCGCCCTGAGGAACTCCTGCAGCAATGCCCTGGGGCTGAGATGATTGGCCTCCAACAACCTCATCTTACTTTGTGCTAGGTATGACTCCAGCCACTGGAGAGTTTTCCCCCTGATTCCCATTGACTTCAATTTTTCTAGGGATCATTTGTGCCACACTCGGTCAAATGCTGTCTTGATGTCAAAGGCAGTCACTCTCACCTCACCTCTGGAATTCAGCTCTTTTGTCCATGTTTGGACCAAGGCTGTAATGAGGTCTGGAGCCGAGTGGTCCTGGCAGAACCCAAACTGAGCATTGGTGAGCAGGTTATTGTCAGTGCCGCCTGATAGCACTGTCGACGACACCTTCATAGAATCATAGAATCATAGAAGTTACAACATGGAAACAGGCCCTTCGGCCCAACATGTCCATGTCGCCCAGTTTATACCACTAAGCTAGTCCCAATTGCCTGCACTTGGCCCATATCCCTCGATACCCATCTTCCCCATGTAACTGTCCAAATGCTTTTTAAAAGACAAAATTGTACCCGCCTCTACTACTGCCTCTGGCAGCTCGTTCCAGACACTCACCACCCTTTGAGTGAAAAAATTGCCCCTCTGGATCCTTTTGTATCTCTCCCCTCTCACCTTAAATCTGTGCCCCCTCGTTATAGACTCCCCTACCTTTGGGAAAAGATTTTGACTATCGACCTTATCTATGCCCCTCATTATTTTATAGACTTCTATAAGATCACCCCTTAACCTCCTACTCTCCAGGGAATAAAGTCCCAGTCTGTCTAACCTCTCCCTGTAAGTCAAACCATCAAGTCCCGGTAGCATCCTAGTAAATCTTTTCTGCACTCTTTCTAGTTTAATAATATCCTTTCTATAATAGGGTGACCAGAACTGTACACAGTACTCCAAGTGTGGCCTCACCAATGCCCTGTACAACTTCAACAAGACATCCCAACTCCTGCATTCAATGTTCTGACCAATGAAACCAAGCATGCTGAATGCCTTCTTCACCACCCTATCCACCTGTGACTCCACTTTCAAGGAGCTATGAATCTGTACTCCTAGATCTCTTTGTTCTATAACTCTCCCCAACGCCCTACCATTAACGGAGTAGGTCCTGGCCCGATTCGATCTACCAAAATGCATCACCTCACATTTATCTAAATTAAACTCCATCTGCCATTCATCGGCCCACTGGCCCAATTTATCAAGATCCCGCTGCAATCCCAGATAACCCTCCTCACTGTCCACAATGCCACCAATCTTGGTGTCATCCGCAAACTTACTAACCATGCCTCCTAAATTCTCATCCAAATCATTAATATAAATAACAAATAACAGCGGACCCAGCACCGATCCCTGAGGCACACCGCTGGAAACAGGCATCCAGTTTGAAAAACAACCCTCGACAACCACCCTCTGTCTTCTGTCGTCAAGCCAATTTTGTATCCAATTGGCTACCTCACCTTGGATCCCATGAGATTTAACCTTATGTAACAACCTACCATGCGGTACCTTGTCAAATGCTTTGCTGAAGTCCATGTAGACCACGTCTACTGCACAGCCCTCATCTATCTTCTTGGTTACCCCTTCAAAAAACTCAATCAAATTCGTGAGACATGATTTTCCTCTCACAAAACCATGCTGACTGTTCCTAATTAGTCCCTGCCTCTCCAAATGCCTGTAGATTCTGTCCCTCAGAATACCCTCTAACAACTTACCCACTACAGATGCCAGGCTCACTGGTCTGTAGTTCCCAGGCTTTTCCCTGCCGCCCTTCTTAAACAAAGGCACAACATTTGCTACCCTCCAATCTTCAGGCACCTCACCTGTAGCGGTGGATGATTCAAATATCTCTGCTAGGGGACCCGCAATTTCCTCCCTAACCTCCCATAACGTCCTGGGATACATTTCATCAGGTCCCGGAGATTTATCTACCTTGATGCGCGTTAAGACTTCCAGCACCTCCCTCTCTGTAATATGTACACTCCTCAAGACATCACTATTTATTTCCCCAAGTTCCCTAACATCCATGCCTTTCTCAACCGTAAATACCGATGTGAAATATTCATTCAGGATCTCACCCATCTCTTGTGGTTCCGCACATAGATGACCTTGTTGATCCTTAAGAGGCCCTACTCTCTCCCTTTTGCCCTTTATGTATTTGTAGAAGCTCTTTGGATTCACCTTTGCCTGATCTGCCAAAGCAATCTCATATCCCCTTTTTGCCCTCCTGATTTCTCTCTTAACTCTACTCCGGCAATCTCTATACTCTTCAAGGGATCCACTTGATCCCAGCTGCCTATGCTTGTCATATGCCTCCTTCTTATTTTTGACTAGTGCCTCAATCTCCCGAGTCATCCAAGGTTCCCTACTTCTACCAGCCTTGCCCTTCACTTTATAAGGAATGTGCTTACACTGAACCCTGGTTAACACACTTTTGAAAGCCTCCCACTTACCAGACGTCCCTTTGCCTGCCAACAGACTCTCCCAATCAACTTCTGAAAGTTCCTGTCTAATACCATCAAAATTGGCCTTTCCCCAATTTAGAATTTTAACTTTTGGGCCAGACCTATCCTTCTCCATAGACCTTCCGTCACTTTGCTGATGATTGAGAGTAGACTGATGGGGCAGTAATTGGCCGGATTGGATTTGTCCTGCTTTTTATGGACAGGACATACCTGGGCAATTTTTCACATTGTCGGGTAGATGCCAGTGTTGTAGCTGTACTGGAACAGCTTGGCTAGAGGCGCAGCTGGTTCTGGAGCACAAGTCTTCAGCTCTACAGCTGGGATGTTGTCGGGGCCCATAGCCTTTGCTGTATCCAGTGCACTCAGCTGTTTCTTGATATCATGTGGAATGAGTCGAATTGGCTGAAGACTGGCTTCTGTGATGGTGAGGATATCGGGAGGAGGCCGAGATGGATCATCCACTCGGCACTTCTGGCTGAAAACGATTCAGCCTTGTCTTTTGCACTCATCTGCTGAACTCTGCCATCATTGAGGATGGGGATGTTCACAGAGCCTCCTCCTCCCGTTAGTTGTTTAATTGTCCACCACCATTCATGACTGGATGTGGCAGGATGGCAGAGCTTTGATCTGATCCGTTGGTTGTGGAATCGCTTCGCTCTGTCTATAGCATGTTGCTTCCGCTGTTTAGCATGCTTGTAGTCCTGTGTTGTAGCTTCACACCTCATTTTTAGGTATGCCAGGTGCTGCTCCTGGCATGCTCTTCTACACTCATTGAACCAGGGTTGATCCCCTGGCTTGTTGGTAATGGTACAGTGAGGAATATGCCGGGCCATGAGGTTACAGATTGTGCTGGAATACAATTCTGCTGCTGCTGTTGGCCCACAGCACCTCATGGATGCCCAGTTTTGAGCTGCTCGATCTGTTCTGAATCTATCCCATTTAGCACGGTGATAGTGCCACACAACACGTTGGATGGTCTCCACAAGGACTGTGCGGTGATCACTCCTACCAATACTGTCATGAACAGATGCATCTGTGACAGGTAGATTGGTGAGAATGAGGTCAAGTAAGTTTTTCCCTCGTGTTGGTTCGCTCACCACCTGAGGCAGGCCCAGCCTGGCAGCTATGTCCTTCAGGTTTCGGCCAGCTCGGTCAGTAGTGGTGCTACCGAGCCACTCTTGGTGATGGACATTGAAGTCCCCCTCCCAGAGTACATTCTGTGCCCTTGCTACCCTCAGTGCTTCCTCCAAGTGGTGCTCAACATGGAGGAGGACTGATGTCATCAGCTGAGGGAGGACGGTAGTTGGTAATCAGCAGGAGGTTTCCTTGCCCATGTTTGGCCTGATGCCATGAGATTCGGAGTCAATGTTGAGGATTCCCAGGGCCACTCCCTCCTGACTGTATATCACTGTACCGCCACCTCTGGTGGGTCTGTCCTGCCGGTGGGACAGGACATACCCAGGGATGGTGATGGAAGAGTCTGGGAAGTTGGCTGAAAGGTGTGATTCTGTGAGTATGGCTATGTCAGGCTGTTGCTTGACTGGTCTGTGGGACAGCTCTCCCAATGTTGACACAAGTCCCCAGATGTTAGTGAGAAGGACTTTGCAGGGTCGACTGGGCTTGGTTTGTCTTTGTCGTGTCCGGTGCCTAGTGGTCCGATGCCAGGTGGTCCGTCCGGTTTTATTCTTATTATGACTTTTTTTTAGCGAGGTTTTACAACTGAGTGGCTTAAGAATCAACCACATTGCTGTGGGTCTGGAATCACATATAGGCCAGACCGGGTAAGGACGGCAGGTTTCCTCCCCTGAAGGGCATTAGTGAACCAGATGGGTTTTTACGACAATCCGGTAGTTTCATGGTCACCATTACTGATACTAATTTTTTTTAAATTCCAGGTTTAATTTAATTGAATTTAAATTCTCTAGCTACCATAGGGGGATTTGAACTCATGATTCCGAATTACTAGTCCAGTGACATGACCACTGTGCTACAGTACCCACAATCCTTTTGGAGATGAAGTCCCGTCTTCACACTGAGGACACCATCCAGCATGTTGTGTGGCACTACCACCGTGCTAAATGGGATAAATTCAGAACAGATCCAGCAGCTCAAAACTGGGCATCCATGAGGCGCTGTGGGCCATCAGCAGCAGCAGAATTTGTGAAATTTACTCCTCTATCCCCAGCCCACTATTTGGTGGCCTATAGTATACACCCAGCAGCATAACAGCTCCTCTTCTGTTCCTTAGCTCTACCCAAATAGATTCTGTCTTTTAACCCTCAAGCACATCATCCCTTTCCAGAGCTGTAACATTATATTTGATCAATATTGCCACCCCCCTCATTTTTTTCCATCCCTATTTTTCCTGATTATATTGTAGCCAGGAATATTTTGTGCCCATTTCTCCCCTTGTTTGAGCCAGGTCTCCATTATTGCCACTATATCATAACCCCATGTGGCAACTTGTGCCTGCAGCTCATCACCCTTATTTTCCGTGCTCCTTGCACTGATGCACATGCACGCCAATCCTACCTTAGTCACCCCTGTCTGATCACTCCTCTTTCTGAACTACTCTTTATTCTAATGCTGTTTGTGTCTCTGTGCACCTTGTTTCTCCTCTCTGATGTTTCATCCTGGTTCCCCTCCCCCTACTAAAGTAGTTTAAACCCTCCCCCACAGCACTAGTTAACCTCCCCACGAGGACATTGGCCCCAGCCCTTTTGAGGTGCAACCTGTCCACCTTGTACAGGTCCCTCCTGCTCCAGAACTGGTCCCAATGCTCCAGGAATTTGAAGCCCTCCCTCCTGCACCATTTAAGATAAGGGGTTGGCCATTTACGACCGAGATGAGGAAAAATTTCTTCACTCAGAAGGTTGTGAATCTTTGGAATTCCCTACACCAGAGGGCTGTGAATGCTCAGTCGTTGAGTATATTCAAGACTGAGATCAACGGATATTTGGACACCAAGGGAATCACGGGATATGGGAAAGGGTGGGAAAGTGGAGTTAAGGTAGAAGATCAGCCATGATCTTATTGAATGGTGGAGCAGGCTTGAGGGGCCTATGGCCTACTCCTGCTCCTATTTCTTATGTTCTTATGTTCCTATTTCTCCAGCCACGTATTAACCTGCTTTATCTTACTGTTTCTATAATCACCAGCACGTGGCACTGGGAGTAATCCAGAGATTGCCACCTTTGAGGTCTTGCTCTTTAACTTCCTCCCTAGCTCCTAAAACTCTGTCTGTAGGACCTCAACACTTTTCATACCTATGTCATTGATATGATTGAATTTCCCAAAGCTCCCCACACTTGGGTTTTTCTCGTGTCATTTCTGGGTCTATTGTAGACTAATTGATTGAGATTGATTGCCATGATTAGTCAATAACTCCATTATCATTGTACCATGCGACTACCAGGATGGTAGAAGGCGAACTAGATGGACCTTGGCCTTTTCTCATCTAGCAATTCCTATGTTCCTATTAATTTGATATTAGGTTTGAGAGAGAGAAGGGCAAGTCTCAAACCAAGATTTTACATTTATGTAAGGCAAACATTGAAGATATGAGAAGTGAATTGACCACAGTAAACTTGGCTGGACTGTTAATGGGTAAACATACAAACAGTGGGAAGTATTCAAAAAAATACGATACAAAACTAATACATTGAGTTACACTGAGTCTACCACAAAAACAGGCCATTCGGCCCAACTGGTCTGTGACAGCAATTGTGCTCCACATGAGCCTCCTCCTTCCCTACTTCATCTACCCTTATCAGCATATCCTTCTATTCCTTTCTCCCTCATGTGCTTATCCAGCTTCCCCTTAAATGCATCGATGCAATTTGCCTCAACTACTCCTTGTGGTAGCGTGGTTCACCTTCTTACCACCCTTTGGATAAAGAGGATTCTCCCGAATTCCCTATTGGATTTATTAGTGACTATCTTATATTGATGACCTCTGGATTTGGACTCCCCCACAAGTGGAAACATTTTCTCTCGTCTACCCTATCCTTTCATTATCTCAAAGACCTCTAACAGGTCACCCCTCAGCCTTCGCATTTGTAGAGAAAAGAACCAGCCTGTTTAGTTTTTCCTGATAAGTATATCCTCTCAGTTCTGGAATCATCCTTGTGAATCTTTTTTGCACCTTCTCCAATGCTTCTATGTCCTTTTTATAATACAGAGACCATATCTGTTCACAGTGTTCCAAGTGTGGTCTAACCAAGGTTCTATACAAGTTTAACATAACTTCTCTGCTTTTCATTTCTACCCATCTAGAAATGAACCCAAGTGCTTGGTTTGCCTTTTTTATGGCTTTATTAACCTGAGTCACTACTTCTGGTGATTTGTGTATCTGTACCCCAAGATCCCTTTGCTCCTCTACCCCATTTAGACTCTTAGGGCCCGATATTAGGAGGGAGGCGGGTTGGCAGCGGGGGGTCGACTGGGCACGTGGGTAACGCGTCCAGTGAAATCGGGGTTCTCCGCACGCGATCGCAGCCTAATTGAGGGTACTTACGCGTGCTTCCAGGTTTCCCGTTGCAGACCTGCGCAGCGGGCGCACTGCGCAACCGCATCACAGGCTGTCAGCAGGAGGAGCCCTATTTAAAGGGGCAGTCCTCCGGTGCTCCTCCTGCAGCAAAGAACCAAAATTATAGAATGGAGCAGGCCAGAGGCAAGGCTGCTCCAAGGTTTTCTGACTCCTCACTCCAGGTGCTGCTCAATGGGGTGAGGAGGAGGAGGGAAATGTTTTTCCCATCAGATGGGAGGAAGTGGCCTGTCTCTGTCACCAAGAAGGCCTGGCTCAAGGTGGCCGAGGAGGTCAGCAGCAGCAGCAATGTCGGCCGAACCTGGGTCCAGTGCAGGAAGAGATTTAATGACCTAACCAGGTCAGCCAAAGTGAGTATACTTACGCACTCTCCCACACTCCGTCCTCCACATCACCTCCACCACCACACAACTCTTTCTGCACTGCCACCACAACCCTCTCGCATCACTCCTCACATCCACTCAACTATCATCCTCACCTTGCCTGCACTTACTCACCGCCCCTGTCCCCATTTGAACACTACCACGCAACCCAATCTTAAGAACATAAGAAATAGGAGCAGGAGTAGGCCAATCGGCCCCTCGAGCCTGCTCCGCCATTCAATAAGATCATGGCTGATCTGGTCCTAACCTCAAATCTAAAATCATGTCCAATTTCCTGCCCGCTCCCCATAACCCCTAATTCCCTTTACTTCTAGGAAACTGTCCATTTCTGTTTTAAATTTATTTAATGATGTAGCTTCCTGGGGCAGCAAATTCCACAGACCTACCACCCTCTGAGTGAAGAAGTTTCTCCTCATCTCAGTTTTGAAAGAGCAGCCCCTTATTCTAAGATTATGCCCCCTCGTTCTAGTTTCACCCATCCTTGGGAACATCCTTACCGCATCCACCCGATCAAGCCCCTTCACAATCTTATATGTTTCAATAAGATCGCCTCTCAATCTTCTGAACTCCAATGAGTAGAGTCCCAATCTACTCAACCTCTCCTCATATGTCCGCCCCCTCATCCCCGGGATTAACCGAGTGAACCTTCTTTGTACTGCCTCGAGAGCAAGTATGTCTTTTCTTAAGTATGGAGACCAAAACTGTATGCAGTATTCCAGGTGCGGTCTCACCTATACCTTATATAACTGCAGCAATACCTCCCTGTTTTTATATTCTATCCCCCTAGCAATAAAAGCCAACATTCCGTTGGCCTTCTTGATCACCTGCTGCACCTGCATACTAACCTTTTGATTTTCTTGCACTAGGACCCCCAGATCCCTTTGTACTGCAGTACTTTCCAGTTTCTCGCCATTGAGATAATAACTTGCTCTCCGATGTTTCCTGCCAAAGTGCATAACCTCACATTTTCCAATATTGTATTGCATCTGCCAAATCTCCGCCCACTCACCCAGCCTGTCTATATCCCCTTGGAGGTTTTTTATGTCCTCCTCACTCTCTACTTTCCCTCCCATCTTTTTATCATCTGCAAACTTTGATATGTTACACTCGGTCCCCTCCTCCAAATCGTTAATATAGATTGTAAAGAGTTGGGGACCCAGCACCGACCCCTGCGGAACACCACTGGCTACTGGTTGCCAGTCCGAGAATGTACCATTTATCCCAACTCTCTGCTTCCTGTTAGATAACCAATCCTCCACCCATGCCAGAATATTACCCCCAATCCAGTGATTCTTTATCTTGAGCAATAATCTTTTATGTGGCACCTTGTTGAATGCCTTCTGGAAGTCTAAATACACTACATCCACTGGTTCCCCTTTATCCACTCTGTACGTTATATCCTCAAAGAACTCAAGCAAATTTGTCAGACATGACTTCCCCTTCGTAAAGCCATGCTGACTTTGTCCTATTAAATTATGTTTATCCAAATGTTCCGTTACTGTCTCCTTAATAATAGACTCCAAAATTTTACCCACCACAGATGTTAGGCTAACTGGTCTATAATTTCCAGCTTTCTGCCTAGTAACCCTTTTTAAATAAGGGTGTTACATTAGCAGTTTTACAATCTGCCAGGACCTTTGCCGAGTCCAGAGAATTTTGGAAAATTATTACCAAAGCACCCACAATCCCTACTGCCACTTCCCTCAAGACCCTAGGATGTAAGCCATCAGGTCCAGGGGATTTATCCGCCTTGAGTCCCATTATTTTACTGAGTACCAATTCCTTAGTGATTTTAATCGTATTTAGCTCCTCCCCCCCGAGAGCCCCCTGTTTGTCCAGTGTTGGGATATTCTTAGTGTCCTCTACTGTAAAGACTGAAACAAAATATTTGTTCAGCATTTTTGCCATCTCCATGTTTCCCACCATTAATTTCCCGGTCTCATCCTCTAAGGGACCTACGTTTGCCTTAGCCACCCTTTTTCTTTTCATATAACTGTAGAAACTCTTGCTATCTGTTTTTTATATTTTTTGCTAATTTATTTTCATAATCTATCTTCCCTTTCTTAATCAATCCTTTCGTTACTTTTTGCTGTCTTTTGAAGACTTCCCAATCTTCTATCCTCCCACTAAGTTTGGATACCTTATATGTCCTTGTTTTTAGTCGGATACTATCCTTGATTTCTTTACTTAGCCACGGATGGCTGTCATTTCTTTTACACCCTTTTTTCCTCAGTGGAATATATTTTTTTTGAAAGTTGCAGAATAATTCCTTAAATGAACACCACTGTTCATGTACCGTCTTACCCTTTAAACTATTTTCCCAGTCCACTTTAATCAATTCCGCTGTCATACCATCATAGTCTCCTTTATTCAAGCTCAGTATGCTTGTTTGAGAACCAACCTTCTCACCCTCTAATTGGATATGGAATGTAACCATGTTATGGTCACTCATTCCAAGGGGATCCTTAACTAGGACATTATTAATTAATCCTGGCTCATTACACAGGACCAGGTCCAAGGTTGCTTGCCCCCTTGTAGGATCAGTTACATACTGCTCAAGAAATCCATCCCTAATACACTCAATAAACTCTTCCTCAAGGCTACCCTGCCCAATTTGATTTGTCCAGTTAATATGATAGTTAAAATCCCCCATAATTATAGCTGTTCCCTTATTACATGCCCCGACTATTTCCTGATTAATACTTCTTCCAGCAGAGTTGCAACTATTAGGAGGCCTATATACTACGCCCACGAGTGTTTTTTTCCCCTTATTATTCCTTATCTCTACCCAAACTGTTTCATTATCCTGATCCTTTGTCCCAATATCTTTTTTCTGTATTACAGTGATCCCTTCCCTTATTAACATAGCCACCCCACCTCCCCTTCCTTCCTGCCTGTCCTTCCTGATTGTTAAATACCCTGGCATATTTAATTCCCAGTCGTTGTCATCCTGCAGCCATGTTTCTGTAATGGCCACAAGATCATACCCATACGTCGTTATTTGTGCCGTTAACTCGTCCATTTTATTACG
This sequence comes from Heptranchias perlo, assembly GCF_035084215.1. NCBI lineage: Eukaryota > Metazoa > Chordata > Chondrichthyes > Hexanchiformes > Hexanchidae > Heptranchias > Heptranchias perlo. The sequence goes on along the minus strand of NW_027139315.1, from coordinate 135,780 downwards.
AATGCTACGTGCATTCAGATAAAGAACTTTCAAATATGTTTTGTGACACTTAGTTCCTGCTTTTTCCTTTTTTAACACTTTACCTTTTACTCCATACCTTCTGTCCCTTCCTGTTACGCTTTCCTCTGTCTCCCTGCTCAGGTTCCCAACCCCCTGCCACAGCTTTGATGCTGGGTTAATCGCCTTGCACCTTCTAGTTTTTATTTTATCTCTCGTGCCTAAAGTACACTTTCTTTCCGCTGCTCTACGCTTTTCCCTTTCACTTGTTCTTGAACAACTGTTTGTACTATTTGTATTGTAGATTTCCCCTGGGTCTTCCCCTCTCTTGCTGCTCTCAAATTTATTCCCTTCTGACTCCCCGCTCAGGTTCCCATCCCCCTGCCACTCTAGTTTAAACCTTCCCCAACAGCACTAGCAAACACCCCCACGAGGACATTGGTCCTGGTCCTGCTCGGGTGTAACCCGTCTCACTTGTACAGGTCCCACCTTGCCCAGAACCAGTCCCAATGTCCCAGGAATCGAAATCCCTCCCTCCTACACAATCCCTGCAGCCACGCATTCATCCTGTCTATTCTCCTGTTCCTATCCTCACTAGCACGTGGCACCAGTAGTAATCCTGAGATCACTACCTTTGAGGTCCTGCTTTTTAATTTATCTCCTAACTCCTTAAATTCACCTTGCAGGACCTCATCCCTTTTTTTACCTATGTCGTTGGTACCAATATGGACCACGACTACTGGCTGTTCACCCTCCCCCTCCAGAATGCCCTGCAGCCGCTCCGTGACATCCTTGACCCTTGCACCAGGGAGGCAACATACCATCCTGGAGTCACGTTTGCGGCCGCAGAAACGCCTATCTGTTCCCCTTACAATTGAATCCCCTATCACTATAGCCCTGCCACTCTTCTTCCTCCCCTCCTGTGCAGCAGAGCCACCCGTGGTGCCCCGAGCCTGGCTCTTGCTGCTTTCCCCTGATAAGCCATCTCCCCCAACAGTATCTAAAGCAGAATATCTGTTTGAGAGGGAGATGGCCCCAGGGGACTCCTGCTCTACCTGCCTAGTCCTTTTACTCTGCCTGGCGGTCACCCATTTCCTTTCTGCCTGCGTATTCTTTACCTGTGGTGTGACCACCTCACTGAACGTGCTATCCACGATAGTCTCAGCATCGCGGATGCTCCACAGCGAGTCCACCCGCAGCTCCAGCTCCGAAAGACGGTTAGCCAGTAGCTGCAGCTGAACACACTTCCTGCACACATGGTCGCCAGGGACACTGGTAGTGTCCATGACTTCCCACATAGTGCAGGAGGAGCATATCACAGGTGCGTGCTCTGCTGCCATGACTTGCCTTAGACTCTCAGACTCTCCTCCCGCTCTCGGTCTCTCCTTTTGTACTGCGCTCACCTCTCGGACTCTCCTCCCGCTCTAGGTCTCCCCTTTTGTACTGTGCTCACCTCTTGGACTCTCCTGCCTCACCTGTGACGTCGCACAGTAGTTTTCTCTTGTTGTAGGTCTGCTGCTGCTTTTATTCCCCAATCGCAGTCTTCTACTCTCAGGTACACTGCCGCTCTGGGGAAAAAGTCAGGAAAAGCAAGGCAAAGCAGCACCTCCTTCTCCCACTTCACCAAACTCCCACACTCACCGAACTCTCAGCAGCACACACTGTGTAGTCCGCACACATCTTCATACAATATCATGGCTATGTCTCACACGCACCCTCCCATGCATCTCCCTCACGGTCACCCCCACCCACACCAATGCATGCAGCGGGTCACCATGCAACCATCACTCAATCACGCCTCTGTCTTTTGCCTTGATAGGAGAAGAGATGCCAGAATGCCCGGGAGAGGGCAAGGACCGTAGGGGGCCCACCACACCAGGTGGTCCTAACGGACGCGGAGCGCAAGGCAATATAAATAAGCCGCACGCTGGAGTGCCTGTCCGTGGCGGACACCAAGACTGGGAGCGCACAAGTGGCTGGTGACAGAAATCTAACACAGCACTCATGATAGCGAATGATCTTAGCATCACTTGGCATGTGCAGCACCTCAACATCTGTCCACATGCCTAATATTGCTTTCTGTTCTCTTGCAGGGCAATTTGCGAGCGCCGTGACTGCGGAGGGCGATTCCTCAGAGGACCTGCCAGCCTCTGAGGGTGCATCATCACATCTGAGCGAGCCATCCACCAGCGCAGATACACACACCTCGGTGGGTCCCCGTCCTCACTTAGTTGGGCTTGCACATAGTGAGTCACCACACACGTGAGCACAAGCAGACACTAGTGGCAGGGGTAGCCGTGGAGAGTCCACGTCGGTGGGAGCACTCTTCTCAAGGCTCTGCTCAGCTGGACCCAGATGCTGAACCCTGGGGGCCAGCCGTGAAAAGGAGAGTCATCGAGGGGCAGCAGCACATTGCCAAGGCGCTGGAACAGGTGCCACGCACACTCTCCAGAATCGCGCAGAGGATGGAGGAGTCCAACTCCTGCATGAGGGGAATGGTGGCACAGGTACAGGAGGATATCTCCAAGATAGTGTTGCAGGGACGTTAAGGCATGGCTGCGATAGTGTCGCGGGTAGATGCAGGAATGTCTGCGTGGAGGGAAGGCTAGCCTCCATCGAGCATCAAGCACAGCTCATCAATGAGTCCATTCAGACCCTGACAACGGCCGTTCGGATTCAGGGTGAGCAACATTCTGCCGCCTTGAACAGGCTGACAGACACTTTACAGATGGCTGTCCAAGGCTTCACACAAGTCCTCCAAACTGTCGTCCAGCAGGGTGGAAGGAGTGATATGGGCCTGGCCCAGGAGAGGGATGATAGCGAAAGGGAACATGGAAGTGGGGACGCCACTCAAAGCACTCCCACGTCTCACCCGTTGCCCCCCTCTCAACCAGTCTGCCCCTGCACAGGTGCAGGTGGAGCAGTCTTTGGAGGGGCCCTCACGGGCACCGAAACCCAGAGGGCGTCGGCCCAAAGCATCTAATCAGTCAGGGCATGGACAAGAGCAACCTGCCACTACCTCTGCTGAAGCCACAGGGGTAGCACCACGTAGGGGTTCCTGTAAACGTAAGGCTAAGGTTTTGTGAGCACAAAGGGGATGCACAAGTGTGTATGACAGAATGTCATGTTTTTCACTTAGTTTTGTTTGTTTTGCCAACCACATTAAAATTTATTATCACCACTACTGCCACGTCTTTGCAAATCCTGTCTGGTTTGAGCAATAATGCCCTTTCCTGACGATCACCATGAAGACCCACACCTGATGCCACCCATTGGATCACTGCAGAGTGGGTGTAGGTGTATTTGCAGGGCTCTTTTGTGCAGATGACTGAGAGACGTCGGCGATGTCCCCGGTGGCACCCTGGAAGGATGCGAAGCAGAAGTTGTTGAGGGCAGTGGTGACTTTGACAGCGACAGGTAAGAAGATGGTGCTCGGGCCAGCCGGGAGCAACTCGGCATGAAGGAGGCTGCAGATGTCCGCAACTACATGTCGAGTGACTCTGAGCCTCCGTGTGCACTGCTGCTCAGAGAGGTCCAGGAAGCTGAGCCTCGGTCTGTGGACCCTGTGGCGAGGGTAGTGCCCTCTGCGACGCATCTCTCTCTGCGGTTGCCCTCCCTCCTGCTGTGCAGGTGGATGTGTCACAGCACTGTGTTGTGGAGCGCCACGTGTCAGAGGTGGACGGCGTGGATGGCGATGCTGGTGATGCTGTTCGTCCTCCGATGAGGTCATCACTGCAGCTATGGCGGCCCCCATCCGCAAGATGTACGTTTTAGGGGGTCCGCAAGATAGGTAAATGTGTCTGCACACCGGAGTTGAGGTTCCAAGCTGGTGAATTTTGTTGTTAGGAGGAGGGTGGTGGAGGCCAAACTTTGTCCAAAGTGACAGAGTGGCCTCCTGCAATGAGTGAGGGTCTCCCCCCCGCACCTGTCAAATGGACCTTTGCAGCTCCCACAGGCTGGTGGCTCTAACACATCTGTTTCAACTGGGAGTGTTTTCCCCAGTACGGTAAACAGTCCCAGTTGATATGAAAATCCCAACCCTCCTAAAATATCCTCCCAATCAGGTCTGCAAACGACCTGAACTATCTAATTAATTGGTTTAAGTGGGATCCCGACGGCTTTAATTGCCGGTGGGAGTCCCGCATGCGGGGGCTGCGCGCACATCTAAGTACGTCATTGGGGAACCCGGAGGTGGGCGGGTTGGAGCCGGGCTCCGGACCCGCCCCGGGAATCCTCAATTTTAGCAGCCCCCCCACCACGAACGCACCCGCTCGGCCATCCAAAAATCGACCCCTTAGTATCCAAGCAGTATGAGGTCTCCTTATTGTACCTATCAAAATGCACCACCTCACACATACCTATATTGAAATTCATTTGCAAATTACACACCCATACTGCAAGTTTATTAATGTCTTCCTGTATTTTAACGCAGTCCTCATTTGTATTGACTATAACATAGAATCATAGAATCATAGAAAATAGGAGCAAGAGTAGGCCATTCAGCCCTTCGGGCCTGCTCCGCCATTCAAAATGATCATGGCTGATCGTCTAACTCAGTTCCCTGTTCCTGCTTTTTCCCCATATCCCTTGATCCCTTTAGCATTAAGAAATATATCTATCTACTTCTTAAATATATTCAGTGACTTGGCCTCCACTGCCTTCTGTGGTAGAGAATTCCACAGGTTCACCACCCTCTGAGTGAAGAAATTTCTCTTCATCTCGGTTCTAAATGGCATACCCCGTATCCTGAGACTGTGACCCCTGGTTCTGGACTCCCCAGCCATCGGGAACATCCTCCCTGCATCTAGTCTGTCTAGTCCTGTTAGAATTTTATATGTTTCAATGAGATCCCCTCTCATTCTTCCAAACTCTAGTGAATATAGGCCTAGTCGACCCAATCTCTCCTCATATGTTAGTCCTGCCATCCCAGGAATCAGTCTGGTAAACCTTCGTTGCACTCCCTCCATGGCAAGGATATCCTTCCTCAGATAAGGAGACCAAAACTGCACACAATACTCCAGATGTGGTCTCACCAACACCCTCTATAACTGCAGTAAGACATCCTTGCTCCTGTACTCAAATCCTCTTGCAATGAAGGCCAACATACCATTCGCCTTCCTAACTGCTTGCTGCACCTGAATGCTCGCTTTCAGCGACTGATGTACAAGGACACCCAGATCTCGTTGCACCTCCCCTTTTCCCAATCTGTCACCATTCAGATAATAATCTGTCTTTCTGTTTTTACAACCACGTTATACTGCATCTGCCATGTTCTTGCCCACTCACCCAACTTGTCTAAATCACATTGGAGCCTCTTTGCATCCTCCTCACAGCTCACATTCCACCCCAGCTTTGTGTCGTCTGCAAACTTGGAAATATTACATTTAGTTCCCTCATCCAAATCATTGATACATATTGTGAATAGCTGGGGCCCAAGCACTGATCCCTGCAGTACCCCACTAGTCACTGTCTGCCAACTGGAAAAAGACCTGTTTATTCCTACTCTCTGTTTCCTGTCTGTCAACCAATTCTCAATCCATGCCAGTATATTCCCCCAATCCCCTGTGCTTTAATTTTGCACACTAACCTCTTGTGTGGGACCTTATCAAAAGCCTTCTGAAAATCCAAGTACACCACATCCACTGGTTCTCCCCTATCTATTCTACTAGTTACATCCTCAAAAAACTCCAGTAGATTTGTTAAGCATGATTTCCCTTTCATAAACCCATGCTGACTTTGTCCAATCCCGTTAATGCCCTCCAAGTGTTCTGTTATCACATCTTTTATGATAGACTCCAGCATTTCCTTCAGTTCCTCCCTCTTACTAGATCCTTGGTTCCCTAACATTTCTGGCAGGTTATTTGTGTCCTCCTTTGTGAAGACAGAACCAAAGTATGTGTTTAATTGTTCTGCCATTTCTTTGTTCCCCATTATAATTTCCCCCATTTCTGACTGTAAGGGACCTGCATTTTTCTTCACTAATCTTTTTCTCTTGACATATTATGGAAACTTTTAGTCCGTTTTTATGTTCCCTGCTAGTTTACTCTCATACTCTATTTTTCCCCTCTTAATCAATCTCTTTGTCCTCCTTTGCTGAATTCTAAACTGCTCCCAATCCTCAGGCTTGCCTCTTTTTCTGGCAATTTTATGTGTCTCCTCTTTGGATCTAATACTATCCCTAATTTCTTTTGTAAACCACGGTTGAGCCACCTTTCCTGTTTTATTTTTGCGCCAGACAGGAATGAATGTAATTCCTGCACATGTTCTTTAAATATTAACCATTGCCTATCTACCGTCATCCCTTTTAGTAAAGTTCCCCAATCTATCCTATCCAACTCACACCTCATATTTTCGTAACTTCCTTTATTTAGATTCAGGACCCTAGTTTCGGATTCAACTACTTCACTCTCCATCTTAATGAGGAATTCTATCATGTTATGGTCGCTCTTCCCTAAGGGACCCTGCACAACAAGATTGTTAATTAATCCTTTCTCATTGCACAATACCCAGTCTAGGATCGCCTGTTCTCTAGTTGGTTCCTCAATGTATTGGTCCAGAAATCCATCACTTACACACTCCAGGAATTCCTCCCCCACAGTATTATTGCTAATTTGGTTCGACCAATCTATATGTAAATTAAAGTCACCCATGATTATAGTTGTACCCTTCTTGCATGCATCTCTAATTTCCTGTTTAACGTCCCCCCCTACATCTCCACTACTGTTTGGGGGCCTATAGACAACTCCCATCAAAGTTTTCTGCCCCTTGGTGTTCCTTAGCTCCACCCATACAGATTCCACATCGTGATTTTCCGAGCCAATATCCTTCCTCACTATTGCATTGATTTCATCCTTTACTAACAACGCTACCCCACCTCCTTTCCCTTTTTGCCTGTCCTTCCTAGATATTGAATACCCCTGGATGTTCAGCTCCCATCCTTGGTCACCCTGCAGCCATGTCTCCGTAATCGCAACTATGTCATACCCGTTAATATCTATCTGCGCTGTTAATTCATCTACCTTATTGCGAATGCTCTGCGCATTAAGACACAATGCCTTTAGACGTGTCTTTTTAAGATTGCTAGTCATCTTAGTTTTATTTTGCACTATGGCCCTATTTGTTTTTCGCCCTTGTTTTCTCTGCCTTCCACTATTGCTTCTTCCTTTTCTGTCTTTTGTTTCTATCCTTGTTTCTCCCTCCTCTGTCTCCCTGCTCAGGTTCCCATCCCCCTGCCATTCTAGTTTAAACCTTCCCCATCAGCACTAGCAAACACCCCCGCGAGGACATCGGTCCCGGTCTTGCTCGGGTGTAACCCGTCCCGCTTGTACAGGTCCCACCTTCCCCACAACCGGTCCCAATGTCCCAGGAATCTAAATCCCTCCCTCCTACACCATCCCTGCAGCCACACATTCATCTGGTCTATTCTCCTGTTCCTATACTCACTAGCACGTGGCACTGGTAGTAATCCTGAGATCACTATCTTTGAGGTCCTGCTTTTTAATTTATCTCCTAACTCTTTAAATTCACCTTGCAGGACCTCATCTTTTTTTTTAAACCTATGTCGTTGGTACCGATATGGACCACGACTACTGGCTGTTCACCCTCCCCCTCCAGAATGCCCTGCAGCCGCTCCGTGACATCCCTGACCCTAGCACCAGGGAGGCAACATACCATCCTGGAGTCACGTTTGCGGCCGCAGAAACGCCTATCTATTCCCCTTACAATTGAATCCCCTATCACTATAGCCCTGCCACTCTTCTTCCTCCCCTCCTGTGCAGCAGAGCCACCCGTGATGCCCCGAACCTGGCTCTTGCTGCTTTCCCCTGATAAGCCATCTCCCCCAACAAAATCTAAAGCGGTATATCTGTTTGAGAAGGAGACGGCCCCAGGGGACTCCTGCTCTACCTGCCTAGTCCTTTTACTCTGCCTGGCGGTCACCCTTTTCCTTTCTGCCTGCGTAATCTTTCCCAGCGGTGTGACCATCTCACTGAACGTGCTATCCACAATAGTCTCAGCATCGCGGATGCTCCACAGTGAATCCACCCACAGCTCCAGCTCCGAAATGCGGTTAGCCAGTAGCTGCAGCTGGACACATTTCCTGCACACATGGTCACCAGGGACACCTGTAGTGTCCATGACTTCCCACATAGTGCAGGAGGAGCATATCACGGGTGCGAGCTGTGCTGCCATGACTTGCCTTAGATTTACACTGCGCTCACCTCTCGGACTCTCCTCCCGCTCTCGGTCTCTCCTTTTATACTGTGCTCACCTCTCGGACTCTCCTCCCGCTCTCGGTCTCTCCTTTTATACTGCGCTCACCTCTTGGACTCTCCTGCCTCACCTGTGACGTCGCACAGTAGTTGTCTCTTGTTGCAGGTCTGCTGCTGCTTTTATTCCCCGCTCTCAGTCTTCTGCTGCTCAGGTCCGCCGCGCTCTGTGGAAAAAGTTAGGAAAAGCAAGGCAAAGCAGCACCTCCTTCCCCCACTTCCCCGAACTCCCACACTCACCAAACTCTCAGCTTTTCACTCTGTGCTCCATTGCACTCTGTGCTGTTGCACTCACAGGCCCCTGTATTTCTACTGCTTGTGACTGAGATGAGTCGGGCCTGCTCCTATTAATCCAGCTAACCAATTAACTAACTATAGCAGCTCTCCAGTAGGAGAGATTGCTTGTTTGTCTCTGCTTAAGCCGCCAGAAACTTAAAAATTTAAACTTTAAAATTGAACTTAAACAGTTGATAGCAATTTACACTAGAGTTTAAAAGAGATTAACCCTTAAACTCCCACACTCACCAAACTCTCAGCTGCTCGCTCTGTTGCACTCAGAATTCTTAATTTTGTGTTGTCCGCAAATTTTGAAATTGTACTTCTGATTCCCGAGTCCAAATTGTTGATGTAAATTGTGAACAACAGTGGTCCCAGCACCGATCCCTATGGAACACCACTTCCCACCTCTTGCCAGTCTGAGCAGCTACCCTTAATCCCTACTCTCTGTTTACTGTTTTGTAGCCAGCTTGCTATCGCTAACTCTATATGCTCTGACCTTAGTCTTGAGTCCACAGTGTGGCACCTTATCAAATGCCTTTAGAAAAGTACATACCCTTAAAAGGCAAAGGATCTGTTTGTGTAGTTAAGCAATCACAGTCAATAAATGAGCTAAGAGGCAGTATCAAGCTAAAAGAAAAGGCTCACACACGTGCAAGGAAAGTGACCTAATATCTCCTTCTGTGGCTCGGTGTCAAATTTTGTTTAATAATCGCTCCTGTAAAGTGCCATGGGACGTTTTACTACAATAAAAGTGCTATATAAATGCAAGTTGTTGTTGTGAGGGTGGGGAGGGCAGGGGAGAGGGGTTTAAGGAGATGGTTGGTAGTGGAGAAACAACACAGATTATGGGGCAACATGATGAGCATTTAACATGATGAAAGGATGGGACAGGTAGATGGAAGCAGATGGTTTCCAATAGTTGAGGGTCTAGAACGGGGGGCCAGATATACAAGATTAAATGTAAGAGAATTAGAACAGAGGGCAGGAAAAACTTCTTTACACAGAGAGTCGTGAGGCTGTGGAATTCACTTATAGAGTTAGTGGTTGAGGCAGGAACTATGTCAAAATTCAAGATTAGATTGGGTAGGGGGATGAAGGGATGTGGGAACAGGATGGGTAAATGTGATTAGGACTATTTGCTCATGTGGAGGGCCTGTTTCCGTGTTGTTACATCTTCTACGTAGAAGATTACACATTTTGGTGTGATACATTTTGGTAGGAAGAACGAGGAGAGGCAGTATAAACTAAAGGGTACAACTCTAAAGGGGGTGCAGGAACAGAAGACCTGGGGGTATATGTACACAGGTCGTTGAAGGTGGCAGGTCAGGTTGAGAAAGCGTTTAAGAAAGCATACATGATCCTGGGCTTTATAAATAGAGGCTTAGAGTACAAAAGCAAGGAGGTTATGTTGAAACTTTATTAACATAGAAAATAGGAGCAAAAGTAGGCCATTCGGCCCTTCGAGCCTGCTCCGCCATTCAATACGATCATGGCTGATCCTCTATCTCAACACCATATTTCCACTCTCTCCCCATACCCCTTGACGCCTTTTGTGTCTAGAAATCTATCGAGCTCCTTCTTAAATATATTCAGTGACTTGGCCTCCACAGCCTTCTGTGGTAGAGAATTCCACAGGTTCACCACCCTCTGAGTGAAGAAATTTCTCCTCATCTCAGTCCTAAATGTCCAACCCCTATCCTGAGACTGTGACCCCTCGTTCTGGACCCCCCAGCCAGGGGAAACATCCTCCCTGCATCCAGTCTGTCAAGCCCTGTCAGAATTTTATATGTTTCAATGAGATCCCCTCTCATTCTTCTAAATTCGAGTGAATACAGGCCGAGTTGACCCAATCTCTCCTCATATGACAGTCCTGCCATCCCAGGAATCAGTCTGGTGAACCTTCGCTGCACTCCCTCTATGGCAAGTATATCCTTTCTTAGGTAAAGAGACCAAAACTGCGCACAATACTCCAGGTGTGGTCTCACCAAGGCCCTGTATAACTGCAGTAAGACATCCTTGCTCCTGTACTTAAATCCTCTTGCAATGAAGGCTAACATACCATTTGCCTTCCTAACTGCTTGCTGCACCTGCATGTTTGCTTTCAGTGACTGGTGTACAAGGACACCCAGGTCCCCTTGTACATCAACATTTCCCAATCTATCACCATTTAAATAATACTCTGCCTTTCTGTTTTTCCTTCCGAAGTGGATAACTTCACATTTATCCACATTATACTGCATCTGCCATGTATTTGTCCACTCACTCAACTTGTCTAAATCGCCTTGAAGCCTCTTTGCATCCTCTTTACAACTCACGATCCCACCTAGTTTTGTGTCGTCAGCAAAGTTGGAAATATTACATTTGGTTCCCTCATCCAAATCATTGATATATATTGTGAATAGCTGGGGCCCAAGCACTGATCTCTGCGGTACCCCACTAGTCACTGTCTGCCACCCCGAAAAAGACCCATTTATTCCTACTCTCTGTTTCCTGTCTGTTAACCAATTTTCAATCCAAGCCAGTATATTACCCCCAATCCCATGTGCTTTAATTTTACACACTCTCTTATGTGGAACTTTATCAAAGGCCTTCTGAAAATCCAAATACACCACATCCTCTGGTTCTCCCTTATCTATTCTACCAGTTACATCCTCAGTAGGTTTGTCAAACATGATTTCCCTTTCATAAATCCATGTTGACTTTGTCTAATCCCGTTGATATTTTCTAAATGTCCTGTTATCACATCCTTTATAATGGACTCTAGCATTTTCCCTACTACTGATGTTAGACTAACCGGTCTGTAGTTCCCTGTTTTCTCTCTCTCTCCTTTTTTAAAAAAATAGTGGGGTTACATTTGCCGCCCTCCAATCTGCAGGAACTGTTCCATAATCTATAGAATTTTGGAAGATGACAACTAATAGTGCATCCACTATTTCCATGGCTACCTCTTTTAGTATTCTGGGATGCAGATTATCAGGCCCTGGGGATTTATCAGCTTTCAGTCCCATTAATTTCTCCAGCACTATTTTTTTAATAATACTAATTTCCTTTAATTCCTCCTTCTCACCAGTCCCTTGGTTCCCTCGCATTTCTGGGAAGTTATTTGTGTCCTCTTCCGTGAAGACAGAACCAAAGTATTTGTTTAATTGCTCTGCCGTTTCCTTGTTCCCCATTATAAATTCTCCCGTTTCTGACTGTAAGGGACCTACATTTGTCTTCACTGATCTTTTTCTTTTTACATAATTGTAGAAGCTTTTACAGTCCACTTTTATGTTCCTTGCAAGTTCACTCTCATACTCTATTTTACCCTCTTAATAAATCTCTTGGTCCTTTTTTGCTGAATTCTAAACTGCTTCCAATCCTCAGGCTTGCTACTTTTTCTGGCAACTTTATATGACTCCTCTCTGGATCTAATACTATCCTTAATTTCTTTTGTTAGCCATGGTTGGGCCGCTTTTCTTTGTGTGTTTTTGTGCCAGAAAGGAATGTTTTTTTTTTATTCGTTCACGGGATGTGGGCGTCGCTGGCAAGGCCGGCATTTATTGCCCATCCCTAATTGCCCTTGAGAAGGTGGTGGTGAGCCGCCTTCTTGAACCGCTGCAGTCCGTGTGGTGACGGTTCTCCCACAGTGCTGTTAGGAAGGGAGTTCCAGGATTTTGACCCAGCGACAATGAAGGAACGGCGATATATTTCCAAGTCGGGATGGTGTGTGACTTGGAGGGGAACGTGCAGGTGGTGTTGTTCCCATGCGCCTGCTGCCCTTGTCCTTCTAGGTGGTAGAGGTCGCGGGTTTGGGAGGTGCTGTCGAAGAAGCCTTGGCGAGTTGCTGCAGTGCATCCTGTGGATGGTGCACACTGCAGCCACAGTGCGCCGGTGGTGAAGGGAGTGAATGTTTAGGGTGGTGGATGGGGTGCCAATCAAGCGGGCTGCTTTATCTTGGATGGTGTCGAGCTTCTTGAGTGTTGTTGGAGCTGCACTCATCCAGGCAAGTGGAGAGTATTCCATCACACTCCTGACTTGTGCCTTGTAGATGGTGGAAAGGCTTTGGGGAGTCAGGAGGTGAGTCACTCGCCGCAGAATACCCAGCCTCTGACCTGCTCTCGTAGCCACAGTATTTATATGGCTGGTCCAGTTAAGTTTCTGGTCAATGGTGACCCCCAGGATGTTGATGGTGGGGGATTCGGCGATGGTAATGGCGTTGAATGTCAAGGGGAGGTGGTTAGACTCTCTCTTGTTGGAGATGGGCATTGCCTGGCACTTATCTGGCGCGAATGTTACTTGCCACTTATCAGCCCAAGCCTGGATGTTGTCCAGGTCTTGCTGCATGCGGGCTCGGACTGCTTCATTATCTGAGGGGTTGCGAATGGAACTGAACACTGTGCAGTCATCAGCGAACATCCCCATTTCTGACCTTATGATGGAGGGAAGGTCATTGATGAAGCAGCTGAAGATGGTTGGGCCTAGGACACTGCCCTGAGGAACTCCTGCAGCAATGCCCTGGGGCTGAGATGCTTGGCCTCCAACAACCACTACCATCTTCCTTTGTGCTAGGTATGACTCCAGCCACTGGAGAGTTTTCCCCCTGATTCCCATTGACTTCAATTTTACTAGGGCTCCTTGGTGCCACACTCGGTCAAATGCTGCCTTGATGTCAAGGGCAGTCACTCTCACCTCACCTCTGGAATTCAGCTCTTTTGTCAATGTTTGGACCAAGGCTGTAATGAGGTCTGGAGCCGAGTGGTCCTGGCGGAACCCAAACTGAGCATCGGTGAGCAGGTTATTGGTGAGTAAGTGTCGCTTGATAGCACTGTCGACGACACCTTCCATCATTTTGCTGATGATTGAGAGTAGACTGATGGGGCGGTAATTGGCCGGATTGGATTTGTCCTGCTTTTTGTGGACAGGACATACCTGGGCAATTTTCCACATTGTCGGGTGGATGCCAGTGTTGTAGCTGTACTGGAACAGCTTGGCTAGAGGCGCGGCTAGTTCTGGAGCACAAGTCTTCAGCACTACAGCTGGGATGTTGTCGGGGCCCATAGCCTTTGCTGTATCCAGTGCACTCAGCCGTTTCTTGATATGACGTGGAGTGAATCGAATTGGCCGAAGACTGGCTTCCGTGATGGTGGGGATATCGGGAGGAGGCTGAGATGGATTATCCACTCGGCACTTCTGGCTGAAGATGGTTGCAAACGCTTCAGCCTTGTCTTTTGCACTCACGTGCTGGACTCCGCCATCATTGAGAATGGGGATGTTTGCAGAGCCTCCTCCTCCCGTTAGTTGTTTAATTGTCCACCACCATTCACGACTGGATGTGGCAGGACTGCAGAGCTTTGATCTGATCCGTTGGTTGTGGAATCGCTTAGCTCTGTCTATAGCATGTTGCTTCCGCTGTTTAGCATGCACGTAGTCCTGAGTTGTAGCTTCACCAGGTTGGCACCTCATTTTTCGGTACGCCTGGCGCTGCTCCTGGCATGCTCTTCTGCACTCCTCATTGAACCAGGGTTGATCCCCTGGCTTGTTGGTAACGGTAGAGTGAGGAATATGCCGGGCCATGAGGTTACAGATTGTGCTGGAATACAATTCTGCTGCTGCTGATGACCCACAGTGCCTCATGGATGCCCAATTTTGAGCTGCTAGATCCGTTCTGAATCTATCCCATTTCGCACGGTGGTAGTGCCACACAACACGTTGGATGGTGTCTTCAGTGCGAAGACGGGACTTCATCTCCACGAGGACTGTGTGGTGGTCACTCCTACCAATACTGTCATGGACAGATGCATTTGCAACAGGTAGATTGGTGAGGACGAGGTCAAGTAAGTTTTTCCCTCATCTTGGTTCGCTCACCACCTGCCGCAGGCCCAGTCTAGCAGCTGTGTCCTTCAGGACTCGGCCAGCTCGGTCAGTCGTGGTGCTACCAAGCCACTCTTGGTGATGGACATTGAAGTCCCCCACCCAGAGTACATTCTGTGCCCTTGCTACCCTCAGTGCTTCCTCCAAGTGGTGCTCAACATGGAGGAGGACTGATTCATCAGCTGAGGGAGGACGGTAGGTGGTAATCAGCAGGAGGTTTCCTTGCCCATGTTTGACCTGATGCCATGAGATTTCATGGGGTCCAGAGTCAATGTTGAGGACTCCCAGGGTCACTCCCTCCTGACTGTATATCACTGTACCACCACCTCTGGTGGGTCTGTCCTGCCGGTTGGACAGGACATACCCAGGGATGGTGATGGAAGAGTCTGGGACGTTGGCTGAAAGATATGATTCTGTGAGTATGGCTATGTCAGGCTGTTGCTTGACTAGTCTGTGGGACAGCTCTCCCAATTTTGGCACAAGTCCCCAGATGTTAGTAAGGAGGACCTTGCAGGGTCGACTGGGCTTGGTGTTTTGCCGTTGTCGTTCTCCGGTGCCTTGTGGTCCGATGCCGGGTGGTCCGTCCGGTTTTATTCTTATTATGACTTTTCGTAGCGAGATTTTACAACTGAGTGGCTTGCTCGGCCATTTCAGAGGGCAATTAAGAATCAACCACATTGCTGTGGGTCTGGAGTCACATATCGGCCAGACCGGGTAAGGGCGGCAGGCTTCCTTCCCTAAAGGACATTAGTGAACCAGATGGGTTTTTACGACAATCCGGTAGTTTCATGGCCACCATTACTGATACTAGTATTTTAATTCCAGATTTTTAAAAAAAAATTTAATTAATTGAATTTAAATTCGCCAGCTGCCATGGTGGGATTTGAACTCATGACTCTGGATTTTAGTCCAGGCCTCTGGATTACTAGCCCAGATAACATAACCACTATGCTACCGTACCCGCAGGGTATAATTGTTTCAATTCATGCATTCGTTCCTTAAATGTTAGCCATTGCCTATCCACCGTTATGCCTTTTAATGAAGCTTCCCAATCTGTCATAGCCAACTCACTCCTCATACCTTCGTAGTTTCCTTTGTTTAGATTTAGGACCCTAGTGTTGGATTGGTTCAGCCACAATTGGAGTATTGTGTCCAATTCTGGACACCACACTTTCAGAAAGATGTGAAGGCCTTAGAGAGGGTGCAGAAAAGATTTACTAGAATAGTCCCAGGGATGAGGGACCTCAGTTCGAACCATAGAAAAGATACAGCACAGAAGGGGGCCATTCGGCCCATCGTGTCCGCGCTGGCTCGAAGAACAACCAGGTGCCCATTCTAATCCCACCTTCCAGCACCCAGTCCGTAGCCCTGCAGCTTACAGCACTTTAGGTGCAGGTCCAGGTACTTTTTCAAAGAGTTGAGGGTCCCTGCCTCTATCACCAATTCAGGCAGTGAATTCCATACACCCACCACCCTCTGGGTAAAAAAGTTTTTCCTCAAGTCCCCTCTAATCCTTCCGCCAATCAGCTTAAATCTATGTCCTCTAGTTCTTGAACTCTCCGCTAGGGGAAACAGGTACTTCCTGTCTACTCTATCTGGGCCCCTCATAATTTTGTACACCTCAATCAAGTCACCCCTCAGCCTCCTCTGCTCCAAGGAAAACAAAACCAGCCTATCCAATCTCTCCTCATAGCTGCAATTTTCAAGCCCTGGCAACATGCTTGTAAATCTTCTCAGTTACGTAGATAGACTGGAGAAGCTGGGGTTGTTGTCCTTAGAGCAGAGAAGGTTGAGAGGAGATTTGCTAGAGGTGTTCAAAATCATGACGGGTTTAGATAAAGTAAATAAAGAAAAACTGTTCCCACTGGCGGAAGGGTCACGAACCAGAGGACACAGGTTTCAGGTGATTGGCAAAAGAACCAAAGGCGAGTGGTTAGGATCTGGAATGCACTGCCCGTGGGATGGTGGAAGCAGGGTCAATTGTGGCTTTCAGAACGGAATTAGATAGGTACCTGAAGGAGAAACATTTGCAGGGCCACGGGGAAAGAGCGGGGGAGATGGACTAGCTGGATTGCTCTTGCAGAGAGCTGGCGCAGGCTAGATGGGCTGAATGGCCTCCTTCTGTGCCATAACCATTCTATGAGTCCATAATGCCCTCCAGGTGGAGGACCAGCAGACATCCAAGGAGGAAGATGCGAGGGAGATCCTCGGCACCAATCCATCTCAGAGAGTGGGGATAGGGAAGTTGGAGCTCCTGCAGCTGCAGTGGGTTCATCCGAGCAGATAGTTTTGTTGCACTGAAAGCATTGGAGAGATTGACGAGTGCTGGAATGCGTTTTCTCCAGAGAAGGATCTTGGACGGTGTCAGGTACACACTCTCTCTGGGGGTCAGGTTAGTAAGTGCCTCCAATAGGTCTGATCTCCCACAGATCAGTGAGCAACACTATCCAACCTCCACTCTCCAAGGAACTCACTCCCCCGGTGGTAGCAGTACGAGGGTTCGAGAGTTCTCTCTGCAGTGTTCCCACAGATTCCTTCACAGGGAGGAGTCAGTAGGGAGACACACGCTGCTTAGGGTTCATGCCCTGTGATGCAGCCTGCCATGGGACCATCCCAGGGACTCAGGGGTCCAGGGGGCTCATAGTCGAGGGGAGAAGTCGTCCGCATCACAGATCCCAGGCCTTAGGGCGGCTCTTATAAGGATGAGAATGGAGCACAGGACAGACCGTAAACTCACAAGGAGTAAGCATGGGGTTTGTGGTTACCAAATTATTCCAGGACCATCATGACATGGTGCCAATTGTTGTGATGATGGTGGGAACGATTGGTGAATTATTTTTGTTCAGACTGTCATCTTTCGCAGTGTGAGTGGAGGGACTGACACGGGATGTGGGATTGGGAGAGTGGCGAGCCTCGATGTTGGAGGTACAATGACAAGAGATGGGATCACACGACTGAAGCTCTCTGAGAAGTCGGTTTTGCAGGTCTTGACCTGCAGCTTTGATGGTGGTGGGAATGTTTTACACCAAAACTATGCCTAACAGAGTTCTGTTTCTGTTTCACAAACTTATCCATTTTATATCAGAATAACTGACCTGATTGAGGATAACCTGCATGCTAATAATCTGGTAAATAGCCACCATGGCTTCAGAAGGGAAGCAAGTATGTGATCAACCTCCTAGACTTTTCTTAAGGAGTGACACATTCTGTGACTTTTTTTGCTCTGACCATTACTGTCTGACAGTGTGGTGTTTTATACCTTTTTATATGGACATCAGTATATTCTGGGCAATTTATGCTACCTGCAGTGCAAAATATCACAGTAAAACGGTAAGTGTTAATCCTGTGGAACACTATCCCTCTCACAACACACAGAAGGGTGTAACTGTAGGATCATAGGGGACGGGAGTGTCTTTGGAAACTGGTTTTTGTTGTGAATACAGAGAGTTGGTGGACAGCCAGGTCTAGTCACCTTCGAATATGGGTACGATGCCCATTGGGACCTCCTGGCCATTCATTGGTATCTCAATCATGATGAACAATTTGCAAATCTTGTTCTGTGTCTCTCTCACAGATCAGCCATGATCTACTTGAATGGCGAAACAGGCTCGAGAGGCCGAATGGTCGACTCCTGCTCCTATGTTCTTAGTACCCTCAGGTAAATACCACTCATGCCTGAGGATTTGATTGTTTAGAGCCCTATCAACCTGTGTGGGCCCCTATCTGATGTTGAAATTATTAAACATTTCTCAAAGATATTTAACCAACTACCTAAAAGAAAAATAAATGTTACAGATAAGTTCTGATAGTCCAGGTCAATAATTAAGGGATTCATGAGTGCAATAGTGCTGTCTTACTCGAGTCCGTTCACAGGAAGTACTGGCCAGCGTGCCACACTTAACAATCAGCCAATATGTCAGAGTGGCAGGGTATGAGAGAGCTGCTGGGAATCCTCAGCTTAAAATCAATCTTATTTTGATTTTGCAGTTATCAGAAAGACTTGAGTTTAAATCCCACACTGTACAGATGGCTTGTTCTACAGTGACCTCAAAACAAACCTCTCGCTGTTACAGTACACAGTAAATGTTTCATACCCCAAAACAAACTAGGAAGGTCCACGTGATCGGTAATTTACACTTGCTTATGTTAATATAGGTTACTTTTATTAAAAGCAGATGACTTACATGTGCTGATGTCACATTACACAAAGCATGTCATATTGTCAGCTGAACCACCCGACACTTAGCCAGTGCTGAATACGAGATTGCCCACAGTTAGTCTCATCCACGACATCATTCAAAAAAATGACCAAACATTTTCTTTAAACAGACTCGAATGATATGTAACAATCAAAAACTGAACAATCAAACAGCGAACACTGAATGTCTTTAACTAAATATGAAAACTGCAGAGAGAGCGCTATCAGCACAACCACCCCATAATTTTTCTTAATGCGTCGCTGGCGAGGTCGGCATTTATTGCCCATCCCTCGTTGCCCTGAGAAGGTGGTGGTGGGTCGCCTTCTTGAACCGCTGGTCGTGGTTTTGATACAACTGAGTGGTCACTTCAGAGGGCAAATGAGATTCAATCACATTTGGTGTGGGGACTGGAGTCATTTATAGGCCCAGACCGGGTAAGGACGGCAAGTTTCCTTCCCGAGGACCAGCTTTTTATATCCAGATTTTTTTTTAAACTGAATTCAAATTCTCAATCTGCCATGGTGGGATTTGAACTCATGTTCTCTGGAATATTAGTCCAGGCCTCTGGATTATTGGTCTAGTAACTACACCACTGTACACAATCAGTGATAATGTACAATGAGCCGCAAATCTGCCCCTCTGTACGGGCATTGTACGGTGAATCGGCCCCTCTAGAGGCGTCACTGTACGGTGAATCGGCCCCTCTAGAGGCGTCACTGTACGGTGAATCGGCCCCTCTAGAGGCGTCACTGTACGGTGAATCGGCCCCTCTAGAGGCGTCACTGTACGGTGAATCGGCCCCTCTAGAGGCGTCACTGTACGGTGAATCGGCCCCTCTAGAGGCGTCACTGTACGGTGAATCGGCCCCTCTAGAGGCGTCACTGTACGGTGAATCGGCCCCTCTAGAGGCGTCACTGTACGGTGAATCGGCCCCTCTAGAGGCGTCACTGTACAGTGAATCGGCCCCTCTAGAGGCGTCACTGTACGGTGAATCGGCCCCTCTAGAGGCGTCACTGTACAGTGAATCTGCCCCTCTAGAGGCGTCACTGTACGGTGAATCGGCCCCTCTAGAGGCGTCACTGTACGGTGAATCGGCCCCTCTAGAGGCGTCACTGTACGGTGAATCGGCCCCTCTAGAGGCGTCACTGTACGGTGAATCGGCCCCTCTAGAGGCGTCACTGTACAGTAAATCGGCCCCTCTAGAGGCGTCACTGTACAGTGAATCTGCCCCTCTAGAGGCGTCACTGTACGGTGAATCGGCCCCTCCAGAGGCGTCACTGTACGGTGAATCGGCCCCTCCAGAGGCGTCACTGTACGGTGAATCGGCCCCTCTAGAGGCGTCACTGTACGGTGAATCGGCCCCTCTAGAGGCGTCACTGTACAGTGAATCGGCCCCTCTAGAGGCGTCACTGTACAGTGAATCTGCCCCTCTAGAGGCGTCACTGTACAGTGAATCGGCCCCTCTCGAGGCGTCACTGTACAGTGAATCTGCCCCTCTACATTGTGGAAGTAACAAGTAAGAACAAAAGCAAGCACCGCAGTCTGCAACTGCAAACCTGTGGCTCGCAACCAAATCACAGAGGTGGGCGAGGGTAGTAGCGGTCTCCCGGTGATGAGCAGAGGAGGCTGGTCCTTGTTAAATTCTCCAGGCTCTGGAGGAAAATCAATGTACAGACAGGCTGTGCTCTCCTGGCAGCGTTTCCCAGCACCTGGTCCTTTACTCTCGTCCTTCTGGAATTACACCTGGATATAGCGAATAATCTCACTCAGGTCATATCCAGTCACTGCAAAGGCGTTTCCTTCCGGGTCACAGAACTTGGCTCCACAGATCTGGATGTCGGTTACACACTCCGTGTGGTCGTGCTCCACCTGCAAAGGGAAATGTCCTTTTATTTCCTCAGAGGAAGGTCACATCTGGAGCTAAAGTTTCTTACTTGGCCTTTTCTGCCTCCATGTTTGATGGACCCAGTAAATGGTTTGGCATCTGCAGCCTCCCTGTCACAGCCCAGGCCTCTATTACTGCTGGGCTTTAATCACAGCCCAGGCCTCTATTACTGCTGGGCTTTAATCACAGCCCAGGCCTCTATTACTGCTGGGCCTTAATCACAGCCCAGGCCTCTATTACTGCTGGGCTTTAATCACAGCCCAGGCCTCTATTACTGCTGGGCTTTAATCACAGCCCAGGCCTCTATTACTGCTGGGCTTTAATCACAGTCCAGGCCTCTATTACTGCTGGGCTTTAATCACAGCCCAGGCCTCTATTACTGCTGGGCTTTAATCACAGCCCAGGCCTCTATTACTGCTGGGCTTTAATCACAGTCCAGGCCTCTATTACTGCTGGGCTTTAATCACAGTCCAGGCCTCTATTACTGCTGGGCTTTAATCACAGTCCAGGCCTCTATTACTGCTGGGCTTTAATCACAGTCCAGGCCTCTATTACTGCTGGGCTTTAATCACAGCCCAGGCCTCTATTACTGCTGGGCCTGAATCACAGTCCAGGCCTCTATTACTGCTGGGCTTTAATCACAGCCCAGGCCTCTATTACTGCTGGGCTTTAATCACAGCCCAGGCCTCTATTACTGCTGGGCTTTAATCACAGCCCAGGCCTCTATTACTGCTGGGCTTTAATCACAGTCCAGGCTTCTATTACTGCTGGGCCTGAATCACAGTCCAGGCCTCTATTACTGCTGGGCCTGAATCACAGTCCAGGCCTCTATTACTGCTGGGCTTTAATCACAGCCCAGGCCTCTATTACTGCTGGGCTTTAATCACAGCCCAGGCCTCTATTACTGCTGGGCTTTAATCACAGTCCAGGCCTCTATTACTGCTGGGCCTGAATCACAGCCCAGGCCTCTATTACTGCTGGGCTTTAATCACAGTCCAGGCCTCTATTACTGCTGGGCCTGAATCACAGTCCAGGCCTCTATTACTGCTGGGCCTGAATCACAGTCCAGGCCTCTATTACTGCTGGGCTTTAATCACAGCCCAGGCCTCTATTACTGCTGGGCTTTAATCACAGCCCAGGCCTCTATTACTGCTGGGCTTTAATCACAGTCCAGGCCTCTATTACTGCTGGGCCTGAATCACAGCCCAGGCCTCTATTACTGCTGGGCTTTAATCACAGTCCAGGCCTCTATTACTGCTGGGCCTGAATCACAGTCCAGGCCTCTATTACTGCTGGGCCTGAATCACAGTCCAGGCTTCTATTACTGCTGGGCTTTAATCACAGTCCAGGCTTCTATTACTGCTGGGCTTTAATCACAGCCCAGGCCTCTATTACTGCTGGGCTTTAATCACAGTCCAGGCCTCTATTACTGCTGGGCTTTAATCACAGTCCAGGCCTCTATTACTGCTGGGCTTTAATCACAGCCCAGGCCTCTATTACTGCTGGGCTTTAATCACAGTCCAGGCTTCTATTACTGCTGGGCTTTAATCACAGCCCAGGCCTCTATTACTGCTGGGCTTTAATCACAGTCCAGGCTTCTATTACTGCTGGGCCTTAATCACAGTCCAGGCCTCTATTACTGCTGGGCTTTAATCACAGCCCAGGCCTCTATTACTGCTGGGCTTTAATCACAGTCCAGGCCTCTATTACTGCTGGGCCTTAATCACAGTCCAGGCCTCTATTACTGCTGGGCTTTAATCACAGTCCAGGCCTCTATTACTGCTGGGCTTTAATCACAGCCCAGGCCTCTATTACTGCTGGGCCTTAATCACAGTCCAGGCCTCTATTACTGATGGGCTTTAATCACAGTCCAGGCCTCTATTACTGCTGGGCCTGAATCACAGTCCAGGCCTCTATGACTGCTGGGCTTTAATCACAGTCCAGGCTTCTATTACTGCTGGGCCTGAATCACAGTCCAGGCCTCTATTACTGCTGGGCTTTAATCACAGTCCAGGCTTCTATTACTGCTGGGCTTTAATCACAGTCCAGGCTTCTATTACTGCTGGGCTTTAATCACAGTCCAGGCCTCTATTACTGCTGGGCTTTAATCACAGCCCAGGCCTCTATTACTGCTGGGCTTTAATCACAGTCCAGGCCTCTATTACTGCTGGGCCTGAATCACAGTCCAGGCTTCTATTACTGCTGGGCTTTAATCACAGTCCAGGCTTCTATTACTGCTGGGCTTTAATCACAGTCCAGGCTTCTATTACTGCTGGGCTTTAATCACAGTCCAGGCTTCTATTACTGCTGGGCTTTAATCACAGCCCAGGCCTCTATTACTGCTGGGCTTTAATCACAGCCCAGGCCTCTATTACTGCTGGGCTTTAATCACAGCCCAGGCCTCTATTACTGGTGGGCTTCAATCACAGCCCAGGCCTCTATTACTGCTGGGCTTTAATCACAGTCCAGGCCTCTATTACTGCTGGGCTTTAATCACAGCCCAGGCTTCTATTACTGCTGGGCCTTAATCACAGCCCAGGCCTCTATTACTGCTGGGCCTGAATCACAGCCCAGGCCTCTATTACTGCTGGGCCTGAATCACAGCCCAGGCCTCTATTACTGCTGGGCTTCAATCACAGCCCAGGCCTCTATTACTGCTGGGCTTTAATCACAGCCCAGGCCTCTATTACTGCTGGGCCTGAATCACAGCCCAGGCCTCTATTACTGCTGGGCTTTAATCACAGTCC
Organism: Heptranchias perlo; assembly: GCF_035084215.1. Classification (NCBI taxonomy): domain Eukaryota; kingdom Metazoa; phylum Chordata; class Chondrichthyes; order Hexanchiformes; family Hexanchidae; genus Heptranchias; species Heptranchias perlo. The sequence continues at coordinate 112,553 of NW_027139315.1, read as the reverse complement.
AGGCCTCTATTACTGCTGGGCCTTAATCACAGTCCAGGCTTCTATTACTGCTGGGCCTGAATCACAGCCCAGGCCTCTATTACTGCTGGGCTTTAATCACAGTCCAGGCCTCTATTACTGCTGGGCTTTAATCACAGCCCAGGCCTCTATTACTGCTGGGCCTTAATCACAGTCCAGGCTTCTATAACTGCTGGGCCTGAATCACAGCCCAGGCCTCTATTACTGCTGGGCCTTAATCACAGTCCAGGCTTCTATTACTGCTGGGCCTGAATCACAGCCCATGCCTCTATTACTGCTGGGCTTTAATCACAGTCCAGGCCTCTATTACTGCTGGGCTTTAATCACAGTCCAGGCCTCTATTACTGCTGGGCTTTAATCACAGCCCAGGCCTCTATTACTGCTGGGCCTGAATCACAGCCCAGGCCTCTATTACTGCTGGGCTTTAATCACAGTCCAGGCCTCTATTACTGCTGGGCTTTAATCACAGCCCAGGCCTCTATTACTGGTGGGCTTTAATCACAGCCCAGGCTTCTATTACTGCTGGGCTTTAATCACAGTCCAGGCCTCTATTACTGCTGGGCCTGAATCACAGCCCAGGCCTCTATTACTGCTGGGCTTTAATCACAGTCCAGGCCTCTATTACTGCTGGGCCTTAATCACAGTCCAGGCCTCTATTACTGCTGGGCTTTAATCACAGTCCAGGCCTCTATTACTGCTGGGCCTTAATCACAGTCCAGGCCTCTATTACTGCTGGGCTTTAATCACAGCCCAGGCCTCTATTACTGCTGGGCTTTAATCACAGTCCAGGCCTCTATTACTGCTGGGCCTTAATCACAGTCCAGGCCTCTATTACTGCTGGGCTTTAATCACAGTCCAGGCCTCTATTACTGCTGGGCTTTAATCACAGTCCAGGCTTCTATTACTGCTGGGCTTTAATCACAGTCCAGGCTTCTATTACTGCTGGGCTTTAATCACAGTCCAGGCTTCTATTACTGCTGGGCTTTAATCACAGTCCAGGCTTCTATTACTGCTGGGCTTTAATCACAGCCCAGGCCTCTATTACTGCTGGGCTTTAATCACAGTCCAGGCCTCTATTACTGCTGGGCTTTAATCACAGTCCAGGCTTCTATTACTGCTGGGCTTTAATCACAGTCCAGGCCTCTATTACTGCTGGGCTTTAATCACAGCCCAGGCCTCTATTACTGCTGGGCTTTAATCACAGTCCAGGCCTCTATTACTGCTGGGCTTTAATCACAGTCCAGGCCTCTATTACTGCTGGGCCTTAATCACAGTCCAGGCCTCTATTACTGCTGGGCTTTAATCACAGCCCAGGCCTCTATTACTGCTGGGCCTTAATCAAAGTCCAGGCTTCTATTACTGCTGGGCCTGAATCACAGCCCAGGCCTCTATTACTGCTGGGCTTTAATCACAGTCCAGGCCTCTATTACTGCTGGGCTTTAATCACAGCCCAGGCCTCTATTACTGCTGGGCCTTAATCACAGTCCAGGCTTCTATTACTGCTGGGCCTGAATCACAGCCCAGGCCTCTATTACTGCTGGGCCTTAATCACAGTCCAGGCTTCGATTACTGCTGGGCCTGAATCACAGCCCAGGCCTCTATTACTGCTGGGCTTTAATCACAGTCCAGGCCTCTATTACTGCTGGGCTTTAATCACAGTCCAGGCCTCTATTACTGCTGGGCTTTAATCACAGCCCAGGCCTCTATTACTGCTGGGCCTGAATCACAGCCCAGGCCTCTATTACTGCTGGGCTTTAATCACAGTCCAGGCCTCTATTACTGCTGGGCTTTAATCACAGCCCAGGCCTCTATTACTGCTGGGCCTTAATCACAGTCCAGGCTTCTATTACTGCTGGGCCTGAATCACAGCCCAGGCCTCTATTACTGCTGGGCCTTAATCACAGTCCAGGCTTCTATTACTGCTGGGCCTGAATCACAGTCCAGGCCTCTATTACTGCTGGGCTTTAATCACAGCCCAGGCCTCTATTACTGATGGGCTTTAATCACAGTCCAGGCCTCTATTACTGATGGGCTTTAATCACAGCCCAGGCCTCTATTACTGCTGGGCCTTAATCACAGCCCAGGCCTCTATTACTGCTGGGCTTTAATCACAGCCCAGGCCTCTATTACTGCTGGGCCTGAATCACAGCCCAGGCCTCTATTACTGCTGGGCTTTAATCACAGCCCAGGCCTCTATTACTGCTGGGCTTTAATCACAGCCCAGGCCTCTATTACTGCTGGGCTTTAATCACAGCCCAGGCCTCTATTACTGCTGGGCTTTAATCACAGCCCAGGCCTCTATTACTGCTGGGCCTTAATCACACTCCAGGCCTCTATTACTGCTGGGCTTTAATCACAGTCCAGGCCTCTATTACTGCTGGGCTTTAATCACAGTCCAGGCCTCTATTACTGCTGGGCTTTAATCACAGTCCAGGCCTCTATTACTGCTGGGCTTTAATCACAGTGCAGGCCTCTATTACTGCTGGGCTGAATCACAGTCCAGGCCTCTATTACTGCTGGGATTTAATCACAGCCCAGGCCTCTATTACTGCTGGGCCTTAATCACAGCCCAGGCCTCTATTACTGCTGGGCTTTAATCACAGCCCAGGCCTCTATTACTGCTGGGCTTTAATCACAGCCCAGGCCTCCATTACTGCTGGGCTTTAATCACAGTCCAGGCCTCTATTACTGCTGGGCCTGAATCACAGTCCAGGCCTCTATTACTGCTGGGCTTCAATCACAGCCCAGGCCTCTATTACTGCTGGGCCTGAATCACAGTCCAGGCCTCTATTACTGCTGGGCTTAAATCACAGCCCAGGCCTCTATTACTGCTGGGCCTGAATCACAGCCCAGGCCTCTATTACTGCTGGGCCTGAATCACAGTCCAGGCCTCTATTACTGCTGGGCTTTAATCACAGCCGAGGCCTCTATTACTGCTGGGCCTGAATCACAGCCCAGGCCTCTATTACTGCTGGGCTTGAATCACAGTCCAGGCCTCTATTACTGCTGGGCTTTAATCACAGTCCAGGCCTCTATTACTGCTGGGCTTTAATCACAGCCCAGGCCTCTATTACTGCTGGGCCTTAATCACAGTCCAGGCTTCTATTACTGCTGGGCTTTAATCACAGCCCAGGCCTCTATTACTGCTGGGCTTTAATCACAGCCCAGGCTTCTATTACTGCTGGGCTTTAATCACAGTCCAGGCCTCTATTACTGCTGGGCCTTAATCACAGCCCAGGCTTCTATTACTGCTGGGCTTTAATCACAGCCCAGGCCTCTATTACTGCTGGGCCTGAATCACAGCCCAGGCTTCTATTACTGCTGGGCCTTAATCACAGTCCAGGCCTCTATTACTGCTGGGCTTTAATCACAGCCCAGGCCTCTATTACTGCTGGGCCTGAATCACAGTCCAGGCCTCTATTACTGCTGGGCTTTAATCACAGCCCAGGCTTCTATTACTGCTGGGCCTTAATCACAGTCCAGGCCTCTATTACTGCTGGGCTTTAATCACAGCCCAGGCCTCTATTACTGCTGGGCCTGAATCACAGCCCAGGCCTCTATTACTGCTGGGCTTTAATCACAGTCCAGGCCTCTATTACTGCTGGGCTTTAATCACAGCCCAGGCCTCTATTACTGCTGGGCTTTAATCACAGTCCAGGCTTCCATTACTGCTGGGCTTTAATCACAGCCCAGGCCTCTATTACTGGTGGGCTTCAATCACAGCCCAGGCCTCTATTACTGCTGGGCTTTAATCACAGCCCAGGCCTCTATTACTGCTGGGCTTTAATCACAGCCCAGGCCTCTATTACTGCTGGGCCTGAATCACAGCCCAGGCTTCTATTACTGCTGGGCTTTAATCACAGCCCAGGCCTCTATTACTGCTGGGCTTTAATCACAGCCCAGGCCTCTATTACTGCTGGGCTTTAATCACAGCCCAGGCCTCTATTACTGCTGGGCTTTAATCACAGCCCAGGCCTCTATTACTGCTGGGCCTGAATCACAGCCCAGGCTTCTATTACTGCTGGGCCTTAATCACAGTCCAGGCCTCTATTACTGCTGGGCTTTAATCACAGCCCAGGCCTCTATTACTGCTGGGCTTTAATCACAGTCCAGGCCACTATTACTGCTGGGCCTTAATCACAGTCCAGGCCTCTATTACTGCTGGGCTTTAATCACAGTCCAGGCCACTATTACTGCTGGGCCTTAATCACAGTCCAGGCCTCTATTACTGCTGGGCTTTAATCACAGCCCAGGCCTCTATTACTGCTGGGCTTTAATCACAGTCCAGGCCACTATGACTGCTGGGCCTTAATCACAGTCCAGGCCTCTATTACTGCTGGGCTTTAATCACAGCCCAGGCCTCTATTACTGCTGGGCTTTAATCACAGTCCAGGCCTCTATTACTGCTGGGCTTTAATCACAGCCCAGGCCTCTATTACTGCTGGGCCTTAATCACAGTCCAGGCCTCTATTACTGCTGGGCTTTAATCACAGCCCAGGCCTCTATTACTGCTGGGCTTTAATCACAGTCCAGGCCTCTATTACTGCTGGGCCTGAATCACAGCCCAGGCCTCTATTACTGCTGGGCCTTAATCACAGTCCAGGCCTCTATTACTGCTGGGCTTTAATCACAGCCCAGGCCTCTATTACTGCTGGGCTTTAATCACAGCCCAGGCCTCTATTACTGCTGGGCTTTAATCACAGTCCAGGCCTCTATTACTGCTGGGCTTTAATCACAGCCCAGGCCTCTATTACTGCTGGGCTTTAATCACAGTCCAGGCCTCTATTACTGCTGGGCTTTAATCACAGTCCAGGCCTCTATTACTGCTGGGCTTTAATCACAGTCCAGGCCTCTATTACTGCTGGGCTTTAATCACAGTCCAGGCCTCTATTACTGCTGGGCTTTAATCACAGTCCAGGCCTCTATTACTGCTGGGCTTTAATCACAGCCCAGGCCTCTATTACTGCTGGGCCTTAATCACAGTCCAGGCCTCTATTACTGCTGGGCCTGAATCACAGCCCAGGCCTCTATTACTGCTGGGCTTTAATCACAGTCCAGGCTTCTATTACTGCTGGGCTTTAATCACAGTCCAGGCTTCTATTACTGCTGGGCTTTAATCACAGTCCAGGCCTCTATTATTGCTGGGCTTTAATCACAGCCCAGGCCTCTATTACTGCTGGGCTTTAATCACAGCCCAGGCCTCTATTACTGCTGGGCTTTAATCACAGCCCAGGCCTCTATTATTGCTGGGCTTTAATCACAGTCCAGGCCTCTATTATTGCTGGGCTTTAATCACAGTCCAGGCCTCTATTACTGCTGGGCTTTAATCACAGCCCAGGCCTCTATTACTGCTGGGCCTTAATCACAGTCCAGGCCTCTATTACTGCTGGGCTTTAATCACAGCCCAGGCTTCTATTACTGCTGGGCTTTAATCACAGCCCAGGCCTCTATTACTGCTGGGCCTTAATCACAGTCCAGGCTTCTATTACTGCTGGGCCTGAATCACAGCCCAGGCCTCTATTACTGCTGGGCCTTAATCACAGTCCAGGCTTCGATTACTGCTGGGCCTGAATCACAGCCCAGGCCTCTATTACTGCTGGGCTTTAATCACAGTCCAGGCCTCTATTACTGCTGGGCTTTAATCACAGTCCAGGCCTCTATTACTGCTGGGCTTTAATCACAGCCCAGGCCTCTATTACTGCTGGGCCTGAATCACAGCCCAGGCCTCTATTCGTGCTGGGCTTTAATCACAGCCCAGGCCTCTATTACTGCTGGGCTTTAATCACAGCCCAGGCCTCTATTACTGCTGGGCTTTAATCACAGCCCAGGCCTCTATTACTGCTGGGCTTTAATCACAGTCCAGGCCTCTATTACTGCTGGGCTTTAATCACAGCCCAGGCCTCTATTACTGCTGGGCTTTAATCACAGCCCAGGCCTCTATTACTGCTGGGCTTTAATCACAGCCCAGGCCTCTATTACTGCTTGGCTTTAATCACAGCCCAGGCCTCTATTACTGCTGGGCCTTAATCACAGTCCAGGCCTCTATTACTGCTGGGCTTTAATCACAGTCCAGGCCTCTATTACTGCTGGGCTTTAATCACAGTCCAGGCCTCTATTACTGCTGGGCTTTAATCACAGTCCAGGCCTCTATTACTGCTGGGCTTTAATCACAGTGCAGGCCTCTATTACTGCTGGGCTGAATCACAGTCCAGGCCTCTATTACTGCTGGGATTTAATCACAGCCCAGGCCTCTATTACTGCTGGGCCTTAATCACAGCCCAGGCCTCTATTACTGCTGGGCTTTAATCACAGCCCAGGCCTCTATTACTGCTGGGCTTTAATCACAGCCCAGGCCTCCATTACTGCTGGGCTTTAATCACAGTCCAGGCCTCTATTACTGCTGGGCCTGAATCACAGTCCAGGCCTCTATTACTGCTGGGCTTCAATCACAGCCCAGGCCTCTATTACTGCTGGGCCTGAATCACAGTCCAGGCCTCTATTACTGCTGGGCTTAAATCACAGCCCAGGCCTCTATTACTGCTGGGCCTGAATCACAGCCCAGGCCTCTATTACTGCTGGGCCTGAATCACAGTCCAGGCCTCTATTACTGCTGGGCTTTAATCACAGCCGAGGCCTCTATTACTGCTGGGCCTGAATCACAGCCCAGGCCTCTATTACTGCTGGGCTTGAATCACAGTCCAGGCCTCTATTACTGCTGGGCTTTAATCACAGTCCAGGCCTCTATTACTGCTGGGCTTTAATCACAGCCCAGGCCTCTATTACTGCTGGGCCTTAATCACAGTCCAGGCTTCTATTACTGCTGGGCTTTAATCACAGCCCAGGCCTCTATTACTGCTGGGCTTTAATCACAGCCCAGGCTTCTATTACTGCTGGGCTTTAATCACAGTCCAGGCCTCTATTACTGCTGGGCCTTAATCACAGCCCAGGCTTCTATTACTGCTGGGCTTTAATCACAGCCCAGGCCTCTATTACTGCTGGGCCTGAATCACAGCCCAGGCTTCTATTACTGCTGGGCCTTAATCACAGTCCAGGCCTCTATTACTGCTGGGCTTTAATCACAGCCCAGGCCTCTATTACTGCTGGGCCTGAATCACAGTCCAGGCCTCTATTACTGCTGGGCTTTAATCACAGCCCAGGCTTCTATTACTGCTGGGCCTTAATCACAGTCCAGGCCTCTATTACTGCTGGGCTTTAATCACAGCCCAGGCCTCTATTACTGCTGGGCCTGAATCACAGCCCAGGCCTCTATTACTGCTGGGCCTGAATCACAGTCCAGGCCTCTATTACTGCTGGGCTTTAATCACAGTCCAGGCCTCTATTACTGCTGGGCTTTAATCACAGCCCAGGCCTCTATTACTGCTGGGCCTGAATCACAGCCCAGGCCTCTATTACTGCTGGGCTTTAATCACAGTCCAGGCTTCCATTACTGCTGGGCTTTAATCACAGCCCAGGCCTCTATTACTGGTGGGCTTCAATCACAGCCCAGGCCTCTATTACTGCTGGGCCTGAATCACAGCCCAGGCTTCTATTACTGCTGGGCTTTAATCACAGCCCAGGCTTCTATTACTGCTGGGCTTTAATCACAGTCCAGGCTTCTATTACTGCTGGGCTTTAATCACAGTCCAGGCCTCTATTATTGCTGGGCTTTAATCACAGCCCAGGCCTCTATTACTGCTGGGCTTTAATCACAGCCCAGGCCTCTATTACTGCTGGGCTTTAATCACAGCCCAGGCCTCTATTATTGCTGGGCTTTAATCACAGTCCAGGCCTCTATTATTGCTGGGCTTTAATCACAGTCCAGGCCTCTATTACTGCTGGGCTTTAATCACAGCCCAGGCCTCTATTACTGCTGGGCCTTAATCACAGTCCAGGCCTCTATTACTGCTGGGCTTTAATCACAGCCCAGGCTTCTATTACTGCTGGGCTTTAATCACAGTCCAGGCCTCTATTACTGCTGGGCTTTAATCACAGCCCAGGCCTCTATTACTGCTGGGCCTTAATCACAGCCCAGGCCTCTATTACTGCTGGGCCTTAATCACAGCCCAGGCCTCTATTACTGCTGGGCCTTAATCACAGTCCAGGCTTCTATTACTGCTGGGCTTTAATCACAGCCCAGGCCTCTATTACTGCTGGGCTTTAATCACAGTCCAGGCCTCTATTACTGCTGGGCTTTAATCACAGTCCAGGCCTCTATTACTGCTGGGCTTCAATCACAGTCCAGGCCTCTATTACTGCTGGGCTTTAATCACAGTGCAGGCCTCTATTACTGCTGGGCTGAATCACAGTCCAGGCCTCTATTACTGCTGGGATTTAATCACAGCCCAGGCTTCTATTACTGCTGGGCCTTAATCACAGCCCAGGCCTCTATTACTGCTGGGCTTTAATCACAGTCCAGGCCTCTATTACTGCTGGGCTTTAATCACAGTCCAGGCCTCTATTACTGCTGGGCTTTAATCACAGTCCAGGCCTCTATTACTGCTGGGCTTTAATCACAGTCCAGGCCTCTATTACTGCTGGGCTTTAATCACAGCCCAGGCCTCTATTACTGCTGGGCTTTAATCACAGTCCAGGCCTCTATCACTGCTGGGCTTTAATCACAGTCCAGGCCTCTATTACTGCTGGGCCTGAATCACAGTCCAGGCCTCTATTACTGCTGGGCTTCAATCACAGCCCAGGCCTCTATTACTGCTGGGCCTGAATCACAGCCCAGGCCTCTATTACTGCTGGGCCTGAATCACAGTCCAGGCCTCTATTACTGCTGGGCTTTAATCACAGCCGAGGCCTCTATTACTGCTGGGCCTGAATCACAGTCCAGGCCTCTATTACTGCTGGGCTTTAATCACAGTCCAGGCCTCTATTACTGCTGGGCTTTAATCACAGCCCAGGCCTCTATTACTGCTGGGCCTGAATCACAGCCCAGGCCTCTATTACTGCTGGGCTTGAATCACAGTCCAGGCCTCTATTACTGCTGGGCTTTAATCACAGTCCAGGCCTCTATTACTGCTGGGCTTTAATCACAGCCCAGGCCTCTATTACTGCTGGGCCTTAATCACAGTCCAGGCTTCTATTACTGCTGGGCTTTAATCACAGCCCAGGCCTCTATTACTGCTGGGCTTTAATCACAGCCCAGGCTTCTATTACTGCTGGGCTTTAATCACAGTCCAGGCTTCTATTACTGCTGGGCTTTAATCACAGTCCAGGCCTCTATTATTGCTGGGCTTTAATCACAGCCCAGGCCTCTATTACTGCTGGGCTTTAATCACAGCCCAGGCCTCTATTACTGCTGGGCTTTAATCACAGCCCAGGCCTCTATTATTGCTGGGCTTTAATCACAGTCCAGGCCTCTATTACTGCTGGGCTTTAATCACAGCCCAGGCCTCTATTACTGCTGGGCCTTAATCACAGTCCAGGCCTCTATTACTGCTGGGCTTTAATCACAGCCCAGGCTTCTATTACTGCTGGGCTTTAATCACAGTCCAGGCCTCTATTACTGCTGGGCTTTAATCACAGCCCAGGCCTCTATTACTGCTGGGCCTTAATCACAGCCCAGGCCTCTATTACTGCTGGGCCTTAATCACAGTCCAGGCCTCTATTACTGCTGGGCTTTAATCACAGTCCAGGCCTCTATTACTGCTGGGCTTTAATCACAGTCCAGGCCTCTATTACTGCTGGGCTTTAATCACAGTCCAGGCCTCTATTACTGCTGGGCTTTAATCACAGTGCAGGCCTCTATTACTGCTGGGCTGAATCACAGTCCAGGCCTCTATTACTGCTGGGATTTAATCACAGCCCAGGCTTCTATTACTGCTGGGCCTTAATCACAGCCCAGGCCTCTATTACTGCTGGGCTTTAATCACAGTCCAGGCCTCTATCACTGCTGGGCTTTAATCACAGTCCAGGCCTCTATTACTGCTGGGCCTGAATCACAGTCCAGGCCTCTATTACTGCTGGGCTTCAATCACAGCCCAGGCCTCTATTACTGCTGGGCCTGAATCACAGCCCAGGCCTCTATTACTGCTGGGCCTGAATCACAGTCCAGGCCTCTATTACTGCTGGGCTTTAATCACAGCCGAGGCCTCTATTACTGCTGGGCCTGAATCACAGCCCAGGCCTCTATTACTGCTGGGCTTGAATCACAGTCCAGGCCTCTATTACTGCTGGGCTTTAATCACAGTCCAGGCCTCTATTACTGCTGGGCTTTAATCACAGCCCAGGCCTCTATTACTGCTGGGCCTTAATCACAGTCCAGGCTTCTATTACTGCTGGGCTTTAATCACAGCCCAGGCCTCTATTACTGCTGGGCTTTAATCACAGTCCAGGCCTCTATTACTGCTGGGCTTTAATCACAGTCCAGGCCTCTATTACTGCTGGGCTTTAATCACAGCCCAGGCCTCTATTACTGCTGGGCTTTAATCACAGTCCAGGCCTCTATTACTGCTGGGCTTTAATCACAGTCCAGGCCTCTATTACTGCTGGGCTTTAATCACAGCCCAGGCCTCTATTACTGCTGGGCTTTAATCATAGTCCAGGCTTCCATTACTGCTGGGCTTTAATCACAGCCCAGGCCTCTATTACTGGTGGGCTTCAATCACAGCCCAGGCCTCTATTACTGCTGGGCTTTAATCACAGCCCAGGCCTCTATTACTGCTGGGCTTTAATCACAGCCCAGGCCTCTATTACTGCTGGGCCTGAATCACAGCCCAGGCTTCTATTACTGCTGGGCTTTAATCACAGCCCAGGCCTCTATTACTGTTGGGCTTTAATCACAGCCCAGGCCTCTATTACTGCTGGGCTTTAATCACAGCCCAGGCCTCTATTACTGCTGGGCTTTAATCACAGCCCAGGCCTCTATTACTGCTGGGCCTGAATCACAGCCCAGGCTTCTATTACTGCTGGGCCTTAATCACAGTCCAGGCCTCTATTACTGCTGGGCTTCAATCACAGCCCAGGCCTCTATTACTGCTGGGCTTGAATCACAGTCCAGGCCTCTATTACTGCTGGGCTTTAATCACAGTCCAGGCCTCTATTACTGCTGGGCTTTAATCACAGCCCAGGCCTCTATTACTGCTGGGCCTTAATCACAGTCCAGGCTTCTATTACTGCTGGGCTTTAATCACAGCCCAGGCCTCTATTACTGCTGGGCTTTAATCACAGCCCAGGCCTCTATTACTGCTGGGCCTTAATCACAGCCCAGGCTTCTATTACTGCTGGGCTTTAATCACAGCCCAGGCCTCTATTACTGCTGGGCCTGAATCACAGCCCAGGCTTCTATTACTGCTGGGCCTTAATCACAGTCCAGGCTTCTATGACTGCTGGGCTTTAATCACAGCCCAGGCCTCTATTACTGCTGGGCCTGAATCACAGTCCAGGCCTCTATTACTGCTGGGCTTTAATCACAGCCCAGGCTTCTATTACTGCTGGGCCTTAATCACAGTCCAGGCCTCTATTACTGCTGGGCTTTAATCACAGCCCAGGCCTCTATTACTGCTGGGCTTTAATCACAGCCCAGGCCTCTATTACTGCTGGGCTTTAATCACAGTCCAGGCCTCTATTACTGCTGGGCTTTAATCACAGCCCAGGCCTCTATTACTGCTGGGCTTTAATCACAGCCCAGGCCTCTATTACTGCTGGGCTTTAATCACAGTCCAGGCCTCTATTACTGCTGGGCTTTAATCACAGTCCAGGCCTCTATTACTGCTGGGCTTTAATCACAGTCCAGGCCTCTATTACTGCTGGGCTTTAATCACAGTCCAGGCCTCTATTACTGCTGGGCTTTAATCACAGTCCAGGCCTCTATTACTGCTGGGCTTTAATCACAGCCCAGGCCTCTATTACTGCTGGGCTTTAATCACAGTCCAGGCCTCTATTACTGCTGGGCTTTAATCACAGCCCAGGCCTCTATTACTGCTGGGCCTTAATCACAGTCCAGGCCTCTATTAATGCTGGGCTTTAATCACAGCCCAGGCCTCTATTACTGCTGGGCTTTAATCACAGTCCAGGCCTCTATTACTGCTGGGCCTGAATCACAGCCCAGGCCTCTATTACTGCTGGGCCTTAATCACAGTCCAGGCCTCTATTACTGCTGGGCTTTAATCACAGCCCAGGCCTCTATTACTGCTGGGCTTTAATCACAGCCCAGGCCTCTATTACTGCTGGGCTTTAATCACAGTCCAGGCCTCGATTACTGCTGGGCCTTAATCACAGTCCAGGCCTCTATTACTGCTGGGCTTTAATCACAGTCCAGGCTTCTATTACTGCTGGGCTTTAATCACAGTCCAGGCTTCTATTACTGCTGGGCTTTAATCACAGTCCAGGCCTCTATTACTGCTGGGCTTTAATCACAGCCCAGGCCTCTATTATTGCTGGGCTTTAATCACAGCCCAGGCCTCTATTACTGCTGGGCTTTAATCACAGCCCAGGCCTCTATTACTGCTGGGCTTTAATCACAGCCCAGGCCTCTATTATTGCTGGGCTTTAATCACAGTCCAGGCCTCTATTATTGCTGGGCTTTAATCACAGTCCAGGCCTCTATTACTGCTGGGCTTTAATCACAGCCCAGGCCTCTATTACTGCTGGGCCTTAATCACAGTCCAGGCCTCTATTACTGCTGGGCTTTAATCACAGTCCAGGCCTCTATTACTGCTGGGCTTTAATCACAGCCCAGGCCTCTATTACTGCTGGGCTTTAATCACAGCCCAGGCTTCTATTACTGCTGGGCTTTAATCACAGTCCAGGCCTCTATTACTGCTGGGCTTTAATCACAGCCCAGGCCTCTATTACTGCTGGGCCTTAATCACAGTCCAGGCTTCTATTACTGCTGGGCTTTAATTGCAGCCCAGGCCTCTATTACTGCTGGGCTTTAATCACAGCCCAGGCCTCTATTACTGCTGGGCCTTAATCACAGTCCAGGCCTCTATTACTGCTGGGCTTTAATCACAGTCCAGGCCTCTATTACTGCTGGGCTTTAATCACAGTCCAGGCCTCTATTACTGCTGGGCTTCAATCACAGCCCAGGCCTCTATTACTGCTGGGCTTTAATCACAGCCCAGGCCTCTATTACTGCTGGGCTTTAATCACAGCCCAGGCCTCTATTACTGCTGGGCTTTAATCACAGCCCAGGCCTCTATTACTGCTGGGCCTGAATCACAGTCCAGGCCTCTATTACTGCTGGGCTTTAATCACAGTCCAGGCCTCTATTACTGCTGGGCTTTAATCACAGCCCAGGCCTCTATTACTGCTGGGCTTTAATCACAGTCCAGGCCTCTATTACTGCTGGGCTTTAATCACAGCCCAGGCCTCTATTACTGCTGGGCTTTAATCACAGTCCAGGCCTCTATTACTGCTGGGCTTTAATCACAGTCCAGGCCTCTATTACTGCTGGGCTTTAATCACAGCCCAGGCCTCTATTACTGCTGGGCCTGAATCACAGCCCAGGCCTCTATTACTGCTGGGCTTTAATCACAGCCCAGGCCTCTATTACTGCTGGGCTTTAATCACAGCCCAGGCCTCTATTACTGCTGGGCCTGAATCACAGTCCAGGCCTCTATTACTGCTGGGCTTTAATCACAGTCCAGGCTTCTATTACTGCTGGGCCTGAATCACAGTCCAGGCCTCTATTACTGCTGGGCCTGAATCACAGTCCAGGCCTCTATTACTGCTGGGCTTTAATCACAGTCCAGGCTTCTATTACTGCTGGGCCTGAATCACAGCCCAGGCCTCTATTACTGCTGGGCCTGAATCACAGTCCAGGCCTCTATTACTGCTGGGCTTTAATCACAGCCCAGGCCTCTATTACTGCTGGGCTTTAATCACAGTCCAGGCTTCTATTACTGCTGGGCCTGAATCACAGTCCAGGCCTCTATTACTGCTGGGCTTTAATCACAGCCCAGGCCTCTATTACTGCTGGGCCTTAATCACAGCCCAGGCCTCTATTACTGCTGGGCTTTAATCACAGTCCAGGCCTCTATTACTGCTGGGCTTTAATCACAGCCCAGGCCTCTATTACTGCTGGGCCTGAATCACAGCCAAGGCCTCTATTACTGCTGGGCCTGAATCACAGCCCAGGCTTCTATTATTGCTGGGCTTTAATCACAGTCCAGGCCTCTATTACTGCTGGGCTTTAATCACAGCCCAGGCCTCTATTACTGCTGGGCTTTAATCACAGTCCAGGCCTCTATTATTGCTGGGCTTTAATCACAGTCCAGGCCTCTATGACTGCTGGGCCTGAATCACAGTCCAGGCCTCTATTACTGCTGGGCTTTAATCACAGTCCAGGCCTCTATTACTGCTGGGCTTTAATCACAGTCCAGGCCTCTATTACTGCTGGGCTTTAATCACAGTCCAGGCCTCTATTACTGCTGGGCTTTAATCACAGTCCAGGCCTCTATTACTGCTGGGCTTTAATCACAGTCCAGGCCTCTATTACTGCTGGGCTTTAATCACAGCCCAGGCCTCTATTACTGCTGGGCTTTAATCACAGCCCAGGCCTCTATTACTGCTGGGCTTTAATCACAGCCCAGGCCTCTATTACTGCTGGGCCTTAATCACAGCCCAGGCCTCTATTACTGCTGGGCTTTAATCACAGCCCAGGCCTCTATTACTGCTGGGCTTTAATCACAGTCCAGGCCTCTATTACTGCTGGGCCTGAATCACAGCCCAGGCCTCTATTACTGCTGGGCCTGAATCACAGCCCAGGCCTCTATTACTGCTGGGCCTGAATCACAGCCCAGGCCTCTATTACTGCTGGGCCTGAATCACAGCCCAGGCCTCTATTACTGCTGGGCCTGAATCACAGCCCAGGCCTCTATTACTGCTGGGCCTGAATCACAGTCCAGGCCTCTATTACTGCTGGGCTTTAATCACAGCCCAGGCCTCTATTACTGCTGGGCTTTAATCACAGTCCAGGCCTCTATTACTGCTGGGCTTTAATCACAGTCCAGGCCTCTATTACTGCTGGGCCTGAATCACAGCCCAGGCCTCTATTACTGCTGGGCCTTAATCACAGCCCAGGCCTCGATGACTGCTGGGCTTTAATCACAGCCCAGGCCTCTATTACTGCTGGGCCTGAATCACAGCCCAGGACTCTATTACTGCTGGGCCTTAATCACAGCCCAGGCTTCTATTACTGCTGGGCCTTAATCACAGTCCAGGCCTCTATTACTGCTGGGCCTTAATCACAGCCCAGGCCTCTATTACTGCTGGGCCTGAATCACAGCCCAGGCCTCTATTACTGCTGGGCTTTAATCACAGTCCAGGCCTCTATTACTGCTGGGCTTTAATCACAGCCCAGGCTTCTATTACTGCTGGGCTTTAATCACAGTCCAGGCCTCTATTACTGCTGGGCTTTAATCACAGTCCAGGCCTCTATTACTGCTGGGCTTTAATCACAGCCCAGGCCTCTATTACTGCTGGGCTTTAATCACAGCCCAGGCCTCTATTACTGCTGGGCTTTAATCACAGCCCAGGCCTCTATTACTGCTGGGCCTTAATCACAGTCCAGGCCTCTATTACTGCTGGGCTTTAATCACAGTCCAGGCCTCTATTACTGCTGGGCTTTAATCACAGCCCAGGCCTCTATTACTGCTGGGCTTTAATCACAGCCCAGGCCTCTATTACTGCTGGGCTTTAATCACAGTCCAGGCCTCGATTACTGCCGGGCTTCAATCACAGTCCAGGCTTCTATTACTGCTGGGCTTTAATCACAGTCCAGGCCTCTATTACTGCTGGGCCTCAATCACAGCCCAGGCCTCTATTACTGCTGGGCTTTAATCACAGTCCAGGCCTCTATTACTGCTGGGCCTGAATCACAGCCCAGGCTTCTATTACTGCTGGGCCTGAATCACAGCCCAGGCCTCTATTACTGCTGGGCTTTAATCACAGCCCAGGCTTCTATTACTGCTGGGCTTTAATCACAGCCCAGGCCTCTATTACTGCTGGGCTTTAATCACAGCCCAGGCTTCTATTACTGCTGGGCCTTAATCACAGTCCAGGCCTCTATTACTGCTGGGCTTTAATCACAGTCCAGGCCTCTATTACTGCTGGGCTTTAATCACAGCCCAGGCCTCTATTACTGCTGGGCCTGAATCACAGCCCAGGCCTCTATTACTGCTGGGCCTGAATCACAGTCCAGGCCTCTATTACTGCTGGGCTTTAATCACAGCCCAGGCCTCTATTACTGCTGGGCCTGAATCACAGTCCAGGCCTCTATTACTGCTGGGCTTTAATCACAGTCCAGGCCTCTATTACTGCTGGGCTTTAATCACAGTCCAGGCCTCTATTACTGCTGGGCCTGAATCACAGTCCAGGCCTCTATTACTGCTGGGCTTTAATCACAGTCCAGGCTTCTATTACTGCTGGGCTTTAATCACTGCCCAGGCCTCTATTACTGCTGGGCTTTAATCACAGCCCAGGCCTCTATTACTGCTGGGCCTGAATCACAGCCCAGGCTTCTATTACTGCTGGGCTTTAATCACAGCCCAGGCCTCTATTACTGCTGGGCCTGAATCACAGCCCAGGCTTCTATTACTGCTGGGCTTTAATCACAGTCCAGGCCTCTATTACTGCTGGGCTTTAATCACAGCCCAGGCCTCGATTACTGCTGGGCTTTAATCACAGTCCAGGCCTCTATTACTGCTGGGCTTTAATCACAGCCCAGGCTTCTATTACTGCTGGGCTTTAATCACAGTCCAGGCCTCTATTACTGCTGGGCCTGAATCACAGCCCAGGCTTCTATTACTGCTGGGCTTTAATCACAGTCCAGGCCTCTATTACTGCTGGGCCTGAATCACAGCCCAGGCTTCTATTACTGCTGGGCTTTAATCACAGCCCAGGCTTCTATTACTGCTGGGCTTTAATCACAGTCCAGGCCTCTATTACTGCTGGGCTTTAATCACAGTCCAGGCCTCTATTACTGCTGGGCTTTAATCACAGTCCAGGCTTCTATTACTGCTGGGCTTTAATCACAGCCCAGGCCTCTATTACTGCTGGGCCTTAATCACAGTCCAGGCCTCTATTACTGCTGGGCCTGAATCACAGCCCAGGCTTCTATTACTGCTGGGCTTTAATCACAGCCCAGGCCTCTATTACTGCTGGGCTTTAATCACAGTCCAGGCCTCTATTACTGCTGGGCCTGAATCACAGCCCAGGCTTCTATTACTGCTGGGCTTTAATCACAGCCCAGGCCTCTATTACTGCTGGGCTTTAATCACAGCCCAGGCCTCTATTACTGCTGGGCTTTAATCACAGTCCAGGCCTCTATTACTGCTGGGCTTTAATCACAGCCCAGGCCTCTATTACTGCTGGGCCTGAATCACAGCCCAGGCCTCTATTACTGCTGGGCCTGAATCACAGCCCAGGCCTCTATTATTGCTGGGCTTTAATCACAGCCCAGGCCTCTATTACTGCTGGGCTTTAATCACAGTCCAGGCTTCTATTACTGCTGGGCCTGAATCACAGTCCAGGCCTCTATTACTGCTGGGCTTTAATCACAGTCCAGGCCTCTATTACTGCTGGGCTTTAATCACAGTCCAGGCCTCTATTACTGCTGGGCTTTAATCACAGTCCAGGCCTCTATTACTGCTGGGCTTTAATCACAGCCCAGGCCTCTATTAGTGCTGGGCCTGAATCACAGCCCAGGCCTCTATTACTGCTGGCCCTGAATCACAGCCCAGGCCTCTATTACTGCTGGGCCTGAATCACAGCCCAGGCCTCTATTACTGCTGGGCCTGAATCACAGCCCAGGCCTCTATTACTGCTGGGCCTGAATCACAGCCCAGGCCTCTATTACTGCTGGGCCTGAATCACAGCCCAGGCCTCTATTACTGCTGGGCTTTAATCACAGCCCAGGCCTCTATTACTGCTGGGCCTGAATCACAGCCCAGGCCTCTATTACTGCTGGGCCTGAATCACAGTCCAGGCCTCTATTACTGCTGGGCTTTAATCACAGTCCAGGCCTCTATTACTGCTGGGCTTTAATCACAGTCCAGGCCTCTATTACTGCTGGGCTTTAATCACAGTCCAGGCCTCTATTACTGCTGGGCTTTAATCACAGCCCAGGCCTCTATTACTGCTGGGCTTTAATCACAGCCCAGGCCTCTATTACTGCTGGGCTTTAATCACAGCCCAGGCCTCTATTACTGCTGGGCCTTAATCACAGTCCAGGCCTCTATTACTGCTGGGCTTTAATCACAGCCAAGGCCTCTATTACTGCTGGGCTTTAATCACAGCCCAGGCCTCTATTACTGCTGGGCCTTAATCACAGTCCAGGCCTCTATTACTGCTGGGCTTTAATCACAGCCCAGGCCTCTATTACTGCTGGGCTTTAATCACAGCCCAGGCCTCTATTACTGCTGGGCTTTAATCACAGCCCAGGCCTCTATTACTGCTGGGCCTGAATCACAGTCCAGGCCTCTATTACTGCTGGGCCTGAATCACAGCCCAGGCCTCTATTACTGCTGGGCTTTAATCACAGCCCAGGCCTCTATTACTGCTGGGCCTTAATCACAGCCCAGGCCTCTATTACTGCTGGGCTTTAATCACAGCCCAGGCCTCTATTACTGCTGGGCTTTGATCACAGCCCAGGCCTCTATTACTGCTGGGCTTTAATCACAGCCCAGGCCTCTATTACTGCTGGGCTTTAATCACAGCCCAGGCCTCTATTACTGCTGGGCTTTAATCACAGTCCAGGCCTCTATTACTGCTGGGCTTTAATCAAAGCCCAGGCCTCTATTACTGCTGGGCTTTAATCACAGCCCAGGCCTCTATTACTGCTGGGCTTTAATCACAGTCCAGGCTTCTATTACTGCTGGGCTTTAATCACAGCCCAGGCCTCTATTACTGCTGGGCTTTAATCACAGCCCAGGCCTCTATTACTGCTGGGCTTTAATCACAGCCCAGGCCTCTATTACTGCTGGGCTTTAATCACAGTCCAGGCCTCTATTACTGCTGGGCTTTAATCACAGCCCAGGCCTCTATTACTGCTGGGCTTTAATCACAGCCCAGGCCTCTATTACTGCTGGGCTTTAATCACAGTCCAGGCTTCTATTACTGCTGGGCTTTAATCACAGCCCAGGCCTCTATTACTGCTGGGCTTTAATCACAGCCCAGGCCTCTATTACTGCTGGGCTTTAATCACAGTCCAGGCTTCTATTACTGCTGGGCTTTAATCACAGCCCAGGCCTCTATTACTGCTGGGCTTTAATCACAGCCCAGGCCTCTATTACTGCTGGGCTTTAATCACAGTCCAGGCTTCTATTACTGCTGGGCTTTAATCACAGCCCAGGCCTCTATTACTGCTGGGCTTTAATCACAGCCCAGGCTTCTATTACTGCTGGGCTTTAATCACAGCCCAGGCTTCTATTACTGCTGGGCTTGAATCACAGCCCAGGCCTCTATTACTGCTGGGCCTGAATCACAGCCCAGGCCTCGATTACTGCTGGGCTTTAATCACAGCCCAGGCCTCTATTACTGCTGGGCCTGAATCACAGCCCAGGCCTCGATTACTGCTGGGCCTTAATCACAGCCCAGGCCTCTATTACTGCTGGGCTTTAATCACAGTCCAGGCCTCTATTACTGCTGGGCTTGAATCACAGCCCAGGCCTCTATTACTGCTGGGCCTGAATCACAGCCCAGGCCTCGATTACTGCTGGGCTTTAATCACAGCCCAGGCCTCTATTACTGCTGGGCTTTAATCACAGTCCAGGCCTCTATTACTGCTGGGCTTTTATCACAGTCCAGGCCTCTATTACTGCTGGGCTTTAATCACAGCCCAGGCCTCTATTACTGCTGGGCCTGAATCACAGCCCAGACCTCTATTACTGCTGGGCCTTAATCACAGCCCAGGCCTCTATTACTGCTGGGCCTGAATCACAGCCCAGGCCTCTATTACTGCTGGGCCTGAATCACAGCCCAGGCCTCTATTACTGCTGGGCCTTAATCACAGCCCAGGCCTCTATTACTGCTGGGCCTGAATCACAGTCCAGGCCTCTATTACTGCTGGGCCTTAATCACAGTCCAGGCCTCTATTACTGCTGGGCTTTAATCACAGCCCAGGCCTCTATTACTGCTGGGCCTGAATCACAGTCCAGGCCTCTATTACTGCTGGGCTTTAATCACAGCCCAGGCCTCTATTACTGCTGGGCTTTAATCACAGCCCAGGCCTCTATTACTGCTGGGCCTGAATCACAGCCCAGGCCTCTATTACTGCTGGGCTTTAATCACAGTCCAGGCCTCTATTACTGCTGGGCCTTAATCACAGCCCAGGCCTCCATTACTGCTGGGCTTTAATCACAGTCCAGGCCTCTATTACTGCTGGGCTTTAATCACAGCCCAGGCCTCTATTACTGCTGGGCCTGAATCACAGTCCAGGCCTCGATTACTGCTGGACTTTAATCACAGTCCAGGCCTCTATTACTGCTGGGCCTGAATCACAGTCCAGGCCTCCATTACTGCTGGGCCTGAATCACAGCCAAGGCCTCTATTACTGCTGGGCTTTAATCACAGTCCAGGCCTCTATTACTGCTGGGCCTTAATCACAGCCCAGGCCTCTATTACTGCTGGGCTTTAATCACAGCCCAGGCTTCTATTACTGCTGGGCTTTAATCACAGCCCAGGCCTCTATTACTGCTGGGCTTTAATCACAGCCCAGGCTTCTATTACTGCTGGGCTTTAATCACAGCCCAGGCCTCTATTACTGCTGGGCTTTAATCACAGCCCAGGCTTCTATTACTGCTGGGCCTTAATCACAGTCCAGGCCTCTATTACTGCTGGGCTTTAATCACAGCCCAGGCCTCTATTACTGCTGGGCCTGAATCACAGCCCAGGCCTCTATTACTGCTGGGCCTGAATCACAGTCCAGGCCTCTATTACTGCTGGGCTTTAATCACAGCCCAGGCCTCTATTACTGCTGGGCCTGAATCACAGTCCAGGCCTCTATTACTGCTGGGCTTTAATCACAGTCCAGGCTTCTATTACTGCTGGGCTTTAATCACAGCCCAGGCCTCTATTACTGCTGGGCTTTAATCACAGCCCAGGCCTCTATTACTGCTGGGCCTGAATCACAGCCCAGGCTTCTATTACTGCTGGGCTTTAATCACAGCCCAGGCCTCTATTACTGCTGGGCTTTAATCACAGTCCAGGCTTCTATTACTGCTGGGCTTTAATCACAGCCCAGGCCTCTATTACTGCTGGGCTTTAATCACAGCCCAGGCCTCTATTACTGCTGGGCCTGAATCACAGCCCAGGCCTCTATTACTGCTGGGCTTTAATCACAGTCCAGGCCTCTATTACTGCTGGGCTTTAATCACAGCCCAGGCCTCTATTACTGCTGGGCCTGAATCACAGTCCAGGCCTCTATTACTGCTGGGCTTTAATCACAGTCCAGGCTTCTATTACTGCTGGGCCTGAATCACAGTCCAGGCCTCTATTACTGCTGGGCCTGAATCACAGTCCAGGCTTCTATTACTGCTGGGCCTGAATCACAGTCCAGGCTTCTATTACTGCTGGGCTTTAATCACAGCCCAGGCTTCTATTACTGCTGGGCCTGAATCACAGTCCAGGCCTCTATTACTGCTGGGCCTGAATCACAGCCCAGGCTTCTATGACTGCTGGGCCTGAATCACAGCCCAGGCCTCTATTACTGCTGGGCTTTAATCACAGCCCAGGCCTCTATTACTGCTGGGCTTTAATCACAGTCCAGGCCTCTATTACTGCTGGGCTTTAATCACAGCCCAGGCCTCTATTACTGCTGGGCCTGAATCACAGCCCAGGCCTCTATTACTGCTGGGCCTGAATCACAGCCCAGGCCTCTATTACTGCTGGGCTTTAATCACAGCCCAGGCCTCTATTACTGCTGGGCTTTAATCACAGCCCAGGCCTCTATTACTGCTGGGCTTTAATCACAGTCCAGGCCTCTATTACTGCTGGGCTTTAATCACAGTCCAGGCCTCTATTACTGCTGGGCTTTAATCACAGTCCAGGCCTCTATTACTGCTGGGCTTTAATCACAGCCCAGGCCTCTATTAGTGCTGGGCCTGAATCACAGCCCAGGCCTCTATTACTGCTGGGCCTGAATCACAGCCCAGGCCTCTATTACTGCTGGGCCTGAATCACAGCCCAGGCCTCTATTACTGCTGGGCCTGAATCACAGCCCAGGCCTCTATTACTGCTGGGCCTGAATCACAGCCCAGGCCTCTATTACTGCTGGGCCTGAATCACAGCCCAGGCCTCTATTACTGCTGGGCTTTAATCACAGTCCAGGCCTCTATTACTGCTGGGCTTTAATCACAGCCCAGGCCTCTATTACTGCTGGGCCTGAATCACAGCCCAGGCCTCTATTACTGCTGGGCCTGAATCACAGTCCAGGCCTCTATTACTGCTGGGCTTTAATCACAGTCCAGGCCTCTATTACTGCTGGGCTTTAATCACAGTCCAGGCCTCTATTACTGCTGGGCTTTAATCACAGTCCAGGCCTCTATTACTGCTGGGCTTTAATCACAGCCCAGGCCTCTATTACTGCTGGGCTTTAATCACAGCCCAGGCCTCTATTACTGCTGGGCTTTAATCACAGCCCAGGCCTCTATTACTGCTGGGCCTTAATCACAGTCCAGGCCTCTATTACTGCTGGGCTTTAATCACAGCCCAGGCCTCTATTACTGCTGGGCTTTAATCACAGCCCAGGCCTCTATTACTGCTGGGCCTTAATCACAGTCCAGGCCTCTATTACTGCTGGGCTTTAATCACAGCCCAGGCCTCTATTACTGCTGGGCCTGAATCACAGTCCAGGCCTCTATTACTGCTGGGCCTGAATCACAGCCCAGGCCTCTATTACTGCTGGGCTTTAATCACAGCCCAGGCCTCTATTACTGCTGGGCCTTAATCACAGCCCAGGCCTCTATTACTGCTGGGCCTTAATCACAGCCCAGGCCTCTATTACTGCTGGGCTTTGATCACAGCCCAGGCCTCTATTACTGCTGGGCTTTAATCACAGTCCAGGCCTCTATTACTGCTGGGCTTTAATCACAGCCCAGGCCTCTATTACTGCTGGGCTTTAATCACAGCCCAGGCCTCTATTACTGCTGGGCTTTAATCACAGTCCAGGCCTCTATTACTGCTGGGCTTTAATCACAGCCCAGGCCTCTATTACTGCTGGGCTTTAATCACAGCCCAGGCCTCTATTACTGCTGGGCTTTAATCACAGTCCAGGCTTCTATTACTGCTGGGCTTTAATCACAGCCCAGGCCTCTATTACTGCTGGGCCTTAATCACAGTCCAGGCCTCTATTACTGCTGGGCCTGAATCACAGTCCAGGCCTCTATGACTGCTGGGCTTGAATCACAGCCCAGGCCTCTATTACTGCTGGGCCTGAATCACAGCCCAGGCCTCTATTACTGCTGGGCCTTAATCACAGCCCAGGCCTCTATTACTGCTGGGCTTCAATCACAGCCCAGGCCTCTATTACTGCTGGGCCTTAATCACAGCCCAGGCCTCTATTACTGCTGGGCTTCAATCACAGCCCAGGCCTCGATTACTGCTGGGCCTGAATCACAGTCCAGGCCTCTATTACTGCTGGGCCTGAATCACAGCCCAGGCCTCTATTACTGCTGGGCCTGAATCACAGCCCAGGCCTCTATTACTGCTGGGCCTGAATCACAGTCCAGGCCTCTATTACTGCTGGGCCTGAATCACAGCCCAGGCCTCTATTACTGCTGGGCCTGAATCACAGTCCAGGCCTCTATTACTGCTGGGCTTTAATCACAGTCCAGGACTCTATTACTGCTGGGCTTTAATCACAGCCCAGGCCTCTATTACTGCTGGGCCTGAATCACAGCCCAGGCCTCTATTACTGCTGGGCTTTAATCACAGCCCAGGCCTCTATTACTGCTGGGCCTGAATCACAGCCCAGGCCTCTATTACTGCTGGGCTTTAATCACAGTCCAGGCCTCTATTACTGCTGGGCCTTAATCACAGCCCAGGCCTCTATTACTGCTGGGCCTTAATCACAGCCCAGGCCTCTATTACTGCTGGGCTTTAATCACAGCCCAGGCCTCTATTACTGCTGGGCCTGAATCACAGCCCAGGCCTCTATTACTGCTGGGCTTTAATCACAGTCCAGGCCTCTATTACTGCTGGGCCTGAATCACAGTCCAGGCCTCTATTACTGCTGGGCCTGAATCACAGCCAAGGCCTCTATTACTGCTGGGCTTTAATCACAGTCCAGGCCTCTATTACTGCTGGGCCTTAATCACAGTCCAGGCCTCTATTACTGCTGGGCCTGAATCACAGCCAAGGCCTCTATTACTGCTGGGCTTTAATCACAGTCCAGGCCTCTATTACTGCTGGGCCTTAATCACAGCCCAGGCCTCTATTACTGCTGGGCTTTAATCACAGCCCAGGCCTCTATTACTGCTGGGCCTTAATCACAGCCCAGGCCTCTATTACTGCTGGGCCTGAATCACAGCCCAGGCCTCTATTACTGCTGGGCTTTAATCACAGCCCAGGCCTCTATTACTGCTGGGCCTTAATCACAGCCCAGGCCTCTATTACTGCTGGGCTTTAATCACAGCCCAGGCCTCTATTACTGCTGGGCTTTAATCACAGCCCAGGCCTCTATTACTGCTGGGCCTTAATCACAGCCCAGGCCTCTATTACTGCTGGGCTTTAATCACAGCCCAGGCCTCTATTACTGCTGGGCCTGAATCACAGCCCAGGCCTCTATTACTGCTGGGCCTGAATCACAGCCCAGGCCTCTATTACTGCTGGGCCTGAATCACAGCCCAGGCCTCTATTACTGCTGGGCTTTAATCACAGTCCAGGCCTCTATTACTGCTGGGCTTTAATCACAGCCCAGGCCTCTATTACTGCTGGGCCTGAATCACAGTCAAGGCCTCTATTACTGCTGGGCTTTAATCACAGCCCAGGCCTCTATTACTGCTGGGCCTGAATCACAGCCCAGGCCTCTATTACTGCTGGGCTTTAATCACAGTCCAGGCCTCTATTACTGCTGGGCTTTAATCACAGCCCAGGCCTCTATTACTGCTGGGCCTGAATCACAGCCCAGGCCTCTATTACTGCTGGGCCTGAATCACAGTCCAGGCCTCTATTACTGCTGGGCTTTAATCACAGCCCAGGCCTCTATTACTGCTGGGCTTTAATCACAGCCCAGGCCTCTATTACTGCTGGGCTTTAATCACAGTCCAGGCCTCTATTACTGCTGGGCTTTAATCACAGTCCAGGCCTCTATTACTGCTGGGCTTTAATCACAGCCCAGGCCTCTATTACTGCTGGGCTTTAATCACAGTCCAGGCCTCTATTACTGCTGGGCTTTAATCACAGTCCAGGCCTCTATTACTGCTGGGCTTTAATCACAGTCCAGGCCTCTATTACTGCTGGGCTTTAATCACAGTCCAGGCCTCTATTACTGCTGGGCTTTAATCACAGTCCAGGCCTCTATTACTGCTGGGCTTTAATCACAGTCCAGGCCTCTATTACTGCTGGGCTTTAATCACAGTCCAGGCCTCTATTGCTGCTGGGCTTTAATCACAGTCCAGGCCTCTATTACTGCTGGGCTTTAATCACAGTCCAGGCCTCTATTACTGCTGGGCCTTAATCACAGTCCAGGCCTCTATTACTGCTGGGCCTTAATCACAGTCCAGGCCTCTATTACTGCTGGGCTTTAATCACAGTCCAGGCCTCTATTACTGCTGGGCTTTAATCACAGCCCAGGCCTCTATTACTGCTGGGCTTTAATCACAGTCCAGGCCTCTATTACTGCTGGGCCTGAATCACAGCCCAGGCCTCTATTACTGCTGGGCTTTAATCACAGCCCAGGCCTCTATTGCTGCTGGGCTTTAATCACAGTCCAGGCCTCTATTACTGCTGGGCTTTAATCACAGCCCAGGCCTCTATTACTGCTGGGCCTGAATCACAGTCCAGGCCTCTATTACTGCTGGGCCTGAATCACAGCCCAGGCCTCTATTACTGCTGGGCTTTAATCACAGCCCAGGCCTCTATTGCTGCTGGGCTTTAATCACAGTCCAGGCCTCTATTACTGCTGGGCTTTAATCACAGCCCAGGCCTCTATTACTGCTGGGCTTTAATCACAGCCCAGGCCTCTATTACTGCTGGGCTTTAATCACAGCCCAGGCCTCTATTACTGCTGGGCTTTAATCACAGTCCAGGCCTCTATTGCTGCTGGGCTTTAATCACAGTCCAGGCCTCTATTACTGCTGGGCCTGAATCACAGTCCAGGCCTCTATTACTGCTGGGCTTTAATCACAGCCCAGGCCTCTATTACTGCTGGGCTTTAATCACAGCCCAGGCCTCTATTACTGCTGGGCCTGAATCACAGTCCAGGCCTCTATTACTGCTGGGCTTTAATCACAGCCCAGGCCTCTATTACTGCTGGGCTTTAATCACAGCCCAGGCCTCTATTACTGCTGGGCTTTAATCACAGTCCAGGCCTCTATTGCTGCTGGGCTTTAATCACAGTCCAGGCCTCTATTACTGCTGGGCCTGAATCACAGTCCAGGCCTCTATTACTGCTGGGCTTTAATCACAGCCCAGGCCTCTATTACTGCTGGGCTTTAATCACAGCCCAGGCCTCTATTACTGCTGGGCCTGAATCACAGTCCAGGCCTCTATTACTGCTGGGCTTTAATCACAGTCCAGGCCTCTATTACTGCTGGGCCTGAATCACAGTCCAGGCCTCTATTACTGCTGGGCTTTAATCACAGCCCAGGCCTCTATTACTGCTGGGCTTTAATCACAGCCCAGGCCTCTATTACTGCTGGGCTTTAATCACAGCCCAGGCCTCTATTACTGCTGGGCTTTAATCACAGCCCAGGCCTCTATTACTGCTGGGCTTTAATCACAGCCCAGGCCTCTATTACTGCTGGGCTTTAATCACAGTCCAGGCCTCTATTACTGCTGGGCTTTAATCACAGCCCAGGCCTCTATTACTGCTGGGCTTTAATCACAGCCCAGGCCTCTATTACTGCTGGGCTTTAATCACAGCCCAGGCCTCTATTACTGCTGGGCTTTAATCACAGTCCAGGCTTCTATTACTGCTGGGCTTTAATCACAGTCCAGGCCTCTATTACTGCTGGGCTTTAATCACAGTCCAGGCCTCTATTACTGCTGGGCTTTAATCACAGTCCAGGCCTCTATTACTGCTGGGCTTTAATCACAGCCCAGGCCTCTATTACTGCTGGGCTTTAATCACAGTCCAGGCCTCTATTACTGCTGGGCTTTAATCACAGTCCAGGCCTCTATTACTGCTGGGCCTGAATCACAGCTCAGGCCTCTATTACTGCTGGGCCTGAATCACAGCCCAGGCCTCAATTACTGCTGGGCCTGAATCACAGCCCAGGCCTCTATTACTGCTGGGCCTGAATCACAGCCCAGGCCTCTATTACTGCTGGGCTTTAATCACAGTCCAGGCCTCTATTGCTGCTGGGCTTTAATCACAGTCCAGGCCTCTATTACTGCTGGGCTTTAATCACAGTCCAGGCTTCTATTACTGCTGGGCTTTAATCACAGTCCAGGCCTCTATTACTGCTGGGCTTTAATCACAGTCCAGGCCTCTATTACTGCTGGGCCTTAATCACAGCCCAGGCTTCTATTACTGCTGGGCCTTAATCACAGTCCAGGCTTCTATTACTGCTGGGCCTGAATCACAGTCCAGGCCTCTATTACTGCTGGGCTTTAATCACAGTCCAGGCCTCTATTACTGCTGGGCTTTAATCACAGCCCAGGCCTCTATTACTGCTGGGCTTTAATCACAGTCCAGGCCTCTATTACTGCTGGGCTTTAATCACAGTCCAGGCCTCTATTACTGCTGGGCTTTAATCACAGCCCAGGCCTCTATTACTGCTGGGCCTTAATCACAGTCCAGGCCTCTATTACTGCTGGGCTTTAATCACAGCCCAGGCCTCTTTTTCTGCTGGGCTTTAATCACAGTCCAGGCTTCTATTACTGCTGGGCTTTAATCACAGCCCAGGCCTCTATTACTGCTGGGCTTTAATCACAGTCCAGGCTTCTATTACTGCTGGGCCTGAATCACAGTCCAGGCCTCTATTACTGCTGGGCTTTAATCACAGTCCAGGCCTCTATTACTGCTGGGCTTTAATCACAGTCCAGGCCTCTATTACTGCTGGGCCTTAATCACAGTCCAGGCCTCTATTACTGCTGGGCCTTAATCACAGTCCAGGCCTCTATTACTGCTGGGCTTTAATCACAGTCCAGGCCTCTATTACTGCTGGGCTTTAATCACAGCCCAGGCCTCTATTACTGCTGGGCTTTAATCACAGTCCAGGCCTCTATTACTGCTGGGCCTGAATCACAGCCCAGGCCTCTATTACTGCTGGGCTTTAATCACAGCCCAGGCCTCTATTGCTGCTGGGCTTTAATCACAGTCCAGGCCTCTATTACTGCTGGGCTTTAATCACAGCCCAGGCCTCTATTACTGCTGGGCCTGAATCACAGTCCAGGCCTCTATTACTGCTGGGCTTTAATCACAGCCCAGGCCTCTATTACTGCTGGGCTTTAATCACAGCCCAGGCCTCTATTACTGCTGGGCTTTAATCACAGTCCAGGCCTCTATTGCTGCTGGGCTTTAATCACAGTCCAGGCCTCTATTACTGCTGGGCCTGAATCACAGTCCAGGCCTCTATTACTGCTGGGCTTTAATCACAGCCCAGGCCTCTATTACTGCTGGGCTTTAATCACAGCCCAGGCCTCTATTACTGCTGGGCCTGAATCACAGTCCAGGCCTCTATTACTGCTGGGCTTTAATCACAGCCCAGGCCTCTATTACTGCTGGGCTTTAATCACAGCCCAGGCCTCTATTACTGCTGGGCTTTAATCACAGTCCAGGCCTCTATTGCTGCTGGGCTTTAATCACAGTCCAGGCCTCTATTACTGCTGGGCCTGAATCACAGTCCAGGCCTCTATTACTGCTGGGCTTTAATCACAGCCCAGGCCTCTATTACTGCTGGGCTTTAATCACAGCCCAGGCCTCTATTACTGCTGGGCCTGAATCACAGTCCAGGCCTCTATTACTGCTGGGCTTTAATCACAGTCCAGGCCTCTATTACTGCTGGGCCTGAATCACAGTCCAGGCCTCTATTACTGCTGGGCTTTAATCACAGCCCAGGCCTCTATTACTGCTGGGCTTTAATCACAGCCCAGGCCTCTATTACTGCTGGGCTTTAATCACAGCCCAGGCCTCTATTACTGCTGGGCTTTAATCACAGCCCAGGCCTCTATTACTGCTGGGCTTTAATCACAGCCCAGGCCTCTATTACTGCTGGGCTTTAATCACAGTCCAGGCCTCTATTACTGCTGGGCTTTAATCACAGCCCAGGCCTCTATTACTGCTGGGCTTTAATCACAGCCCAGGCCTCTATTACTGCTGGGCTTTAATCACAGCCCAGGCCTCTATTACTGCTGGGCTTTAATCACAGTCCAGGCTTCTATTACTGCTGGGCTTTAATCACAGTCCAGGCCTCTATTACTGCTGGGCTTTAATCACAGTCCAGGCCTCTATTACTGCTGGGCTTTAATCACAGTCCAGGCCTCTATTACTGCTGGGCTTTAATCACAGCCCAGGCCTCTATTACTGCTGGGCTTTAATCACAGTCCAGGCCTCTATTACTGCTGGGCTTTAATCACAGTCCAGGCCTCTATTACTGCTGGGCCTGAATCACAGCTCAGGCCTCTATTACTGCTGGGCCTGAATCACAGCCCAGGCCTCAATTACTGCTGGGCCTGAATCACAGCCCAGGCCTCTATTACTGCTGGGCCTGAATCACAGCCCAGGCCTCTATTACTGCTGGGCTTTAATCACAGTCCAGGCCTCTATTGCTGCTGGGCTTTAATCACAGTCCAGGCCTCTATTACTGCTGGGCTTTAATCACAGTCCAGGCTTCTATTACTGCTGGGCTTTAATCACAGTCCAGGCCTCTATTACTGCTGGGCTTTAATCACAGTCCAGGCCTCTATTACTGCTGGGCCTTAATCACAGCCCAGGCTTCTATTACTGCTGGGCCTTAATCACAGTCCAGGCTTCTATTACTGCTGGGCCTGAATCACAGTCCAGGCCTCTATTACTGCTGGGCTTTAATCACAGTCCAGGCCTCTATTACTGCTGGGCTTTAATCACAGCCCAGGCCTCTATTACTGCTGGGCTTTAATCACAGTCCAGGCCTCTATTACTGCTGGGCTTTAATCACAGTCCAGGCCTCTATTACTGCTGGGCTTTAATCACAGCCCAGGCCTCTATTACTGCTGGGCCTTAATCACAGTCCAGGCCTCTATTACTGCTGGGCTTTAATCACAGCCCAGGCCTCTTTTTCTGCTGGGCTTTAATCACAGTCCAGGCTTCTATTACTGCTGGGCTTTAATCACAGCCCAGGCCTCTATTACTGCTGGGCTTTAATCACAGTCCAGGCTTCTATTACTGCTGGGCCTGAATCACAGTCCAGGCCTCTATTACTGCTGGGCTTTAATCACAGTCCAGGCCTCTATTACTGCTGGGCTTTAATCACAGCCCAGGCCTCTATTACTGCTGGGCTTTAATCACAGCCCAGGCCTCTATTACTGCTGGGCCTTAATCACAGCCCAGGCCTCTATTACTGCTGGGCTTTAATCACAGCCCAGGCCTCTGTTACTGCTGGGCTTTAATCACAGCCCAGGCCTCTATTACTGCTGGGCCTGAATCACAGCCCAGGCCTCTATTACTGCTGGGCTTTAATCACAGTCCAGGCCTCTATTACTGCTGGGCTTTAATCACAGCCCAGGCCTCTATTACTGCTGGGCCTGAATCACAGTCAAGGCCTCTATTACTGCTGGGCTTTAATCACAGCCCAGGCCTCTATTACTGCTGGGCCTGAATCACAGCCCAGGCCTCTATTACTGCTGGGCTTTAATCACAGTCCAGGCCTCTATTACTGCTGGGCTTTAATCACAGCCCAGGCCTCTATTACTGCTGGGCCTGAATCACAGCCCAGGCCTCTATTACTGCTGGGCCTGAATCACAGTCCAGGCCTCTATTACTGCTGGGCTTTAATCACAGCCCAGGCCTCTATTACTGCTGGGCTTTAATCACAGCCCAGGCCTCTATTACTGCTGGGCTTTAATCACAGTCCAGGCCTCTATTACTGCTGGGCTTTAATCACAGTCCAGGCCTCTATTACTGCTGGGCTTTAATCACAGCCCAGGCCTCTATTACTGCTGGGCTTTAATCACAGTCCAGGCCTCTATTACTGCTGGGCTTTAATCACAGTCCAGGCCTCTATTACTGCTGGGCTTTAATCACAGTCCAGGCCTCTATTACTGCTGGGCTTTAATCACAGTCCAGGCCTCTATTACTGCTGGGCTTCAATCACAGCCCAGGCCTCTATTACTGCTGGGCTTTAATCACAGCCCAGGCCTCTATTACTGCTGGGCTTTAATCACAGTCCAGGCCTCTATTACTGCTGGGCTTTAATCACAGTCCAGGCCTCTATTACTGCTGGGCTTTAATCACAGTCCAGGCCTCTATTACTGCTGGGCTTTAATCACAGTCCAGGCCTCTATTGCTGCTGGGCTTTAATCACAGTCCAGGCCTCTATTACTGCTGGGCTTTAATCACAGTCCAGGCCTCTATTACTGCTGGGCCTTAATCACAGTCCAGGCCTCTATTACTGCTGGGCTTTAATCACAGCCCAGGCCTCTATTGCTGCTGGGCTTTAATCACAGTCCAGGCCTCTATTACTGCTGGGCTTTAATCACAGTCCAGGCCTCTATTACTGCTGGGCTTTAATCACAGCCCAGGCCTCTATTACTGCTGGGCTTTAATCACAGTCCAGGCCTCTATTACTGCTGGGCCTGAATCACAGCCCAGGCCTCTATTACTGCTGGGCTTTAATCACAGCCCAGGCCTCTATTGCTGCTGGGCTTTAATCACAGTCCAGGCCTCTATTACTGCTGGGCTTTAATCACAGCCCAGGCCTCTATTACTGCTGGGCCTGAATCACAGTCCAGGCCTCTATTACTGCTGGGCTTTAATCACAGCCCAGGCCTCTATTACTGCTGGGCTTTAATCACAGCCCAGGCCTCTATTACTGCTGGGCTTTAATCACAGTCCAGGCCTCTATTGCTGCTGGGCTTTAATCACAGTCCAGGCCTCTATTACTGCTGGGCCTGAATCACAGTCCAGGCCTCTATTACTGCTGGGCTTTAATCACAGCCCAGGCCTCTATTACTGCTGGGCTTTAATCACAGCCCAGGCCTCTATTACTGCTGGGCCTGAATCACAGTCCAGGCCTCTATTACTGCTGGGCTTTAATCACAGTCCAGGCCTCTATTACTGCTGGGCCTGAATCACAGTCCAGGCCTCTATTACTGCTGGGCTTTAATCACAGTCCAGGCTTCTATTACTGCTGGGCTTTAATCACAGCCCAGGCCTCTATTACTGCTGGGCTTTAATCACAGCCCAGGCCTCTATTACTGCTGGGCCTGAATCACAGTCCAGGCCTCTATTACTGCTGGGCTTTAATCACAGTCCAGGCCTCTATTACTGCTGGGCTTTAATCACAGCCCAGGCCTCTATTACTGCTGGGCTTTAATCACAGCCCAGGCCTCTATTACTGCTGGGCTTTAATCACAGCCCAGGCCTCTATTACTGCTGGGCTTTAATCACAGTCCAGGCCTCTATTACTGCTGGGCTTTAATCACAGTCCAGGCCTCTATTACTGCTGGGCTTTAATCACAGTCCAGGCCTCTATTACTGCTGGGCTTTAATCACAGCCCAGGCCTCTATTACTGCTGGGCTTTAATCACAGTCCAGGCCTCTATTACTGCTGGGCTTTAATCACAGTCCAGGCCTCTATTACTGCTGGGCCTGAATCACAGCTCAGGCCTCTATTACTGCTGGGCCTGAATCACAGCCCAGGCCTCAATTACTGCTGGGCCTGAATCACAGCCCAGGCCTCTATTACTGCTGGGCCTGAATCACAGCCCAGGCCTCTATTACTGCTGGGCTTTAATCACAGTCCAGGCCTCTATTGCTGCTGGGCTTTAATCACAGTCCAGGCCTCTATTACTGCTGGGCTTTAATCACAGTGCAGGCCTCTATTACTGCTGGGCTTTAATCACAGTCCAGGCTTCTATTACTGCTGGGCTTTAATCACAGTCCAGGCCTCTATTACTGCTGGGCTTTAATCACAGTCCAGGCTTCTATTACTGCTGGGCCTTAATCACAGTCCAGGCTTCTATTACTGCTGGGCCTGAATCACAGTCCAGGCCTCTATTACTGCTGGGCTTTAATCACAGCCCAGGCCTCTATTACTGCTGGGCTTTAATCACAGTCCAGGCCTCTATTACTGCTGGGCTTTAATCACAGTCCAGGCCTCTATTACTGCTGGGCTTTAATCACAGCCCAGGCCTCTATTACTGCTGGGCCTTAATCACAGTCCAGGCCTCTATTACTGCTGGGCTTTAATCACAGCCCAGGCCTCTTTTTCTGCTGGGCTTTAATCACAGTCCAGGCTTCTATTACTGCTGGGCTTTAATCACAGCCCAGGCCTCTATTACTGCTGGGCTTTAATCACAGTCCAGGCTTCTATTACTGCTGGGCCTGAATCACAGTCCAGGCCTCTATTACTGCTGGGCTTTAATCACAGTCCAGGCCTCTATTACTGCTGGGCTTTAATCACAGCCCAGGCCTCTATTACTGCTGGGCTTTAATCACAGCCCAGGCTTCTATTACTGCTGGGCTTTAATCACAGTCCAGGCCTCTATTACTGCTGGGCTTTAATCACAGTCCAGGCCTCTATTACTGCTGGGCTTTAATCACAGTCCAGGCCTCTATTACTGCTGGGCTTTAATCACAGTCCAGGCCTCTATTACTGCTGGGCTTCAATCACAGCCCAGGCTTCTATTACTGCTGGGCCTTAATCACAGTCCAGGCCTCTATTACTGCTGGGCTTTAATCACAGCCCAGGCCTCTATTACTGCTGGGCTTTAATCACAGTCCAGGCCTCTATTACTGCTGGGCTTTAATCACAGCCCAGGCCTCTATTACTGCTGGGCTTTAATCACAGTCCAGGCCTCTATTACTGCTGGGCTTTAATCACAGCCCAGGCCTCTATTACTGCTGGGCCTGAATCACAGCCCAGGCCTCTATTGCTGCTGGGCCTGAATCACAGCCCAGGCCTCTATTACTGCTGGGCCTGAATCACAGCCCAGGCTTCTATTACTGCTGGGCCTTAATCACAGTCCAGGCCTCTATTACTGCTGGGCCTTAATCACAGTCCAGGCCTCTATTACTGCTGGGCTTTAATCACAGTCCAGGCTTCTATTACTGCTGGGCCTTAATCACAGTCCAGGCTTCTATTACTGCTGGGCTTTAATCACAGCCCAGGCTTCTATTACTGCTGGGCTTTAATCACAGTCCAGGCCTCTATTACTGCTGGGCTTTAATCACAGTCCAGGCTTCTATTACTGCTGGGCTTTAATCACAGCCCAGGCTTCTATTACTGCTGGGCTTCAATCACAGCCCAGGCTTCTATTCCTGCTGGGCCTGAATCACAGTCCAGGCCTCTATTACTGCTGGGCTTTAATCACAGTCCAGGCCTCTATTACTGCTGGGCTTTAATCACAGTCCAGGCTTCTATTACTGCTGGGCTTTAATCACAGCCCAGGCCTCTATTACTGCTGGGCTTCAATCACAGCCCAGGCTTCTATTACTGCTGGGCTTTAATCACAGCCCAGGCCTCTATTACTGCTGGGCTTCAATCACAGCCCAGGCTTCTATTACTGCTGGGCCTGAATCACAGTCCAGGCCTCTATTACTGCTGGGCTTTAATCACAGTCCAGGCCTCTATTACTGCTGGGCTTTAATCACAGCCCAGGCCTCTATTACTGCTGGGCCTGAATCACAGCCCAGGCCTCTATTACTGCTGGGCTTCAATCACAGCCCAGGCTTGTATTACTGCTGGGCCTGAATCACAGTCCAGGCCTCTATTACTGCTGGGCTTTAATCACAGTCCAGGCTTCTATGACTGCTGGGCTTTAATCACAGTCCAGGCCTCTATTACTGCTGGGCTTTAATCACAGCCCAGGCCTCTATTACTGCTGGGCTTTAATCACAGCCCAGGCCTCTATTACTGCTGGGCTTTAATCACAGCCCAGGCCTCTATTACTGCTGGGCCTGAATCACAGCCCAGGCCTCTATTACTGCTGGGCCTTAATCACAGTCCAGGCCTCTATTACTGCTGGGCTTTAATCACAGCCCAGGCTTCTCTTACTGCTGGGCTTTAATCACAGTCCAGGCCTCTATTACTGCTGGGCCTGAATCACAGCCCAGGCCTCTATTACTGCTGGGCTTTAATCACAGTCCAGGCCTCTATTACTGCTGGGCCTTAATCACAGTCCAGGCCTCTATTACTGCTGGGCCTTAATCACAGCCCAGGCCTCTATTACTGCTGGGCCTTAATCACAGTCCAGGCCTCTATTACTGCTGGGCCTTAATCACAGCCCAGGCCTCTGTTACTGCTGGGCTTTAATCACAGCCCAGGCCTCTATTACTGCTGGGCTTTAATCACAGTCCAGGCCTCTATTACTGCTGGGCTTTAATCACAGTCCAGACCTCTATTACTGCTGGGCCTTAATCACAGCCCAGGCCTCTATTACTGCTGGGCTTTAATCACAGTCCAGGCCTCTATTACTGCTGGGCCTTAATCACAGCCCAGGCCTCTGTTACTGCTGGGCTTTAATCACAGCCCAGGCCTCTGTTACTGCTGGGCTTTAATCACAGCCCAGGCCTCTATTACTGCTGGGCCTCAATCACAGCCCAGGCCTCTATTACTGCTGGGCTTTAATCACAGCCCAGGCCTCTATTACTGCTGGGCCTCAATCACAGCCCAGGCCTCTATTACTGCTGGGCTTTAATCACAGCCCAGGCCTCTATTACTGCTGGGCTTTAATCACAGTCCAGGCCTCTATTACTGCTGGGCTTTAATCACAGCCCAGGCCTCTATTACTGCTGGGCTTCAATCACAGTCTCGGCCTCTATTACTGCTGGGCCTTAATCACAGTCCAGGCCTCTATTACTGCTGGGCCTTAATCACAGCCCAGGCCTCTGTTACTGCTGGGCTTTAATCACAGCCCAGGCCTCTGTTACTGCTGGGCTTTAATCACAGCCCAGGCCTCTATTACTGCTGGGCCTCAATCACAGCCCAGGCCTCTATTACTGCTGGGCTTTAATCACAGCCCAGGCCTCTATTACTGCTGGGCTTTAATCACAGTCCAGGCCTCTATTACTGCTGGGCTTTAATCACAGCCCAGGCCTCTATTACTGCTGGGCTTCAATCACAGCCCAGGCCTCTATTACTGCTGGGCTTCAATCACAGCCCAGGCTTCTCTTACTGCTGGGCTTTAATCACAGTCTCGGCCTCTATTACTGCTGGGCTTTAATCACAGTCCAGGCTTCTATTACTGCTGGGCTTTAATCACAGTCCAGGCCTCTATTACTGCTGGGCTTTAATCACAGTCCAGGCCTCTATTACTGCTGGGCTTTAATCACAGTCCAGGCCTCTATTACTGCTGGGCCTTAATCACAGTCCAGGCCTCTTTTATTGCTGGGCTTTAATCACAGTCCAGGCCTCTCCAACCTGTATGCTCTTGGCACTAATAAGGCTCAGCATTTCTAATGGAAACGGGAAGGCAACAGATAGGGTGGTAGCAGCAGGGGTCAGTGGGCTGGATGTAGTAGGGGTGAAGGGTCAGTAGGGGAGGGGAGGCAGCAGGGGTCAGTGGGCTGGATGTAGTAGGGGTGAAGGGTCAGTAGGGGAGGGGAGGCAGCAGGGGTCAGTGGGCTGAATGTAGTAGGGGTGAAGGGTCAGTAGGGGAGGGGAGGCAGCAGGGGTCAGTGGGGGGAGGCAAAAAGCATCGGGGGCAGAAGCAGGAGTGGTCAAGCAGGGTGGAAACAAAAGGTCAGGGGGGCCTGAGCAATGATGTCGGTGATCAGACCCAGAGGGAAGCAAATATCTTCACACTGTGGAGCTTGGGACACAAGCAAGAGATTTTATGAATGTAATTGCAGGTCTGCAACCACTGCATGAACAGGTTGTATCGGGACTAAATCTGGATCTGCACCTTTTTAATAAAAGTGAAAAACTGCACCAACAGGGAGCTGCAATTTCCATTTGGAAGCTGGTGCAGTGGGGAACCTGTAATGATCTATCCAGTGAAGAAAATAGAGACCTTCCCTGAATACCAGCAAGGGCTGGAATTAGGCAACTGGTTTGACCCAGACCAGACAAGTTGGGCAGTCTGCAACATGGAGTTTTTAAGCTAAGGACGAGCTTCTGAATGTAAAGTTGCTTTAAACCTTGAATCTATATAATGCTGCAGAATAACCCTGCCCCCTC
The DNA here is from genome assembly GCF_035084215.1 of Heptranchias perlo. Classification (NCBI taxonomy): domain Eukaryota; kingdom Metazoa; phylum Chordata; class Chondrichthyes; order Hexanchiformes; family Hexanchidae; genus Heptranchias; species Heptranchias perlo. The sequence goes on along the minus strand of NW_027139315.1, from coordinate 75,105 downwards.
CTTACCTCGATGGTGTTGGTCTCTGGGTTTCGATAGAGTCTCCAGATCCTCACAAAGGAATCCTCAGCCCCCGACAGCAGCTGTTGGAGACATGGAGTTTATTATGTGAAGTGAAACAATCCAATTCCTTAACAGACCAGGCAGCCTGGCAGTGTCAGGCAGGGCAAAGCAAGCACGCAGAGACAGGAAGCAGCTTGGGATACCTTGCCACTTTCAGAGGCGATGTCGAGTGTGCAGACCCAGCGAGTGTGAGCATTCACTTCCACATGCACCGCACCGGTCACTGCATCGTAGACCTGGATCTGGCCACTCCCGTATCCAGCTGTGATGATCCCGCTCCACATCTTCACAGACGAACAAGTGCCCCTGGGAACAGGCAGTGATCGTCTGGTTAGTATTACATGACATTACATAGAATGTACAGCAAAGAAACAGGCCATTCGGCCCAACAGGTCTATGCCGGTGTTTATGCTCCACGCGAGCCTCCTCCCTCCCTACTTCATCTAACCCTATCAGCATATCCTTCTATTCCTTTCTCCCTCATGTGTTTATCTAGCTTCCCATTAAATGTATCTATGTTATTCCCCTCAACTACTCCTTGTGGTAGCAAGTTCCACATTTTCACCACTCTCTGGGTAAAGAAGTTTCTCCTGAATTCCCTATTAGATTAGTAGTGGCAGTTCAGTGGGTAATGAAGATCCCGCAGCACTACCGGAGTGCAAGTGCCTTGGCCAATATTCCTCCCTCTAATAAATTATAAATGGTGTGTGTGTGTGACTATGGGGAGGTGGGGGGGGTGGTTTATGTGGTCCTGAGCCCCTTGTCGTGCTCTGTGATAATATAACAAGTGAAGTAAAATTCTTCAGAGCCACAAAGTAAAGAAACAGATTAGTGAAAAACAAGGAGATGCTGGTTGTGACTCTGGGATGATGAGATCAAATGGGCCATTAGACCCAACGTGCGACCAATGCTTGTACTATCGTTACTTCAGGCTTATTAGAAATTATTCTCTTGATGCCTCAGGAAAGGGAAACCAGGTCACTCAGTGCTGGAGCCAGGATTCCACCATCTGCTTTCCAACACAAGTTCATTTATTCTTGGGCTGTGGGCAACGCTGGCAAGAAAGCATTTATTACCTAACCCTAGAGCCCCTGTTTGTGCTTTTTAGCGATGGTTCTCACCCTGACTGACTGGCTAGGAGGCCACCAACAGCGAACCACATAGTGTGGACTGGAGTCACATGTAGGCCAGACCAGGCAAGCGCATCACTGAACCTGTTGGGTTTTTATGACTGAAAATCCCACCTTGCCATTGTGGGATTTGAACTCAAGTTCTAGGTTGCTAGTCCAATACCAGAACCACAAAGCTCCCTTGGCAGTCTCTACCATTACAGCAGTACAGTCATAGAATAGAATCATAGAAAGTTACAGCATAGAAAGAGGCCATTCGGCCCATCATGTCTGTGCTAGCCGAAAAAGAGCTATCCAGCTTAATCCCACTTTCCATCACTTGGTCCGTAGCTCTGTAGGTCACGGCACTTCAAGTGCACATCCAAGTACTTTTTAAATGAGTTGAGGGTTTCTGCCTCTACCACCCTTTCAGGCAGTGAGTTCCAGACTCCCACCACCCTCTGGGTGAAAACATTTCTCCTCAGCTCCCCTCTAATCCTTCTACCAATCACTTTAAAGCTATGCCCCCAGTCACTGACCCCTCTGCTAAGGGAAGTAGGTCCTTTATATCCACTCTATCTAGACCTGTCATAATTTTATATATTTCAATTAAATCTCCCCTCAGCCTTCTTTGTTCCAAAGAAAACGACCCCAGTCTATCCAATCTTTTCTCATAGCTAAAATTCTCCAGCCCTGGTAACATCCTCGTAAATCTCCTCTGCACCCTCTCTAGTGCAATCACATTTTTCCTGTAATGTGGTGACCAGAACTGTACGCAGTACTCAAGCTGTGGCCTAACCAATGTTTTATACAGTTCTAGCATAACCTATGCCTTGGCTAATAAAGGAAAGTATCCCGTACGCCTTCTTAATCACCTTATCTACCTATCCTGCTACCTTCAGGGATCTGTGGACATGCACTCCAAGGTTCCTCTGTTCCTCTCAGTATCCTCCCATTTATTGTGTATTCCCTTGCCTTGTTTGCTCTCCCCAAATGCATTACCTCACACTTCTCTGGATTGAATTCCATTTGCCACTTTTCTGCCCACCTGACCAGTCCATTGATATCTTCCTACAGTCAATAATTATAAACACCTACCTGTTTCTCCATTAGCTGGTACATCGAACGCTGACTGCTAGAGTGAATGACAGACCCGTAGATCACTTACCCGTAAGCTGAAATCTTGTGGATTAATTTAAAATCTTCCCCTGATTTCCAGATACACAGGACCCCAGAGTCATCGGCTGTCACCAGATCCGAAATACACTCCTGTAGATTCAAAACGTCATCAGTCCATAAAAGTATGGCATTTTATCGTTGGGTTCACATGGTATACAATCATAGAATCTTACAGCACAGAAGGAGGCCATTGGATCCATCGTGCCTGTGCCTGCTCTTTGAAAAGAGCTGTCCAATTTAGTCCCACACCCCAGCTTTTTCCCCATAACCATGCAAATTAGGCCTCTTCAAGTACATGTCCAATTGCCTTTTGCACCAAGAGACAACTACTGTGCGACATCACAGGGACTTAACTCCTGGACCTAAGATAAATAAGAAGCAAAAAGTAATCCAAGTGGGACGTCACCAAGGAAGAGGTAAGTGATTGGCTGGTGAGTATTTTCCTGCTGAATTTGTCTAAGGTTAGAGTTTGTGGATTCTCTGGTCTCTGTTGTGTAGTGGGGGACTGCTGTTCAGCAAGGGCCCTTGAGTATACCTTTTTAATTGAAGTGAAATTGGTGGGATTCATTTAATTTGAATTAATTAGTTAAAGGGTAAGTCATGTCAGGACAGCCCAGCCCCGTGTTATGCTCTTCCTGCTCTATGTGGGAAATCAGGGACCCTTCCGGTGTCCCTGACGACCATGTGTGCGGGAAATGTATCCAGCTGCAGCTACTGACAAACCGCATTGCGGCACTGGAGCTGCGGATGGATTCATTAAGGAGCATTCGCGATGCTGAGAACGTCGTGGATAGCACGTTTAGTGAGATGGTCACACCGCAGGTAAAGGTTGTACAGGCAGGAAGTAATTGGGTGACCACCAGGCAGAGTAAGAGGAGCAGGCAGGCAGTGCAGGGGTCCTCTGTGGCCGTCCCCCTCTCAAACAAATATACCGCTTTGGATATTGTTGAGGGGGATGACTTATCAGGGGAAGGCAGCAGCAGCCAACTTCCTGGCACCAGGGGTAGCTCTGCTGCACAGGCTGGGAGGAAAAAGAGTGGAAGAGCTACAGTGGTAGGGGATTCTATCGTAAGGGGAACAGACAGGCGTTTCTGTAGCCGTAAACGTGACTCCAGGATGGTTTGTTGCCTCCCTGGTGCCAGGGTCATGGATGTCACTGAGCGGCTACAGGGCATTCTCAAGGGGGAGGGTGAGCAGGCAGAGGTCGTGGTCCACATTGGGACCAACGACATAGGTAGGAAGGGAGATGAGGACCTGCATCAAGAATTTAGGGAGCTAGGTAGCAGATTAAAGAGCAGGACCTCAAAGGTTGTAATCTCTGGATTACTCCCAGTGCCACGGGCTAGTGAGTATAGAAATAGGAGGATAGAACAGATGAATGCGTGGCTAAAGAGTTGGTGCAGGAGGGAGGGTTTCAGTTTCCTGGATCACTGGGCCTGCTTCTGGGGAAGGTGGGACTTGTACAAGTCGGACGGGTTGCACCTGAACCAGAGCGGGACAAATATCCTTGCGGGGAGGTTTGCTAGCACTGTTGGGGGGGGTTTAAACTAACTTGGCAGGGGGATGGGATACAGAGTGGAGCTACAATAGGGGGTGATGTGCAGCCAAATATAGAGAAAAAAACAAGTCAGCTTGGAAGACAGGGCAAATATGTGAGGGCAAGGCTGGATGGCATCTATTTTAATGCAAGGAGTCTTGCAAATAAGGTGGATGAACTGAAGGTGTTGATAAACACATGGGAGTATGATATTGTTGCTGTCACAGAGACATGGTTGAGGGAGGGGCAAGACTGGCAGCTCAATATTCCGGGGTACAGAATCTTCAGGTGAGACAGAGGGGGAGGTATAAGAGGAGGGGGGGTCGCAATATTAATTAAAGAATCAATTACTGCCATAAGGAGGGATGATATATTAGCAGGTTCCTCAAATGAGGGCATATGGGTGGAGCTTAAAAACAAAAAGGGGGCAAGCACTTTGATGGGAGTGTATAAAGGAAAATCCTAAGATGTTTTATAAGTATATTAAGGGTAAGAGGATGACTAGGGAAAAAATAGGGCCCATTAGGGACAAAAATGGCAATCTGTGTGTGGAGCCGGCAGATGTAGGAGGGGTTCTAAATGAATTTTTTGCATCTGTTTTCACTATGGAGAAGGACGACGTAGACATAGAAATACGACAGGGGGACTGTGATATACTCGAACATATTAACATCGAGCGGGAGGAGGTATTGGCGGTTTTAGCAGGCCTAAAAATGGATAAATCCCCAGGCCCGGACGAAATGTATCCCAGGCTACTGTGTGAGGCAAAGGAGGAGATTGCGGGGGCTCTGACACATATATTCAGAACCTCTCTGGCCACAGGGGATGTGCCAGAGGACTGGAGAACCGCTAATGTAGTACCATTATTCAAGAAGGGGAGTAGGGAAAAACCAGGGAACTACAGGCCAGTGAGCCTAACATCAGTGGTAGGAAAATTATTGGAAAAAATTCTGAAGGACAAAATTAGTCTCCACTTGGAGAAGCAAGGATTAATCAGGGATAGTCAACATGGCTTTGTCAAGGGAAGATCATGTCTGACTAATTTGATTGAATTTTTTGAGGGGGTGACTCGGCGTGTGGCTGAGGGTAACGCAGTGGATGTGGTATACATGGATTTCAGTAAGGCCTTCGATAAAGTCCCCCACAGGAGACTGGTCAAGAAGGTACGAGCCCATGGAATCCAGGGTGCCTTGGCACTTTGGATACAAAACTGGCTTAGTGGCAGAAGGCAGAGGGTGATGGTCGAAGGTTGTTTTTGTGACTGGAAGCCTGTGGCCAGTGGGGTACCACAGGGATCGGTGCTGGGTCCCTTGCTGTTTGTGGTCTACATTAATGACTTGGATATGAATGTAAAAGGTATGATCAGTAAGTTCGCTGATGATACAAAGATTGGTAGGGTGGTAAATAGCAAGGAGGATAGCCTCAGTCTGCAGGACGATATAGATGGGTTGGTCAGATGGGCGGAACAGTGGCAAATGGAATTTAACCCGGAAAAGTGCGAGGTGATGCACTTTGGAGAGACTAACAAGGCAAGGGAATACACAATGAATGGGAGGACCCTAGGCAAGACAGAGGGTCAGAGGGATCTTGGTGTGCAAGTTCACAGATCCCTGAAGGCGGCGGAACAGGTAGATAAGGTGGTAAAGAAGGCATATGGGATACTTGCCTTTATTAGCCGAGGCATAGAATATAAGAGCAAGGAGGTTATGATGGAGCTGTATAAAACACTGGTTAGGCCACAGCTGGAGTACTGTGTGCAGTTCTGGTCGCCACACTACAGGAAGGATGTGATCGCTTTGGAGAGGGTGCAGAGGAGATTCACCAGGATGTTACCAGGGCTGGAGCGCTTCAGCTATGAAGAGAGACTGGGAAGATTGGGTTTGTTTTCCTTGGAGCAGAGGAGGCTGAGGGGGGACATGATTGAGGTGTACAAAATTATGAGGGGCACAGATAGGATGGATACTAAGGAGCTTTTTCCCTTCGTTGAGGGTTCTATAACAAGGGGACATAGATTCAAGGTAAAAGGCGGGAGGTTTAGAGGGGATTTGAGAAAGAACTTTTTCACCCAGAGGGTGGTTGGAGTCTGGAACTCACTGTCTGAAAGGGTTGTGGAGGCAGGAACCCTCACAACATTCAAGAAGCATTTGGATGAGCACTTGAAGTGCCATAGCATACAAGGCTACGGACCAAATGCTGGAATATGGGATTAGAGTAGACAGGGCTGATGGCCGGCGCGGACACGATGGGCCGAAGGGCCTCTATCCATGCTGTATAACTCTATGACTCTATGAAAGTTCCTATGGAATCTGATTCCTCCACCCTTTCAGGTAGCACATTCCAGATCTTAACAACTCTCTGTATGATAACATTACTGCTCATTTCTCCTCTAACTCTTTTGCCAATTATTTTAAATCTATGACCTCTGGTTACCGACCCATTGGCCAGAGGAAACAGTTCCTCCCTATTTGCTCTATCAAAACTCTTCATTGTTTTGAATACTTCTATTAGTCTCCCCTTAACCTTCTCTGCTCGAAGGAGAACAATCCCAGCTTCTCCAATCTCTCCATATAACTGAAGTCCCTCATCCCAGGTATCAGAAACTTAACTGGACCAGCCACATAAATATTGTGGCTACAAGAGCAGGTCAGAGGCTGGGTATTCTGCGGCGAGTGACTCACCTCCTGACTCCCCATCTACAAGGCACAAGTCAGGAGTGTGATGGAATACTCTCCACTTGCCTGGATGAGTGCAGCTCCAACAACACTCAAGAAGCTCAACACCATCCAGGACAAAGCAGCCCGCTTGATTGGCATCCCATCCACCACCCTAAACATTCACTCCCTTCACCACCGGCGCACCGTGGCTGCAGTGTGTACCATCCACAGGATGCACTGCAGCAACTCGCCAAGGCTTCTTTGACAGCACCTCCTAAACCTGCGACCTCTACCACCTAGAAGGACAAGGGCAGCAGGCACATGGAAACAACACCACCTGCACGTTCCCCTCCAAGTCATACACCATCCCGACTTGGAAATATATCGCCGTTCCTTCATCGTTGCTGGGTCAAAATCTGGAACTCCCTTCCTAACAGCACTGTGGGAGAACCTTCACCACACGGACTGCAGCGGTTCAAGAAGGCGGCTCACCACCACCTTCTCAAGGGAAATTCGGGATGGGCAATAAATGCTGGCCTTGCCAGCGAAGCCCACATCCCATGAACGAATAAAAAAAAATCATCCTGGTAACCCTCCTCTGCACTCTCTCCAAGGCCTTGACATCCTTCCTAAAGTGTGGTGCCCAGAATTGTACACAATACACTCCAGTAAGGCCTAACCAGTGATTTGTAACGGTTTTGCATGACTTCCTTGTTTTGTATTCAATGCCCCTATTTTCAAAGCCAAGTATCCCAAATGCTTTCTTAACTGCCTTTTCAGCCCTGCCACCTTCAAAGATTTGTGACTATGCACCCCCAGGTCCCACTGCTCTTGCACTCCCTCAAAATACCATTTAGATTATACTGCCTCTCCATGTTGTTCCTCCTAAAGTGCTTCACTTCACACTTATCCGCATTAAATTGCATCTGCCATGTATCTGGCCATTTCACCAGTCTGTCTACGTCCTTGTAAATCTGCTACTATCCTCCTCAATATTTACTACATTGCTAAGTTTTGTATCATCCGCAAACTTTGAACTCTTGTACTCTCTATACCCAAGTCCAGGTCGTTTATATATAACAAGAAAAGTAATGGTCCTAATACTGACCCCTGGGGGACCCCACTGCACACTTCTCTCCAGTCAGACAAACATCCATTCACCACTATTCTTTGCCTCCTATCCCTTAGCCTTTCCAAATAAGGTCTGTTATGTGGTACTTTATTAAATGCCTTTTGAAAGTTCATATGTACATCTACTGCATTACCTTCATCAACCCTCTCTGATACTTCATCAAAGAACTCAATCAGGTTAGTCAGACACGATTTGCCTTTAACAAATCTGTTCTGGCTGTCCCTTATTAACTCATGCTTCTCCAAGTGAGAATTAATTTTCTCCTTGACAGTGGTCTTTAGTAATTATCCCACCACTGACTTTAGACTGATTGGCCTGTAGTTACCAGGTTTATCCCTCTCCCCTTTTTTGAACAGGGGTGTAACATTTGCAATCCTCCAGTTCTCTGGCACCACTCCCATATCCAAGGAGGATTGAAACATTTTGGTCAGAGCTTCTGCTATCTCCACCCTTGCTTCCCTCAGCAACCTAGGATGCATCCCACCTGGACCGGGTGACTTGTTAACATTGAGTGATGCCAACCTATTTAGCACCTCCTTTCTATCTATTTTTATCCTATCCAATATCTCCACTCCCCCATCTCTACTGCGACAATAACTTCATCCTCTTCTTTTGTGAAGACAGATGCAAAGCACTCATTCAGAACCTCAAGTCATGCTCTCTGCCTCCACAAGAAGATTTCCTTTTTTGTCCCTAATCCGCCCCACCGTTCCTTTTTATTTGTTTATAAAAGGATTTTGGGTTCCCTTTTACATTACCCACTAATCTTTTCTCATACTCTCTCTCTGCCCTTCTTATATCCTTTTTCAATTTCCCCCTGCACTCTCTGTATTCTACTTGGTTTTCTACTGTATTCTGTACCTGACATTTGTCATAAACCCCCTTTTTCTGTTTTATTTTAACCTCTATTTCCTTTGTAATCCAGTGAGCTCCAGTTTTGGATGCCCCATCTTTCCTCTTTATGGGAATATGTTTGGTTTGTAACCGAACTACCTCTGCCTTGAAGGCCTGCCTTTGCTCATTTACTGTTTTCTTGGCCAATCTTTGATTCCAGTCCACCCAAGAACACAAGAAATAGGAGCAGGAGTAGACCGTACGGCCCCTCGAGCCTGCTCCACCATTCAATAAGATCATGGCTGATCTTCTACCACGACTCCACTTTCCTACCCTATCCCCTTGATTCCCTTATTATGTACCTGTGCTAGATCCCTTCTCAAATCACTGAAATTGGCTCTCTTCCAGTTGGGTATTTTCACTGTTGATTTTTCTTTCTCCCTTTCCATAACTACTTTAACCTCATTATATTATGATCACTATTACCCAGATGTTCTCCCTGAAACACACTCCACTTGCCCTACTTCATTCCCCAGAACTAGATCCAGCACTGCTTCCTTCTTTGTTGGGCTAGAAACATTCTGATTAAGAACGTTCTCCTGGTAAGGAATTCTTCACCCTCCTTTACACTGTTTTTCCCCAGTCTGTATTAGGGTAATTGAAGTCCCCTACTATCACTGCTCTATTATTTTTACATTTCTCTGAAATCTGTCTACAGATTTGCTCCCCTAGCTCCTCCTCACTATTTGGGGATCTCTAGTAAACACCCAGCAATGTAACAGCTCCTTTTCTGTTCCTTCACTCTAACCAATTAGATTCTGTTTTTAAACTCTCTAGTATATCCTCCCTCTGTAGAACTGTAATATTAAGCTTGATCAATACCGCCACCCCCCCTCCTTTTTTCCTTCCCTAACCCTCCTGATTACATTGTAGCCAGGAATGTTTAGTTCCCATTCCTGCCCACGTTTAAGCCAGGTCTCAGTTATAACCACTATGTCATAACCCCATGTGGCAACTTGTGCCTGCAGCTCATCAATCTTATTTGTAACACCCCTCGCATGCCTTCCAACCATGCTTTGCTTTTGTCCTCCATCTAATTCCTGCTCTTTCTACACTATTCTTTATTCTGTTGCTATTTATCCCTGCTAGTTTTCTATGCACCTTGTCTCTCTTCTCTGTTGCTACGTCTTGGTTCCCCTCCCCCAGCCAAATTAGTTTAAACCCTCCTCCACAGCACTAGTTAACGTGATACAGAGCCAGTTTATACCCCTGAGGGGCAAGAGCTCAACTTGCCAGAAAAAACAGCCATGAACGACAAAAGAGGTAAGGGACAACATAAAACTAAAATAAAAGCTTTCAAAAATGCAAAAAATAGCACAGATCCTGGCGACCGGGAGAGATACAAAGAACAGCAAAGGATGACAAAACAGATAGTAAGAGCTACAAAATGGGAATATGAAAAGAAACTTGCAAGGGATATCAAAGTCAACACAAAAAGAGCATTGTGGGCCCCTTAAATTAACAGTAGTGAGGAAAATAATGGCAAATCCCCAAGACCAGATGGTTTCAATCCCAGGGTTTTAAAGCAGGTAGGTGGGAACGTTGCAGATGCCCGAACTATAATCTTTCAAAGTTCTCTTGATTCAGGAACCGTTCCTTTAGATTGGAAAATTGCACGTCACTCTGGTGAGAGAGGGAAACCAGGGAATTATAGACTAGTTAGCCTAACATCTGTTGTTGGGAAATTACTAGAGTCTATAATTAAAGATAGAGTGACTGAAAACCTTGAAAATTTTCCGCTGATCAGAGAGAGCCAGCATGGATTTGTGAAAGGTAGGTCATGCCTGACAAACCTGATTGAATTTTTTGAAGACATGACTAAAGTAATAGACAGGGGAATGTCTAATGATGTTGTTTATATGGACTTCCACAAGGCATTTGGTGAAGTCCCTCATAAGAGATTGTTAGCTAAAGTTGCAGCTCATGGAGTTGAGGGCAAATTATTGACCTGGTTTGTAAACTGGCGGCAGGAGACAGAGAGTAGGGATAATGGGCAGGTACTCAGATTGGCAGGATGTGACTAGTGGTGTCCCATGGGGATCTGTGTTGGGGCCTCAACTATTCACTGTATTTATTAACAACTTAGATGACGGGATAGAGAGCCACATATCCAAGTTTGCCAATGACACAAAGATAGGCAGCATTGTAAGCAGTGTAGATGGAAGCATAAAATTACAGAGAGATATTAATAGATTAAGAGAATGGGCAAAACTATGGAAAATGGATTTCAATATAGGCAAATGTGAGGTCATCCACTTTGGACCTAAAAAGGATAGATCAGAGTACTTTCTAAATGGTGAAAAGCTCGAAACAGTGAAGGTCCAAAGAGACTGAGGCGTCCATGTACATAGATCATTAAAATGTCATGGACAGGCACAGAAAATAATCAAAAAGGCTAATGGAATACTGGTCTTTATATCTAGAGGACCAGAATACAAGGGGGTAGAAGTTATGCGACAGCTATAACCACACCTGGAGTACTGTGTTCAGTTCTGGACACCGCACCTTAGGAAGGATGTATTGGTCTTGGAGGGAGTACAGCGTAGATTTACTAGAATGATACCTGGACTCCAAGGGTTAAATTACGAGGCGAGATTACACAAACTAGGGTTGTATTCCTTGGAATTTAGAAGATTAAGGGGTGATTTGATTGAAGTTTTCAAGATATTAAGGGGAACTGACAGGGTAGATAGAGAGAAACTATTTCCGCTGGTTGGGGAGTCTAGGACTAGGAGACAGAGCCTAAAAATTAGAGCCAGGACTTTCTGGAGTGAAGTTAGGAAACACTTCTACACGCAAAGGGTGGAAGAAGTTTGGAACTGTCTTCCGCAATCAGCAGTTCATGCTAGTACAATTGTTAATTTTAAATCTAAGATTGGTAGATTTTTGTTAACCAAAGGTATTAAGGGATATGGAGCTAAGGCGGGTATATGGAGTTAGGTCTCAGATCAATCATCTCATTGAATGGCAGAATAGGCTAGAGGTGCTAAATGGCCTACTCCTGTTCCTATGTTTCCCGGTATAACTGGGACTGTGGGAGAAAGCTGGGAGCGGGACACATAATGAACCTGTACCATGAGCTCTGCTTAAACCTCCCTCCCCAGCTCCCATAAAGGTACGTACCTGTATCTGATTGAAGCCAGAGCATCCCCAGTAATGGTTCCTCTTCCCACCTACACACGGTTGCCACTCCCCCAAGTATCTATCCTTAGCCCCCTCCTCTTCCTAGGTTAATGGAATGATGTACTTTATGTCAAGGGGGTTGGCGTACAAAAGTCGGGTGGAAATTATGCCTCAGTTGTACAGAGCCTAGGTCAGACCCCACCTGCAGTACTGCGTTCAGTTCTGAGCACCGCACCTTAAGAAGGATATATTGGCCTGAGAGTGGGTACAGCGCAGATTCACTGGGGCTAAAAGGGTTAAATTATGAGGTCAGGTTGCATAGACTAGGCTTGTATTCCCTTGAATACAGAAGATTAATGGGTGATCTAATTGAGGTGTTTGAGATGATTAAAGGAATTAATAGGGTAGATAGAGAGAAATTATTTCCTCTGGTGGGGAAGTCCAGAACAAGGGGGCATAACCTTAAAATTAGGCCATTCAGGGGTGAAATCAGGAAGCACTTTTTCACACAAAGGGTAGTGGAAATCAGGAATTTCTCCCTCAAAAGGCTGTGGATGCTGGGACAATTGGAGCTTTCAAGACAGAGATTGATAATGTTTTGTTAGCTAAGGGTATATGGAGCAAAGGGGGGGTAAATGGAGTTAAGGTGCAGATCAGCCATGGCTGAACAGGCTCGAGGGACTGAATGGCTTCCTCCTATTCCCAATGTTCCGAAAGGCCTGACACCTATGACTGCATGATTACCTTTTCTCCAGAGCAGTCACACGCGATGTCAGTGATTGGGTCCCTGTGCTCCTCCAATACTTCAGACACAGTGATGTTTGTCCCCTTCGGGGGAATGTTGAAGACGAGGATGGATCCCGTTGAGGTACCTGCAATGAGAAAGACACGGAGGAGTTAGGGAACAGAATGCAAAATGCTGCAGATGTTGGAAATCTGAAATAAAAACAAACGAAATGCAGAAACACTTGGCAGTGGCCTGAGGAGAGATTAGACGAAGAGCTCACCCACTCAAAAGCATTAACTCGTTTCTTCTCTCCACAGACGCTGTCTGACCTGCTCAATGTTTCCAGCATTCCACGTTTGTTTCAGGTTTAGGGAGCACTGGTACTGTCCAAAAACACCACCCACATTGTACTGATACCCTCACCCAGCTCCCCCTTTTACTCGATTCCACCCATTTCCCTCAGTTGGTGATCTCCCCAATTCCCTCATTTACTGGTGCCCTCCTCTAATTTCCCCATTTACTGGTGCCCTCCTCTAATTCCCCCATTTACTGGTGCCCTCCCTCAATTTACCCATTTACTGGTGCCCTCCCTCAATTTCCCTCATTTTCTGGTGCCCTCCAACAATTTCCCCATTTTCTGGTGCCCTCCAACAATTTCCCCATTTTCTGGTGCCCTCCAACAATTTCCCCATTTTCTGGTGCCCTCCCTCAATTTCCCCATTTACTGGTGCCCTCCCCCAATTTCCCCATTTACTGGTGCCCTCCCTCAATTTCCCTCATTTTTTGGTGCCCTCCCCCAATTCCCTCATTTACTGGTGCCTTCCCTCAATTTCCCCATTTTCTGGTGCCCTCCCTCAATTTCCCCATTTACTGGTGCCCTCCCTCAATTTCCCCATTTTCTGGTGCCCTCCCCCAATTCCCTCATTTACTGGTGCCCTCCCCCAATTCCCTCATTTACTGGTGCCCTCCCCCAATTTCCCCATTTACTGGTGCCCTCCCTCAATTTCCCTCATTTTTTGGTGCCCTCCCCCAATTCCCTCATTTACTGGTGCCTTCCCTCAATTTCCCCATTTTCTGGTGCCCTCCCCCAATTCCCTCATTGACTGGTGCCTTCCCTCAATTTCCCCGTTCACTGGTGCCCTCCCACAATTCCCTCATTTACTGGTGCCCTCCCCCAATTCCCTCATTTACTGGTGCCCTCCCTCAATTTCCCCATTTTCTGGTGCCTTCGCTCAATTTCCCCATTTATTGGTGCCCTCCCTCAATTTCCCCGTTGACTGGTGCCCTCCCCCAATTCCCTCATTTACTGGTGCCCTCCCCCAATTCCCTCGTTTTCTGGTGCCCTCCCTCAATTTCCCCATTTTCTGGTGCCTTCGCTCAATTTCCCCATTTATTGGTGCCCTCCCTCAATTTCCCCTTTATCTGGTGCCCTCCCCCAATTCCCTCATTTACTGGTGCCCTCCCTCAATTCCCCCGTTTTCTGGTGCCCTCCCTCAATTTCCCTGTTTACTGGTGCCCTGCCTCAATTTCCCCGTTTTCTGGTGCCCTCCCTCAATTTCCCCGTTTTCTGGTGCCCTCCCCCAATTCCCTCATTTACTGGTGCCCTCCCCCAATTCCCTCATTTACTGGTGCCCTCCCTCAATTCCCCCGTTTTCTGGTGCCCTCCCTCAATTTCCCCGTTTTCTGGTGCCCTCCCTCAATTTCCCCGTTTTCTGGTGCCCTCCCCCAATTCCCCCATTTTCTGGCGCCCTCCCCAATTTCTGGTGCCCGATCTCAATTCCCTCATTTACTGGTGCCCTCCCCCAATTCCCTCATTTACTGGTGCCCTCCCTCAATTTCCCCATTTAATGGTGCCCTCCCTCAATTTCCCCATTTACTGGTGCCCTCCCTCAATTTCCCCATTTACTGGTGCCCACCCCCAATTCCCTCATTTACTGGTGCCCTCCCCCAATTCCCTTATTTACTGGTGCCCTCCCCAAATCCCTCATTTACTGGTGCCCTCCCCAAATCCCTCATTTACTGGTGCCCTCCCTCAATTTCCCCATTTTCTGCTGCCCTCCCTCAATTTCCCCGTTAACTGGTGCCCTCCCCAATTCCCTCATTTACTGGTGCCCTCCCCCAATTCCCTTATTTAATGGTGCCCTCCCCAAATCCCTCATTTACTGGTGCCCTCCCTCAATTTCCCCATTTACTGGTGCCCTCCCTCAATTTCCCCATTTTCTGGTGCCCTCCCCCAATTCCCCCATTTACTGGTGCCCTCCCTCAATTTCCCCGTTTACTGGTGCCCTCCCTCAATTTCCCCGTTTTCTGGTGCCCTCCCTCAATTTCCCCGTTTTCTGGTGCCCTCCCCCAATTCCCTCATTTACTGGTGCCCTCCCCCAATTCCCTCATTTACTGGTGCCCTCCCTCAATTTCCCCATTTACTGGTGCCCTCCCTCAATTTCCCCATTTTCTGGTGCCCTCCCCCAATTCCCCCATTTACTGGTGCCCTCCCTCAATTTCCCCATTTACTGGTGCCCTCCCTCAATTTCCCCGTTTACTGGTGCCCTCCCCCAATTCCCTCATTTACTGGTGCCCTCCCCCAATTCCCTCATTTACTGGTGCCCTCCCCCAATTCCCTAATTTACAGGTGTCCTCCCTCAATTTCCCCATTTTATGGTACCCTCCCCAATTCCCTCATTTACAGGTGCCCTCCCTCAATTCCCCCATTTACTGGTGCCCTCCCCCAATTCCCTCATTTACTGGTGCCCTCCCCCAATTCCCTCATTTACTGGTGCCCTCCCCCAATTCCCTCATTTACTGGTGCCCTCCCCCAATTCCCTCATTTACTGGTGCCCTCCCCCAATTCCCTCATTTACTGGTGCCCTCCCTCAATTTCCCCATTTTCTGGTACCCTCCCCAATTCCCTCATTTACTGGTGCCCTCCCCCAATTCCCTCATTTACTGGTGCCCTCCCTCAATTTCCCCATTTACTGGTGCCCTCCCTCAATTTCCCCCTTTACTGGTGCCCTCCCCCAATTCCCTCGTTTACTGGTGCCCTCCCCCAATTCCCTCATTTACTGGTGCCCTCCCCCAATTCCCCCATTTACTGGTGCCCTCCCTCAATTCCCTCATTTACAGGTGCCCTCCCTCAATTTCCTCGTTTACTGGTGCCCTCCCCCAATTTCCCCATTTTTTGGTGCCCTCCCCCAATTCCCTTATTTACTGGTGCCCTCCCCAAATCCCTCATTTACTGGTGCCCTCCTCAAATCCCTCATTTACTGGTGCCCTCCCACAATTTCCCCATTTTCTGGTGCCCTCCCTCAATTCCCGTATTTACTGGTGCCCTCCCCAATTTCCCCATTCACTGGTGCCCTCCCCAATTTCTGGTGCCCTCCCTCAATTCCCTCATTTACTGGTGCCCTCCCCAATTTCCCCATTTACTGGTGCCCTCCCCAATTTCTGGTGCCCTATCTCAATTCCCTCATTTACTGGTGCCCTCCCTCAATTTCCCCATTCACTGGTGCCCTCCCCAATTTCCCCATTCACTGGTGCCCTCCCTCAATTTCCCCATTTACTGGTGCCCTCCCTCAATTTCCCCATTTACTGGTGCCCTCCCTCAATTTCCCCGTTTACTGGTGCCCTCCCCCAATTCCCTCATTTACTGGTGCCCTCCCCCAATTCCCTCATTTACTGGTGCCCTCCCCCAATTCCCTCATTTACTGGTGTCCTCCCTCAATTTCCCCATTTTCTGGTACCCTCCCCAATTCCCTCATTTACAGGTGCCCTCCCTCAATTCCCCCATTTACTGGTGCCCTCCCCCAATTCCCTCATTTACTGGTGCCCTCCCTCAATTTCCCCATTTACTGGTGCCCTCCCCAATTTCTGGTGCCCTCCCTCAATTTCCCCGTTTACTGGTGCCCTCCCCCAATTCCCTCATTTACAGGTGCCCTCCCTCAATTCCCCCATTTACTGGTGCCCTCCCCCAATTCCCTCATTTACTGGTGCCCTCCCCCAATTCCCTCATTTACTGGTGCCCTCCCTCAATTTCCCCATTTACTGGTGCCCTCCCTCAATTTCCCCATTTACTGGTGCCCTCCCCCAATTCCCTCATTTACTGGTGCCCTCCCTCAATTTCCCCATTTTCTGCTGCCCTCCCTCAATTCCCCCATTTACTGGTGCCCTCCCTCAATTCCCCCATTTACTGGTGCCCTCCCCCAATTCCCTCATTTACTGGTGCCCTCCCCCAATTCCCTCATTTACTGGTGCCCTCCCTCAATTTCCCCATTTTCTGCTGCCCTCCCTCAATTCCCCCGTTTTCTGGTGCCCTCCCCCAATTCCCTCATTTACTGGTGCCCTCCCTCAATTTCCCCATTTTCTGCTGCCCTCCCTCAATTTCCCCATTTTCTGCTGCCCTCCCTCAATTCCCCCGTTTTCTGGTGCCCTCCCCCAATTCCCTCATTTACTGGTGCCCTCCCCAATTTCCCCATTCACTGGTGCCCTCCCCAATTTCTGGTGCCCTCCCTCAATTCCCCCATTTACTGGTGCCCTCCCTCAATTCCCCCATTTACTGGTGCCCTCCCTCAATTCCCTCATTTACTGGTGCCCTCCCCAATTTCCCCAATTTCTGGTGCCCTCCCTCAATTCCCCCATTTACTGGTGCCCTCCCTCAATTCCCTCATTTACTGGTGCCCTCACTCAATTCCCCCATTTACAGGTGCCCTCCCCCAATTCCCCCATTTACTGGTGCCCTCCCCCAATTCCCCCATTTTCTGGTGCCCACCCCAATTCCCTCATTTACTGGTGCCCTCCCCCAATTCCCCCATTTACTGGTGCCCACCCCAATTCCCCCATTTTCTGGTGCCCACCCCAATTCCCTATTTACTGGTGCCCTCCCCCAATTCCCCCATTTACTGGTGCCCTCCCTCAATTCCCCCATTTACTGGTGCCCTTCCTCAATTCCCCCATTTACTGGTGCCCTCCCTCAATTCCCCCATTTACTGGTGCCCCCCTCAATTCCCTCATTTACTGGTGCCCTCACCCAATTCCCTCATTTACTGGTGCCCTCCCTCAATTCCCCCGTTTACTGGTGCCCTCCCCCAATTCCCTCATTTACTGGTGCCCTCCCCCAATTCCCTCATTTACTGGTGCCCTCCCACAATTCCCTCATTTACTGGTGCCCTCCCACAATTCCCTCATTTACTGGTGCCCTCCCACAATTCCCTCATTTACTGGTGCCCTCCCACAATTCCCTCATTTACTGGTGCCCTCCCACAATTTCCCCATTTTCTGGTGCCCACCCTCAACTTCCCCAATTTCTGGTGCCCTCCCCCAATTCCCTTATTTACTGGTGCCCTCCC
Organism: Heptranchias perlo; assembly: GCF_035084215.1. Lineage (NCBI taxonomy): Eukaryota > Metazoa > Chordata > Chondrichthyes > Hexanchiformes > Hexanchidae > Heptranchias > Heptranchias perlo. The sequence continues at coordinate 57,351 of NW_027139315.1, read as the reverse complement.
TCAATTCCCTCATTTACTGGTGCCCTCCCACAATTCCCTCATTTACTGGTGCCCTCCCCCAATTCCCTCATTTACTGGTGCCCTCCCCCAATTCCCTCATTTACTGGTGCCCTCCCCCAATTCCCTCATTTACTGGTGCCCTCCCCCAATTCCCTCATTTACTGGTGCCCTCCCCCAATTCCCTCATTTACTGGTGCCCTCCCCCAATTCCCCCGTTTTCTGGTGCCCTCCCTCAATTTCCCCGTTTTCTGGTGCCCTCCCTCAATTTCCCCATTTTCTGGTGCCCTCCCTCAATTTCCCCATTTTCTCGTGCCCTCCCCCAATTCCCTCATTTACTGGTGCCCTCCCCCAATTCCCTCATTTACTGGTGCCCTCCCCCAATTCCCTCATTTACTGGTGCCCTCCCCCAATTCCCCCGTTTTCTGGTGCCCTCCCTCAATTTCCCCGTTTTCTGGTGCCCCTCAATTTCCCCATTTTCTCGTGCCCTCCCACAATTTCCCCATTTTCTGGTGCCCTCCCTCAATTCCCTCATTTACTGGTGCCCTCCCCAATTTCCCCATTCACTGGTGCCCTCCCCAATTTCTGGTGCCCTCCCTCAATTCCAGCATTTACTGGTGCCCTCCCTCAATTCCCTCATTTACTGGTGCCCTCCCCAATTTCCCCATTCACTGGTGCCCTCCCCAATTTCTGGTGCCCTCCCTCAATTCCAGCATTTACTGGTGCCCTCCCTCAATTTCCCCATTTTCTGGTGCCCTCCCTCAATTTCCCCGTTTACTGGTGCCCTCCCTCAATTCCCTCATTTACAGGTGCCCTCCCTCAATTTCCCCATTTTCTGGTGCCCTCCCTCAATTTCCCCATTTTCCCGTGCCCTCCCACAATTTCCCCATTTTCCCGTGCCCTCCCACAATTTCCCCATTTTCTGGTGCCCTCCCTCAATTCCCTCATTTACTGGTGCCCTCCCCAATTTCCCCATTCACTGGTGCCCTCCCCATTTTCTGGTGCCCTCCCTCAATTCCCTCATTTACTGGTGCCCTCCCCCAATTCCCCCATTTTCTGGTGCCCTCCCTCAATTCCCCCATTTTCTGGTGCCCTCCCTCAATTCCCTCATTTTCTGGTGCTCTCCCCAATTTCCCCATTTTCTGGTGCCCTCCCTCAATTCCCCCATTTACTGGTGCCCTCCCCAATTTCCCCATTTTCTGGTGCCCTCCCTCAATTTCCCCATTTACTGGTGCCCTCCCCAATTTCCCCGTTTACTGGTGCCCTCCCACAATTTCCCCGTTTACTGGTGCCCTCCCCAATTTCCCCATTTTCTGGTGCCCTTCCTCAATTCCCCCATTTTCTGGTGCCCTCCCTCAATTCCCCCATTTTCTGGTGTCCTCCCTCAATTCCCCCATTTTCTGGTGCCCTCCCTCAATTCCCTCATTTACTGGTGCCCTCCCTCAATTCTCTCATTTACTGGTGCCCTCCCTCAATTCCCCCATTTTCTGGTGTCCTCCCTCAATTCCCCCATTTTCTGGTGCCCTCCCTCAATTCCCTCATTTACTGGTGCCCTCCCTCAATTCCCTCATTTTCTGGTGCCCTCCCTCAATTCCCCCATTTTCTGGTGCCCTCCCTCAATTCCCACATTTTCTGGTGCCCTCCCTCAATTCCCCCATTTTCTGGTGCCCTCCCTCAATTCCCCCATTTTCTGGTGCCCTCCCTCATTTACTGGTGCCCTCCCTCAATTCCCTCATTTACTGGTGCCCTCCCTCAATTCCCCCATTTTCTGGTGCCCTCCCTCAATTCCCTCATTTACTGGTGCCCTCCCTCAATTCCCTCATTTACTGGTGCCTTCCCTCAATTTCCCCGTTTTCTGGTGCCCTCCCTCAATTCCCCCATTTTCTGGTGCCCTCCCTCAATTCCCCCATTTACTGGTGCCCTCCCTCAATTCCCTCATTTACTGGTGCCCTCCCTCAATTCCCCCATTTTCTGGTGCCCTCCCTCAATTCCCCCATTTTCTGGTGCCCTCCCCCAATTCCCTCATTTACTGGTGCCCTCCCTCAATACCCTCATTTACTGGTGCCCTCCCCCAATTCCCTCATTTACTGGTGCCCTCCCCCAATTCCCTCATTTACTGGTGCCCTCCCTCAATTCCCTCATTTTCTGGTGCCCTCCCTCAATTCCCTCATTTACTGGTGCCCTCCCTCAATTCCCCCATTTTCTGGTGCCCTCCCTCAATTCCCCCATTTTCTGGTGCCCTCCCCCAATTCCCTCATTTACTGGTGCCCTCCCTCAATTCCCCCATTTTCTGGTGCCCTTCCTCAATTCCCCCATTTTCTGGTGCCCTCCCTCAATTCCCCCATTTTCTGGTGCCCTCCCTCAATTCCCCTATTTACTGGTGCCCGCCCCTAATTCCCCCATTTACTGGTGCCCTCCCCTAATTCCCTCATTTACTGGTGCCCTCCCTCAATTTCCCCATTTTCTGGTGCCCTCCCTCAATTTCCCCATTTTCTGGTGCCCTCCCTCAATTTCCCCATTTTCTCGTGCCCTCCCCCAATTCCCTCATTTACTGGTGCCCTCCCCCAATTCCCTCATTTACTGGTGCCCTCCCCCAATTCCCTCATTTACTGGTGCCCTCCCCCAATTCCCCCGTTTTCTGGTGCCCTCCCTCAATTTCCCCGTTTTCTGGTGCCCCTCAATTTCCCCATTTTCTCGTGCCCTCCCACAATTTCCCCATTTTCTGGTGCCCTCCCTCAATTCCCTCATTTACTGGTGCCCTCCCCAATTTCCCCATTCACTGGTGCCCTCCCCAATTTCTGGTGCCCTCCCTCAATTCCAGCATTTACTGGTGCCCTCCCTCAATTCCCTCATTTACTGGTGCCCTCCCCAATTTCCCCATTCACTGGTGCCCTCCCCAATTTCTGGTGCCCTCCCTCAATTCCAGCATTTACTGGTGCCCTCCCTCAATTTCCCCATTTTCTGGTGCCCTCCCTCAATTTCCCCGTTTACTGGTGCCCTCCCTCAATTTCCTCATTTACAGGTGCCCTCCCTCAATTTCCCCATTTTCTGGTGCCCTCCCTCAATTTCCCCATTTTCCCGTGCCCTCCCACAATTTCCCCATTTTCCCGTGCCCTCCCACAATTTCCCCATTTTCTGGTGCCCTCCCTCAATTCCCTCATTTACTGGTGCCCTCCCCAATTTCCCCATTCACTGGTGCCCTCCCCATTTTCTGGTGCCCTCCCTCAATTCCCTCATTTACTGGTGCCCTCCCCCAATTCCCCCATTTTCTGGTGCCCTCCCTCAATTCCCCCATTTTCTGGTGCCCTCCCTCAATTCCCTCATTTTCTGGTGCTCTCCCCAATTTCCCCATTTTCTGGTGCCCTCCCTCAATTCCCCCATTTACTGGTGCCCTCCCCAATTTCCCCATTTTCTGGTGCCCTCCCTCAATTTCCCCATTTACTGGTGCCCTCCCCAATTTCCCCGTTTACTGGTGCCCTCCCACAATTTCCCCGTTTACTGGTGCCCTCCCCAATTTCCCCATTTTCTGGTGCCCTTCCTCAATTCCCCCATTTTCTGGTGCCCTCCCTCAATTCCCCCATTTTCTGGTGTCCTCCCTCAATTCCCCCATTTTCTGGTGCCCTCCCTCAATTCCCTCATTTACTGGTGCCCTCCCTCAATTCTCTCATTTACTGGTGCCCTCCCTCAATTCCCCCATTTTCTGGTGTCCTTCCTCAATTCCCCCATTTTCTGGTGCCCTCCCTCAATTCCCTCATTTACTGGTGCCCTCCCTCAATTCCCTCATTTTCTGGTGCCCTCCCTCAATTCCCTCATTTTCTGGTGCCCTCCCTCAATTCCCCCATTTTCTGGTGCCCTCCCTCAATTCCCACATTTTCTGGTGCCCTCCCTCAATTCCCCCATTTTCTGGTGCCCTCCCTCAATTCCCCCATTTTCTGGTGCCCTCCCTCAATTCCCTCATTTACTGGTGCCCTCCCTCAATTCCCTCATTTACTGGTGCCCTCCCTCAATTCCCCCATTTTCTGGTGCCCTCCCTCAATTCCCTCATTTACTGGTGCCCTCCCTCAATTCCCTCATTTACTGGTGCCTTCCCTCAATTTCCCCGTTTTCTGGTGCCCTCCCTCAATTCCCCCATTTTCTGGTGCCCTCCCTCAATTCCCCCATTTACTGGTGCCCTCCCTCAATTCCCTCATTTACTGGTGCCCTCCCTCAATTCCCCCATTTTCTGGTGCCCTCCCTCAATTCCCCCATTTTCTGGTGCCCTCCCCCAATTCCCTCATTTACTGGTGCCCTCCCTCAATTCCCTCATTTACTGGTGCCCTCCCCCAATTCCCTCATTTACTGGTGCCCTCCCCCAATTCCCTCATTTACTGGTGCCCTCCCTCAATTCCCTCATTTTCTGGTGCCCTCCCTCAATTCCCTCATTTACTGGTGCCCTCCCTCAATTCCCCCATTTTCTGGTGCCCTCCCTCAATTCCCCCATTTTCTGGTGCCCTCCCCCAATTCCCTCATTTACTGGTGCCCTCCCTCAATTCCCTCATTTACTGGTGCCCTCCCTCAATTCCCCCATTTTCTGGTGCCCTTCCTCAATTCCCCCATTTTCTGGTGCCCTCCCTCAATTCCCCCATTTTCTGGTGCCCTCCCTCAATTCCCCTATTTACTGGTGCCCGCCCCTAATTCCCCCATTTACTGGTGCCCTCCCCTAATTCCCTCATTTACTGGTGCCCTCCCCTAATTCCCTCATTTACTGGTGCCCTCCCCTAATTCCCTCATTTACTGGTGCCCTCCCCTAATTCCCTCATTTACTGGTGCCCTCCCTCAATTCCCTCATTTACTGGTGCCCTCCCTCAATTCCCTCATTTACTGGTGCCCTCCCCTAATTCCCCCATTTTCTGGTGCCCTCCCCAATTCCCCCATTTATACGGTAGCATAGTGGTTATGTTACTGGGCTAGTAATCCAGAGGCCTGGACTAAAATCCCGAGTCATAAATTCAAATCCCGCCACGGCAGCTGGGGAATTTAAATTCAATTAATTAAATAAAAATCTGGAATTAAAATACTAGTATCAGTAATTGTGGCCATGAAACTACCGGATTGTCGTAAAAACCCATCTGGTTCACTAATGTCCTTTAGGGAAGGAAACCTGCCGTCCTTACCCGGTCTGGCCTATATGTGACTCCAGACCCACAGCAATGTGGTTGATTCTTAATTGCCCTCTGAAATGGCCGAGCAAGCCACTCAGTTGTAAAATCTCACTCAAGAAGGCAGCTCACCACCACCTTCTCAAGGGCAATTAGGGATGGGCAATAAATGCTGGCCTTGCCAGCGACGCCCACATCCCGTGAACGAATAAAAAAAAATAATCCGAAACTCGGGTCTTAAATCTAAACAAAGGAAACTACGAAGGTATGAGGCGTGAGTTGGCTGCGGTTGATTGGGGACCTACATTAAAAGATATGACGGTAGACAGGCAATGGCTGGCATTTAAATAATTAATACATAATTTGCAACAAATATATATTCCTTTAAGGCACAAAAACCCAACAGGAAAAGTGGTCCAACCGTGGCTAACAAGAGAAATTAAAGATAGCATTAAATCAAAGGCAGAGGCATATAAAGTTACCAGAAAAAGCAGTAAGCCTGAGGATTGGGAGCATTTTAGAATTCAGCAAAGGAGGACCAAGAAATTGATAAAGAAAAGGAAAATAGAATGAGAGTAAACTAGAGAGAAACATAAAAACAGACTGTAAAAGCTTCTATAGGTATGTAGAAAGGAAAAGACTGGTGAAGGCAAATGTGGGTCCCTTACAGACGGAGACGGAATTTATAATGGGAAATAAGGAAATGGCAGAGAAATTAAACAAATACTTTGGGCCCGATATTAGGAGGGCGGCGGGTTCTCAGTGGGGGGTCGACTGGGCTCGTGGGTAACGCGCCCGGTGAAATCAGGGTGCTCCACACGGAATCGCAGGCTAATTGGAGCCACTTACCTGTGCGTCCGGGTTTCACGCTGGAAAGCTGCGCAGCGGGCGGACTGCGCATGCACAGCATAGTCTGTCAGCTGGAGGAGCTCTATTTAAAGAGGCAGTCCACCATTACTCCTCCTGCTGCAAACAACCAATTCTGAACCATGGAGCAGGCCAGAGGAAAGGCTGCCCCAAGGTTTTCGGACTCCTCACTCCAGGTCCTTTTCCCATCCGATGGGAGGAAGTGCCCTCCCTCCACCACGAAGAAGGCCTGGCTGGAGGTGGCCGAGGAGGTCACCAGCAGCAGCAATGTGCCATGAACCTGGGTCCAGTGCAGGAAGAAATTTAATGACCTAACCAGGTCAGCCAAAGTGAGTATACTTACACGTCCTCCCATACTTCGTCTCCACATCACCTCCACCACCACACAACACCTTAGAGTCATAGAGTCATACAGCACGGATAGAGGCCCTTCGGCCCATCGTGTCCGCGCCGGCCATCAGCCCTGTCTACTCTAATCCCATATTCCAGCATTTGGTCCGTAGCCTTGTATGCTATGGCATTTCAAGTGCTCATCCAAATGCTTCTTGAATGTTGTGAGGGTTCCTGTCCGTGTGGTGACAGTTCTCCCACAGTGCTGTTAGGAAGGGAGTTCCAGGGTCAAAATCCTGGAACTCCCTTCCTAACAGCACTGTGGGAGAACTGTCACCACACGGACTGCAGCGGTTCAAGAAGGCGGCTCACCACCACCTTCTCAAGGGCAATTAGGGATGGGCAATAAATGCCGGCCTTGCCAGCGACGCCCACATCCCATGATCGAATAAAAAAATAAAAAAAAAACCCTTTCAGGCAGTGAGTTCCAGACTCCAACCACCCTCTGGGTGAAAAAGTTCTTTCTCAAATCCCCTCTAAACCTCCCGCCTTTTACCTTGAACCTATGTCCCCTTGTTATAGAACCCTCAACGAAGGGAAAAAGCTCCTTGGTATCCATCCTATCTGTGCCCCTCATAATTTTGTACACCTCAATCATGTCCCCCCTCAGCCTCCTCTGCTCCAAGGAAAACAAACCCAATCTTCCCAGTCTCTCTTCATAGCTGAAGCGCTCCAGCCCTGGTAACATCCTGGTGAATCTCCTCTGCACCCTCTCCAAAGCGATCACATCCTTCCTGTAGTGTGGCGACCAGAAATGCACACAGTACTCCAGCTGTGGCCAAACCAGTGTTTTATACTGGTATTAGGGTGAGCAACATTCTGCCGCCTTAAACAGGCTGACAGATACTTTACAGATGGCCGTCCAAGGCCTCACACAAGCCCTCGAAACCTTCTGCACTGCCAACACAACGCTCTCGCATCACTCCTCACATCCAGGGTAAGAGGATGACTAGGGAAAAAATAGGGCCCATTAGGGACAAAAATGGCAATCTGTGTGTGGAGCCGGCAGATGTAGGAGGGGTTCTAAATGAATTTTTTGCATCTGTTTTCACTATGGAGAAGGACGATGTAGACATAGAAATACGGCAGGGGGACTGTGATATACTCGAACATATTAACATCGAGCGGGAGGAGGTATTGGCGGTTTTAGCAGGCCTAAAAATGGATAAATCCCCAGGCCCGGACGAAATGTATCCCAGGCTACTGTGTGAGGCAAAGGAGGAGATTGCGGGGGCTCTGACACATATATTCAGAACCTCTCTGGCCACAGGGGATGTGCCAGAGGACTGGAGAACCGCTAATGTAATACCATTATTCAAGAAGGGGAGTAGGGAAAAACCGGGGAACTACAGGCCAGTGAGCCTAACATCAGTGGTAGGAAAATTATTGGAAAAAATTCTGAAGGACAAAATTAGTCTCCACTTGGAGAAGCAAGGATTAATCAGGGATAGTCAACATGGCTTTGTCAAGGGAAGATCATGTCTGACTAATTTGATTGAATTTTTTGAGGGGGTGACTAGGCGTGTGGATGAGGGTAACGCAGTGGATGTGGTATACATGGATTTCAGTAAGGCCTTCGATAAAGTCCCCCACAGGAGACTGGTCAAGAAGGTACGAGCCCATGGAATCCAGGGTGCCTTGGCACTTTGGATACAAAACTGGCTTAGTGGCAGAAGGCAGAAGGTGATGGTCGAAGGTTGTTTTTGTGACTGGAAGCCTGTGGCCAGTGGGGTACCACAGGGATCGGTGCTGGGTCCCTTGCTGTTTGTGGTCTACATTAATGACTTGGATATGAATGTAAAAGGTATGATCAGTAAGTTCGCTGATGATACAAAGATTGGTAGGGTGGTAAATAGTGAGGAGGATAGCCTCAGTCTGCAGGACGATATAGATGGGTTGGTCAGATGGACGGAACAGTGGCAAATGGAATTTAACCCGGAAAAGTGCGAGGTGATGCACTTTGGAGGGACTAACAAGGCAAGGGAATACACTATCAATGGGAGGACCCTAGGCAAGACAGAGGGATCTTGGTGTGCAAGTTCACAGATCCCTGAAGGCGGCGGAACAGGTAGATAAGGTGGTAAAGAAGGCATATGGGATACTTGCCTTTATTAGCCGAGGCATAGAATATAAGAGCAAGGAGGTTATGATGGAGCTGTATAAAACACTGGTTAGGCCACAGCTGGAGTACTGTGTGCAGTTCTGGTCACCACACTACAGGAAGGATGTGATCGCTTTGGAGAGGGTGCAGAGGAGATTCACCAGGATGTTACCAGGGCTGGAGCGCTTCAGCTATGAAGAGAGACTGGGAAGATTGGGTTTGTTTTCCTTGGAGCAGAGGAGGCTGAGGGGGGACATGATTGAGGTGTACAAAATTATGAGGGGCACAGATAGGATGGATACTAAGGAGCTTTTTCCCTTCGTTGAGGGTTCTATAACAAGGGGACATAGATTCAAGGTAAAAGGCGGGAGGTTTAGAGGGGATTTGAGAAAGAACTTTTTCACCCAGAGGGTGGTTGGAGTCTGGAACTCACTGTTGGAAAGGGTTGTGGAGGCAGGAACCCTCACAACATTCAAGAAGCATTTGGATGAGCACTTGAAATGCCATAGCATACAAGGCTACGGACCAAATGCTGGAATATGGGATTAGAGTAGACAGGGCTGATGGCCGGCGCGGACACGATGGGCCGAAGGGCCTCTATCCGTGCTGTATGACTCTATGACTATCATCCTCACCTTCCCTGCACGTACTCACCGCCCCGTCCCCATTTGAACACTACCACGCAACCCAATCCTCATACAATATCATGGCTATGTTGCTCACGCACTCTCCTATGCATCTCCCTCATGCTCAACCCCACCCACACCAATGCATCCAGCGGGTCACCATGCAACCATCACTCAACCACGCCTCTGTGTTTTGCCTTGATAGGAGAAGAGATGCCAGAACGCCCGGGAGAGGGCAAGGACCGGAGCGGGCCCGCCACACCAGGTGGCACTAACGGACACAGAGCAGCAGGCATTCGAGATCAGCCGCACGCTGGAGTGCCTGTCTGTGGCGGATGCCGAGGCTGGGATTGCACAAGCGGCCGGTGACAGAAATCTAACACTCAGCACTCATGAGAGCGAATGATCTTAGCATCACTTGGCATCTGCAGCACCTCAACATCTGTCCACATGCCTAATATTGCTTTCTGTTCTCTTGCAGGGCCATCTGCGAGCGCCATGACCGTGGAGGTTCGATTCCTCAGAGGACCTGCCGGCCTCTGAGGGTCCATCGTCACATCTGAGCCATGCATCCACCAGCGCAGATACACACACCTCGGTGGGTCCCCGTCCTCACTTAGTTGGGCTTGCACATAGTGAGTCACCACACACGTGAGCACAAGCAGACACTAGTGGCAGGGGCAGCCGTGGAGAGTCCACGTCGGTGGGAGCACTCTTCTCAAGGCTCTGCTCAGCTGGACCCAGATGCTGAACCCTGGGGGCCAGCCGTGAAAAGGAGAGTCATCGAGGGGCAGCAGCACGTTGCCAAGGCACTGGAACAGGTGCCACGCACACTCTCCAGAATCGCGCAGAGGATGGAGGAGTCCAACTCCTGCATGAGGGGAATGGTGGCACAGGTACAGGAGGGTATCTCCAAGATCGTGTTGCAGGGACGTTAAGGCATGGCTGCGATAGTGTCGCGGGTAGATGCAGGAATGTCTGCGTGGAGGGAAGGCTAGCCTCCATCGAGCATCAAGCACAGCTCATCAATGAGTCCATTCAGGCCCTGACAACGGCCGTTTGGATTCAGGGTGAGCAACATTCTGCCGCCTTAAACAGGCTGACAGATACTTTACAGATGGCCGTCCAAGGCCTCACACAAGCCCTCCAAACTGTCGTCCAGCAGGGTGGAAGGAGTGATGTGGGCCTGGGCCAGGAGAGGGATGATGGTGAAAGGAAACAAGGAAGTGGGGACGCCACTCAAAGCACTCCCACGTCTCACCCGTTGCCCCCCTCTCAACCAGTCTGCCCCTGCACAGGTGCAGGTGGAGCAGTCTTTGGAGGGGCCCTCACGGGCACCGAAACTCAGAGGGCATCCGCGCAGAGCATCTAATTGGTCAGGGCATGGACAAGAGCAACCTGCCACTACCTCTGCTGAAGCCACAGGGGTAGCACCACGTAGGGGTTCCCGTAAAAGCAAGGCGAAGATTTTGTGAGCACAAAGAGAATGCACAAGGGTGTCTGACGATTTGTCATGTTTTTTATTTATATTTGTCTTCTACCACATGCAGAATAAATCCTATTATTATCACCACTACTGCCACGTCTTTCCCATTCTTGACTGGCTTGTGGAATAGGTCCTTTTCATGGGGTTCACCATGAACACGCACACTTGATGCCACCCATTGGATCACTGCAGAGTGGGTGTAGGTGTATTTGCAGGGCTCTTTTGTGCAGACGACAGAGACGTCGGCAATGTCCCCAGTGGCACCCTGGAAGGATGCGAAGGAAAAGTTGTTGAGGGCAGTGGTGACTTTGACAGCGACAGGTAAGAAGATGGTGCTCGGGCCAGCCGGGAGCAGCTCGGCATGAAGGAGGCTGCAGATGTCCACGACAACATGTCGAGTGACTCTGAGCCTCCGTGTGCACTGCTGCTCAGAGAGGTCCAGGAAGCTGAGCCTCGGTCTGTGGACCCTGTGGCGAGGGTAGTGCCCTCTGCGACGCATCTCTCTCTGCGGTTGCTCTCCCTCCTGCTGTACAGGTGGATGTGTCACAGCACTGTGTTGTGGAGCTCCACGTGTCAGAGGTGGACGGCGTGGATGGCGAGGCTGATGATGCTGTTCGCCCTCCGAGAAGGTCATGACTGCAACTACAGCGGCCCCCATCCGGAAGATGTACGTTTGAGGGGGTCAGCAAGGTAGGTACATGTGTCCGCACACCGGGGTAAGTGTGCAAGTTTGTGAATCTTATTGTTGAGGAGGGTGATGGAGGCCAAACTTTGTCCAAAGTGACAGAGTGGCCTCCTGCAATGAGTGAGGGTCTCCCCCTCCCCCCGACCTGTCAAATGGACCTTTGCAGCTGCCACAGGCTGATGGCTGCAACACGTCCATTTGAACTGGGAATGTTTCCCCCAGTACGGGAAACAGTCTCAGATCATTGCAAAATCCCACCCCTCCTAAAATATCAGGTCAATCAGGTCTGTAAACGACCTGAAGTACCTGTTTAAGTACTTTAAGTCTCACCCCGCCGGTTTTAATTGCCGGTGGGAGTCCCACATGCGGGGGCTGCGCGCACATGTCAGTGCGTCACTGGGGAACCCGGAAGTGGGCGGGTTGGAGCCGGGCTCCAGACCCGCCCCGGGAATCCCCGATTTTCGCAGCCCCCCCGCCACGAACGCACCAGCTCATGATTGCGAAAATTGAGCCCTTTGTGTCTGTCTTCACAGAAGGCTGTGGAGGCCAAGTCACTGAATATATTTGAGAAGGAGCTAGATAGATTTCTAGACGCAAATGGCATCAAGGGGTATGGGGAGAGAGCGGGAATATGGTATTGAGATAGAGGATCAGCCATGATCATATTGAATGGCGGAGCAGGCTCAAAGGGCCGAATGGCCTACTCCTGCTCCTATTTTCTATGTTTCTATGCTTCTAAATACTAGAAAACCAAGGGTCTGGCGAGAATGAGGAACTGAAAGAAATTAGTATAGTAAAAAAATAGTATTAGAGAAATTAATGGGACTGAAAGTCGATAAATCCCAAGGACCTGATGATCTACATCCCAGGGTTTTGAAAGAGGTGGCTCTAGAGATAGTGGATGCACTGGTTGTCTCTTCCAAAATTCTAGATTCTGGAATGGTTCCTGCAGATTGGAGGGTGGCAAATGTAACCCCACTATTTAAGAAAGGAGGGAGAGAGAAAACAGGGAACTACAGACCTGTTAGCCTGATATCAGTAGTAGGGAAAATGCTAGAATCTATTATAAAAGATGTGATAACAGGACACTTCGAAAATAACAGTAAGATTTGACAGAGTCAACATGGATTTATGAAAGGGAAATCATGTTTGACAAACCTATTGGAGTTTTTTGAGGATGTAACTAGTAGAATAGATAAGGGGGAACCAGTGGATGTGGTGTATTTGGATTTTCAGAAGGCTCTCAATAAGGTCCCACACAGGACGTTGGTGAACAAAGTTAGAGCACATGGAATTGGGAGTAATATACTGGCATGGATTGAGAATTGGTTAACAGACAGAAAAGAGAGGAGGAATAAACGGGTCTTTTCCAGGGGCAGGCAGTGACTAGTGGGGTACCGCAGGGATCAGTGCTTGGGCACCAGCTATTCACAATATATATCAATGATTTGGATGAGGGACCAAATGTAATATTTCCAACATTGCTGATGACACAAAACTAGGTGGGAATGTGAGTTGTGAGGAGGATGCAAAGAGGCTTCAAGGGCATATAGCAAGGCTAAGTGAGTGGGCAAGAACATGGCAGATGGAATATAATGTGGAAAAATGTGAAGTTATCCACTTTGGTAGGAAAAACAGAAATGCAGAGTATTTTTTAAATGGTAAGATATTGGGAAATGTTGATGTTCAAAGGGACCTGGTGTCCTTGTACATGATTCACTGAAAGCTAACATGCAAGTGCAGCATGCAATTAGGAAGGCAAATGGTATGTTGGCCTTTATTACAAGAGGATTTGAGTACAGGAGTAAAGATGTCTTACTGCAATTATATAGGGCCTTGGTGAGACTGCACCTGGAGTATTGTGTACAATTTTGGTATCCTTACCGAAGAAAGGATATACATGCCATAGAGGGAGTGCAACGAAGGTTCACCAGACTGATTCCTGGGATGGCGGGATTGTCGTATTAGGAGCGATTGAGCAGACGAGGCCTATATTCTCTAGAGTTTAGAACATAGGAACATAGGAATGTAGGAACAGGAGTAGGCCATTCTGCCCCTCGAGCCTCCTCCACCATTTCAATGTCCATCGCCAAGAGTGGCTCGGTAGCACCACGACTGACCGAGCTGGCCGAGTCCTGAAGGACATAGCTGCCAGACTGGGGCTGCGGCAGGTGGTGAGCGAACCAACACGAGGGAAAAACTTACTTGACCTCGTCCTCACCAATCTACCTGTCGCAGATGCATCTGTCCGTGACAGTATTGGTAGGAGTGACCACCGCACAGTCCTCGTGGAGACGAAGTCCCATCTTCGCACTGAGGACACCATCCAATGTGTTGTGTGGCACTACCACCGTGCTAAATGGGATAGATTCAGAACAGATCTAGCAGCTCAAAACTGGGCATCTATGAGGCACTGTGGGCCATCAGCAGCAGCAGAATTGTATTCCAGCACAATCTGTAACCTCATGGCCCGGCATATTCCTCACTCTACCATTACCAACAAGCCAGGGGATCAACCCTGGTTCAATGAGGAGTGTAGAAGAGCATGCCAGGAGCAGCAACAGGCGTACCTAAAAATGAGGTGCCAACCTGGTAAAGCCAGAACTCAGGACATGCGTGCTAAACAGCGGAAGCAACATTGATAGAGCTAAGCGATTCCACAACCAACGGATCAGATCAAAGCTCTGCAGTCCTGCCACATCCAGTCGTGAATGGTGGTGGACAATTAAACAACTAACGGGAGGAGGAGGCTCTGGAAACATCCCCATCCTCAACGATGGCGGAGTCTAGCACGCGAGTGCAAAAGACAAGGCTGAAGCGTTTGCAACCGTCTTCAGCCAGAAGTGCCGAGTGGATGATCCATCTCAGCCTCCTCCCGATATCCCCACCATCACAGAAGCCAGTCTTCAGCCAATTCGATTCACTCCACGTGAGATCAAGAAACGGCTGAGTGCACTGGATACAACGAAGGCTATGGGCCCCGACAACATCCCAGCTGTAGTGCTGAAGGCTTGTGCTCCAGAACTAGCTGCGCCTCTAGCCAAGCTGTTCCAGTACAGCTACAACACTGGCATCTACCCAACAATGTGGAAAATTGCCCAGTTATGTCCTGTCCACAAAAAGCAGGACAAATCCAATCCGGCCAATTACCACCTCATCAGTCTACTCTCAATCATCAGCAAAGTGATGGAAGGTGTCGTCGACAGTGCTATCAAGCGGCACTTACTCACCAATAACATACTCTCCGATGCTCAGTTTGGGTTCCGCCAGGACCACTCGGCTCCAGACCTCATTACAGCCTTGGTCCAAACATGGACAAAAGAGCTGAATTCCAGATTGACATCAAGGCAGCATTTGACTGAGTAAAATTGAAGTCAATGGGAATCATGGGAAAACTCTCCAGTGGCTGGAGTCATACCTCGCACAAAGGAAGATGGTAGTGGTTGTTGGAGGCCAATCATCTCAGCCCCAGGGCACTGTTGCAGGAGTTCCTTCGGGCAGTGTCCTAGGCCCAACCATCTTCAGCTGCTTCATCAATGACCTTCCCTCCATCATAAGGTCAGAAATGGGATGTTCGCTGATGACTGCACAGTGTTCAGTTCCATTCGCAACCACTCAAATAATGAAGCAGTCCGAGCCCGCATGCAGCAAGACCTGAAGAACATCCAGGCTTGGGCTCATAAGTGGCAAGTAACATTCGCGCCAGATAAGTGCCAGGCAATGACCATCTCCAACAAGAGAGAGTCTAACCACCTCCTCTTGACATTCAACGGCATTACCATCACCGAATCCCCCACCATCAACATCCTGGGGTCACCAATGACCAGAAACTTAACTGGACCAGCCATATAAATACTGTGGCTACGAGAGCAGGTCAGAGGCTGGGTATTCTGCGGCGAGTGACTCACCTCCTGACTCCCCAAAGCCTTTCCACCATCTACAAGGCACAAGTCAGGAGTGTGATAGAATACTCTCCACTTGCTTGGATGAGTGCAGCTCCAACAACACTCAAAAAGCTCGACACTATCCAGGACAAAGCAGCCCGCTTGATTGGCACCCCATCCACCACCCTAAACATTCACTCCCTTCACCACCAGCGCGCTGTGGCTGCAGTGTGTACCATTCACAGAATGCACTGCAGCAATTCGCCAAGGCTTCTTCGACAGCACCTCCCAAACCCGCAACCTCTACCACCTAGAAGGACAAGAGCAGCAGGTACATGGGAACAATACCACCTGCACGTTCCCTTCCAAGTCACACACCATCCCGACTTGGAAATATATCGCCGTTCCTTCATCGTCGCTGGGTCAAAATCCTGGAACTCCCTTCCTAACAGCAGTGAGAGAACCTTCACCACACGGACTGCAGCGGTTCAAGAAGGCGGCTCACCACCACCTTCTCAAGGGCAATTAGGGATGGGCAATAAATGCCGGCCTCGCCACATCCCATGAATGAATAAAAAAAAAGGTTTAAATTTACCAATTGAGCAAGCATCAATTGCCATTTGCGGAAGAGAGTTCCAAATTTCTACCACCCTTTGCGTGTAGAAATGTTTTCTAATCTCGCTCCTGA
This sequence comes from Heptranchias perlo, assembly GCF_035084215.1. Classification (NCBI taxonomy): domain Eukaryota; kingdom Metazoa; phylum Chordata; class Chondrichthyes; order Hexanchiformes; family Hexanchidae; genus Heptranchias; species Heptranchias perlo. Next base: position 41,489 of record NW_027139315.1, on the reverse strand, counting down.
AAGGTCTGGCTCTAATTTTTAGACTGTGCCCCCTACTCCTAGAATCCCCAACCAGCGGAAATAGTTTCTCTCTATCCACCCTATCTGTTCCCCTTAATATCTTATAAACTTCGATCAGATCACCCCTTAACCTTCGAAACTCGAGAGAATACAACCCCAATTTGTGTAATCTCTCCTCGTAACTTAACCCTTGAAGTCCGGGTATAATTCTAGTAAACCTACGCTGCACTCCCTCCAAGGCCAATATGTCCTTCCGAAGGTGCGGTGCCCAGAACTGCTCACAGTACTCCAGGTGTGGTCTAACCAGGGTTTTGTATAGCTGCAGCATAAGTTCTGCCCCCTTGTACTCTAGTCCTCTAGATATAAAGGCCAGCATTCCATTTGCCTTCTTGATTATTTTCTGCACCTGTTCATGACACTTCAATGATCTTTGTACCTGAACCCCTAAGTCCCTTTGGACATCCACTCTTTTTAACTTTTTACCAATTAGAAAGTACCTTGTTCTATCCTTTTTTGATCCAAAGTGGATGACCTCACATTTGTCGACATTGAACTCCATTTGCCACAGTTTTGCCCATTCACTTAATCTATCAATATCGCTTTGTAATTTTATGTTTTCATCTACACTGCTTACAATGCCACCAATCATTATATCATCGGCAAACGTAGATATAAGACTTTCTATGCCTTCATCTAAGTCGTTAATTGTGAATAATTGAGGCCCCAAGACAGATCTCTGCAGGACTCCACTAGTCACATCCTGCCAATGTGAGTACCTACCCATTATCCCTACTCTCTGTCGCCTTTCGCTCAGCCAACTTCCGAACCAAGTCCGTACTTTTCCCTCGATTCCATGGGCTTCTATCTTAGCTAACAGTCTTTTATGTGGGACCTTATCAAATGCCTTCTGGAAGTCCATATAAATAACATCCATTGACATTCCCCTGTCCACTACTTTAGTCACCTCTTCAAAAAATTCAATCAGATTTGTCAGGCACGACCTACCTTTCACAAATCCATGCTGGCTCTCTCTGATTAACTGAAAATTCTCGAGGTGTTCAGTCACCCTATCCTTAATTATAGACTCCAGCATTTTCCCCACAACAACTGGTCCATAATTCCCTGGTTTCCCTCTCTCTCCTTTCTTAAAAAGTGGAGTGACATCTGCAATTTTCCAATCGAGAGGGACAGTTCCTGAATCTAGAGAACTTTGAAAGATTATAGTTAGGGCATCTGCAATGTACTCACCTACTTCCTTTAAAACCCTGGGATGGAAACCATCTGGTCCTGGCGATTTGTCACTCTTTCATGCTGTTATTTTCTTCATTACTGTTGTTTTACTTATGTTAATTTTATCAAGTCCCTGTCCCCGATTCAATATTAGTTTTCTTGGGATTTCCGGCATGCTATCCTCTTTTTCGACTGTAAATACTGATGCAAAGTAATTATTCAACATGTCTGCCATTTCACCATTGTCAATGACAATATCCCCACTTTCAGTTTTTAAGGGGCCAACACTGCTCCTGACCACCCTCTTTTTCCTAATATAACTATAAAAGTTCTTCATATTGGTTTTGATATCCCTTGCAAGTTTCTTTTCATACTCTCTTATTGTAGCTCTTACTATCTGTTTTGTGACCTTTTATTGATCTTTGTATCTTACCCATTCACCAGGATCTGTGCCATTTTTTGCCTTTTTGTATGTCCTTTCCTTATGTCTTATACTGTCCCTTACTTCTTTAGTTGTCCATGGCTGTTTTTTTTGGCAAGTAGAGTTCTTGCCCCTCAGGGGTATAAACTGATTCAGTATCAAGAATGAGAGGCGATATCATTGAAACATACAAAATTCTTACAGGACTCAACAGGGTAGATGCAGGGAGGATGTTTCCCCTGGCTTGGGAATCTAGAACCAGGGGTCACAGTCTCAGAATAAGGGGTAGGCCATTTCAGACTGAGATGAGGAGAAATTTCTTCACTCAGAGGATGGTGAATCTTTGGAATTCTCTACCCCAAACGGCTGTGAAGGCTCAGTCATTGAGTACATTCAAAAGAGATATTGATAGATTTCTAGATATTAAAGGCATCAAGGGATGTGGGGATGGTGCAGGAAAATGGCATTGAGGTAGTAGATCAGCCATGATCTTGTTGAATGGCGGAGCAGGCTCGAGGGGCCAGATGGCCTACTCCTGCTCCTATTTCTTATCTTCTTATGTAACATGAGAGATAGGAGCAGGAGTCAGACATTTGGCCCTCCGAGCCTGCTCCGCCATTCAATGCGATCATGGCTGATCTGATTCTGGCCTCAACTCCAGTTTCCCGCAGGTTCCCCATATCCTTTGACTCCCTTGCTGATCAAAAATTTGTCTAACTCAGTCTTGAATATATTCAATGACTCAGCCTCTACCGTTCTTTGGGGCAAAGAATTCCAAAGGTTCACAACCTTCTGAGGGAAGAAATTTCTCCTCATCTCCATCTTAAATGGGCGACCCCTTATTCTGAGACTATGCCCCCTAGTTCTAGATTCCCCCATGAGGGGAAACATCCTCCCAGCATTTACCCTGTCAAGCCCCCTCAGAATCTTATGTTTCAATACCATTGTAAAGATCAGGGACCGGGAGGGGAAATGTGTCCCACCACGCATGACAAATATACTATAGGTTCAAACAACAGTAACACTCATCTGGTCTCCCGATTCATTGTACCATATACCTACCATGGCTGCAAGACATGGCAGCAAAGATACTTAAATCTGATGGGAAGGGACACGTTATAAAATATTTCAGAGACGTTGCATGGGCAGGCGGAGAACGTGTGGATGCTTTAATGGACATTGGAGCCCAACATTTACAGTGCCCAGTGAAGAGACGAGATACAGGGAGAGGAATTTGTCATTGACTTGCAGGAGGAGGTTCTGCAAACCATAGAGTTTAATAGAGGGAATCAAGCTATAATATTGACTAAACGTAGACAGTTGCCAGATGAGAACCTCCTCGTCTATGCGGCCCACTTATGGCAATACTAGGATAGGGTGTGCAGACCAGGGCTGGTGAGGAACAACCAAACTTGGGCCAACAATGGGGCACATGCAATTCGGTGACTAAAAACTCTGAATAGTCACTCGTTTCCATACCTCCAGGCAGCCGCTGAAAGGATTTGATCCACAGGATACGAATTACACAGATTCACAAGATGGTTTTAAAGTAGGAAAATCAGAAAGTAAGTGGGGGAAAGGGTTCAGTGAGCACAGTCACTGAATCGCAGGAGGTAGCTTGGAAAAATTAGGGGCCCTTTAAGAAATATACTGCAGCTATGGGAAAAGGGCAAGGCAACGGGGAAAAATGTTCTGATTGTGGAAAAGGGGGACATTTTGCCAAGGATTGTCTCAATTGATCTCAGTCTGGTACAGCTCAAGGCTTGTACCCGAATTTGACTGAATTAACAGAGCAGATGCGACAGGTTCAAAAGACCATGGAGAAGGTTATATATTCAACGCCCGTCTGTGCCATATGACATGGAGAATTGGCCTCAGCCACCACCTTGGTAAGACTGTGTTCAGTTGTGGGCTCCATACTATAGAAAGGATGTTGAGGCAACAGAGGGGGAATAGCACAGATTCACTCAGATGCTACCGGGTATGAGGAAATAAAAATATGAAGAGAGATTTGGAAAAATTGGGGCAGTTTTCATTCAAACAGAGGAAATTATGAGGTGATTTGATAGAAGTGATGGGTCAGAGTAGAGAGAAACAGATTATTTCCAGTGGTTGAGGGATCGAGAATAAAGAGAAATAGATACAAGATTAGATGTAAGAGAACAGGAGAAACTTTTTTACACCAGACGGTTGTGAGGCTGTGGAATGCACGACCGGAGCTAGTGACTGAAGCAGAGACTACGTCAAGATTTAAGAATAGGTTAGATAGTTGGGTGAAGGAAATGGGAACCTGTGATTAGGACTACAGCATGGACTGGTTGGGCCGAATGGCCTGTTTCCTATGTTGTAATTTCTGTGTAATTCTGGGAACAGTACTTACCCACACAGATGTATTGGCTCCTTGTTGCTGCAATCCCTCGGGCAAACACAGCCTCCGCTAGGAAAGGAAAATAAAGGGGAAAAATGGGATTCTTCTCCAGCAGAATGTCTGGGGACAGGAACTGGCAATTGGGGCCCCACAAGCCTGTCCCCCATTTGATCACACAACAACATCTCAAACCCACTCAGTGAATGCAAACCCTTCAGGTAGTTCATATTTTTATTTACATCCCAACTACAAAGTCGCCATCACTCGCTGAATGTGGCACAAAGAGGATACCGAATAAAAACTTCAACTAAGGCCAGTAAAAGAAAAAAAAAGAAAGACTTGAATTTATATAAGCGCCTTTCACGGCCTCAGGACGTCCCAAAGTGCTTTACAGCCAATTAAGTACTTTTTGAAGTGTAGTCACTGTTGTAATGTAGGAAACGCGGCAGCCAATTTGCGCACAGCAAGGCCCCACAATCAGTAATGTGATAATGACCAGATTATCTGTTTTAGTAATATTGGTTGAGGGATCAATATTGTCCCGGACACTGGGGAGAACTCCCCTGCTTTTCTTTGAAGAGTGCCGTGGGATCTTTTACATCCACGTGAGGGACGGCACCTCCAACAGTGCAGCACTCCCTCCATACTGTGCTGGAGTGTTAGCCTAGTTTATGGACTCAAGTCTCTGGAGTGGGGCTTGAACCCATGACCTTCTGACTTCGAGGAGGGAATGCTACACACTGAGCCATGGCTGACACATTTACAGGGATGGGTATTTCAGCTCTGCCATGGTCAGTACTAGTGCCCCTTCAAATGGCATAGGCATGTTTACACTCAATCTCAACGTTCAGCTGGTCAAAATAATTCGACCCATGGCTGAGAGGTGTCCTCCTTCCCTCTGTGAGAACTGTATCCTGCTCCAGCAAAACTGTCAACAAAACCTTCCAGAGTGTCTCACATAAAGCTGGTACCTGTTTGTGCTTCTGGGGTATCCAGTGCGTGCCAGTATACCATGATGGAGCCATCTGATTCATACATCTGTAAGGACACACACAGTGACAGTGTTGGAAACACAATTACACGCCTCTCCTTTAACCAGTAGACTGAGAACCAATTCAAATACTTGCATGATCACAGTGAGAATCCCTACGTGGTCAGTTTTCGGTAAAATATTAAAATGCCTACGTGGCAAAGAAGCAGAATGCAAATGGTTAGAAAGGGTTAATTAGTTAGTAACTGATGATACAAAGATTGGTAGGGTGGTAAATAGCGAGGAGGATAGCCTCAGTCTGCAGGACGATATAGATGGGTTGGTCAGATGGGCGGAACAGTGGCAAATGGAATTTAACCCGGAAAAGTGCGAGGTGATGCACTTTGGAGGGACTAACAAGGCAAGGGAATACACAATGAATGGGAGGACCCTAGGCAAGACAGAGGGTCAGAGGGATCTTGGTGTGCAAGTTCACAGATCCCTGAAGGCGGCGGAACAGGTAGATAAGGTGGTAAAGAAGGCATATATGGGATACTTGCCTTTATTAGCCGAGGCATAGAATATAAGAGCAAGGAGGTTATGATGGAGCTGTATAAAACACTGGTTAGGCCACAGCTGGAGTACTGTGTGCAGTTCTGGTCGCCACACTACAGGAAGGATGTGATCGCTTTGGAGAGGGTGCAGAGGAGATTCACCAGGATGTTACCAGGGCTGGAGCGCTTCAGCTATGAAGAGAGACTGGGAAGATTGGGTTTGTTTTCCTTGGAGCAGAGGAGGCTGAGGGGGGACATGATTGAGGTGTACAAAATTATGAGGGGCACAGATAGGATGGATACTAAGGAGCTTTTTCCCTTCGTTGAGGGTTCTATAACAAGGGGACATAGATTCAAGGTAAAAGGCGGGAGGTTTAGAGGGGATTTGAGAAAGAACTTTTTCACCCAGAGGGTGGTTGGAGTCTGGAACTCACTGCCTGAAAGGGTTGTGGAGGCAGGAACCCTCACAACATTCAAGAAGCATTTGGATGAGCACTTGAAATGCCATAGCATACAAGGCTACGGACCAAATGCTGGAATATGGGATTAGAGTAGACAGGGCTGATGGCCGGCGCGGACACGATGGGCCGAAGGGCCTCTATCCGTGCTGTATAACTCTATGACTCTACTCTATGACTCTATGATACAGGTGGCCTGGCCCTCCTGCTCGGCCATATGTTTGCTTAGTCAGCAGGCCTGCATTGTCTTATCAATGATAGGTCTTTGATGTGATTCAAGGACTGGTCTGAATGTCTCCATGTTTATGGCAGATCAATATAGGTAACGAACTTAGCCAAAGTTGAAAGACATTCCAGGTTGGGAGATAAGGAACAGAAGGAACAGGAAAGAACATTCCAGGTTGGAAGGTGAGGAAGTATCCCCTTTGATGTCTAACAGCAGCATGATCAGCACATGGACGATCTATGATTGGCCGGCAATAATGTAACCTCGCATGGCAACCTATGCCCGGCTTAAGATTGGTGTTGACCCTCGTTAAGTATGTTCCAACCCTATTGATTTGTATAAAAACGTGTGGATTTCTGAATGTTTCTTGTTCTTGCTCTGCCAGCATAGAGGGACTCTATCAGGAGTCCAAATCAATGCTGCAGACTAAGAACCCTGCTATTAAAGTTGTGATGAACTTTAAAATGTACTCGACTTCAGTTTTTACTGAACCAGACTGAGGGGAAAGAATCCGGATCGTCAACAGTAGCAGAAAGAAGAATCACTTTGCTGACAGCAGCCTTTTACGCAATCCTTAAGAGTCATTGTCAAGAGGGAGGGAACTAAAATAACAGGGCTAAATTAAGGATGCAAGAAACTTTGCAATCCAGGAAAGGCCTCCTCGCCTGGTCACCAAATTCCTCAGTCCCTCCTCACCATATCACACCCTCTCCCTCTCTCCCATTTAACACATTATAACCCCTCAATTTCTCTCCTGATCACACCCTGTCCCACTGTCCCATTTAACACACACTAGAATCATACAAAGCTTACAGCACGGAAGGAGGCCATTCGACCGGTCGAGTCCGTGCCGGCTCTATGCATGAGCAATCCAGCTAGTCCCACTCCCCCGCCCTATCCCCGTAGCCCTGCAATTTTTTTCCTTTCAGGTACTTATCCAGTTCCCTTTTGAAGGCCACGATTGAATCTGCCTCCACCACCCCCTCAGGCAGTGCATTCCAGATCCTAACCACTCGCTGTGTAAAAAAGTTTTTTCTCATGTCACCTTTGGTTCTTTTGCCAATCACCTTAAATCTATGTCCTCTGATTCTTGACCCTTCTGCCAACGGGAACAGTTTCTCTCTATCTACTCTATCTAGACCCTTCATGATTTCAAACACTCTATGCAAATCTCCTCGCAACTATCTCTGTTCCAAGAAGAACAACCCCAGCTTCTCCAGTCTACCCATATAACTGAAGTCCCTCATCCCTGGAATCATTCTAGTAAATCTCTTCTGCACCCTCTCTAAGGCCTTCACATCTTTCCTAATGTGCAGTGCCCAGAACTGGACACAATACTCCAGTTGTGGTCGAACCAGTGTTTTATAAAGGTTCATCATGACTTCAATACTTTTGTACTCTATGCCTCTATTTATAAAGCCCAGGATCCCGTATGCTTTCTTAATGTACTTAAGTCAGAAACTAGAGTCTTAAACTTAAATAAAGCCAATTACATAGGTACGAGGGGTGAGTTGTCAAAGGTAGATTGCGAAACTAAATTAAAGGATTTGACAGTTGAAAAGCAATGGCAAACATTTAAAGAAATATTAGCATATTCTCAACAAGTATACATTCCATTGAGAAATAAAAACTCCACGGGAAAAGTGATCCACACGTGGCTAACTAAACAAGTTAAGGAGAGTATTAGATTGAAAGAAGAGGCCTATAATGTTGCCAAGAGTGACCGCCAGACAGACAAGGAGGACCAGGCAGGTAGTTCAGGAGTCCCCTGAAGGCATCTCATTCTCTAACCAGTATTCGGTTCTGAATACTGATGGGGGAGGGGGTTCCCCTGGGGAGTGCAGCCAGAGCCAAGACCAGAGCTCCATGGGTGGCTCAGCTGTACAGGGTGGGGGGGGGGGGGGGGGGGGGGGGGAGGTGGGAGGAGACAGGTCAGGAGAGCAATAGTGGTAGGAGATTCCATAGTTAGGGGAGCAGACAGGCGTTTCTGGGATAAACATAGTGAGAGAGGAAGTATTAAGGGGATTAGCATCTTTGAAAGTGGATAATCACCAGGGCCGGATGAAACGTATCCCGTTAAAAGAAGCCAGGGAGGAAATAGCGGAGTCTTTAACAATCATTTTTCAAACTTCACTGGATACAGGCGTAGTGCCGTAGGATTGGAGGACTGCTAACATTGTACCGTTGTTTAAAAAGGGAGTGAAGGATAGACCGAGTAATTACAGGCCAGTCAGCCTAACCTCAGTGGAGGGCAAATTATTGGAATCAATTCTGAGGGACAGGATAAAGCGTCACTTAGAAAGGCACGGACTAATCAAGGACAGTCAGCACGGATTTGTTAAGGGGAGGTCGTGTCTGACTAACTTGATTGAATTTTTCGAGGGGGTGACAAGGAGGATCGATGAGGGTAGCGCAATTGATGTAGTCTACATGGATTTCAGCAAGGCTTTTGGCAAGGTCCCACATGGCAGACTGGTCAAAAAAGTAAAGGCCCATGGAATCCAAGCGAATGTGGTAAATTGGATCCAAAATTGGCTCAGTGGCAGGAAGCAAAGGGAAATGGTCAATGGGTGTTTTTGTGACTGGAAGGCTGTTTCTAGTGGGTGCCGCAGGGCTCGGTACTGGGTCCTTTGCTTTTCGTGGTATACATTAACAATTTAGACTTAAATGTAGGGGGCATGATTAAGAAATCTGCAGATGACACAAAGATAGGCCATGTGGTTGATAGTGAGGAGGAAAGTTGTAGACTGCAGGAAGATATCAATGGACTGGTCAGATGGGCAGAAAAGTGACAAGTGGAGTTCAATCCGGAGAAGTGTGAGGTAATGCATTTGGGGAGAGCAAACAAGGCAAGGGGCAAACAAGGCAAGGGAATACACAATAAATGGGAGGATACTGAGAGGTGTAGAGGAAGTGAGGGACCTTGGAGTGCATGTCCACAGATCCCTGAAGGTAGCAGGACAGGTAGATAAGGTGGTTAAGAAGGCATATGGAATGCTTTCCTTTATTAGCTGAGGCATAGAATATAAAAGCAGGGATGTTATGCTGGAACTGTATAAAACACGAGTTAGGCCAGAGCTCGAGTACTGCATACAGCTCTGGTCACCACATTACAGGAAGGATGTGATTGCACGAGAGAGGGTGCAGAGGAGATTCACGAGGATGTTGCCAGGACTGGAGAATTTTAGCTATGATGACAGATTGGACAGGCTGGGGTTGTTTTCCTTGGAACAGAGGAGGCTGAGGGGTGATTTGATTGAGGTGTATAAAATTATGAGGGGCCTAGATAGAGTGGATAGGAAGGACCTATTTCCCTTAGTGGAGGGGTCAATAACAAGGGGGCATAGATTTAAAGTGATTGGTAGAAGGCTTAGAGCGGAAATTAGGAAATATTTTTGCACCCAGAGGGTGGTGGGGGTCTGGAACTCACTGCCTGAGAGGGTGGTAGAGGCAGAAACCCTCAACTCATTTAAAAAATACCTGGACGTGCACCTGAAGAGCCGTGACCTGCAGGGCTACGGACCAAATGCGGGAAAGTGGGATTAGGCTGGGTGGCTCGTTTCTCAGCCAGCGCGGACACGATGGGCCAAATGGCCTCCTTCTGTGCAGTAAATTTTCTATGATTCTACGAAGAAGAGTAATAAGCTTGGGGATTGGGAGAGTTTTAGAAACCAACAAAGGACAACCAAAAAATTGATAAGAAGGGAGAAAATAGAATCTGAAAGTAAACTAGCAAGAAATATAAAAACGGATTGTAAGAGCTTCTACAAGTATGTAGAAAGGAAGAGAGTAGCAAAAGTAAACGTTGGTCACTTAGAAGCTGAGACAGGAGAAATGATAATGGAGAATCAGGAAATGGCAGATGCGTTAAACAAATATTTTGTATCTGTCTTCACAGTAGAAGACACAAAAAGCATACCAGAAATAGTGGGGAACCAAGGGGTAAATGAGAGTGAGGAACTTAAAATAATTAATATCACTAGAGAAAAAGGATTGGACAAATTAATGGGACTAAAAGCCGACAAATCCCCTAGATCTGATGGCCTACATCCTGGGGTTCTAAAAGAGGTGGCTGCAGAGATAGTGGATGCATGGGTTATAATTTTCCAAAATTCCCTAGATTCTGGAATGGTCCCGGTGGAGGGAAGGAGAGAGAAAACAGGAAATTACAGGCCAGTTAGCCTGACATCAGTCGTCAGGAAAATGCTGGAATCCTTTATTAAGGAAGTGGTAACAGGGCACTTAGAAAACATAATATGATTATGATGTGGAGATGCCGGTGATGGACTGGGGTTGACAATTGTAAACAATTTTACAACACCAAGTTATCGTCCAGCAATTTTATTTTAAATTCACAAGCTTTCGGAGGCTACCTCCTTCCTCAGGTGAACGATGTGGAAATGAAATCCTCGAAATGAAGTCGCATTTATAATTCACAGAACAATGCTTGGTGATTACAGACAGTTTTTTCAACTGCCCGTTGCCAAGGCAATCAGTGTGCAGACAGACAGGTGTTACCTGCCAGGTCTCAGAATATACAAATCACCAAAAAAGACAACAAACAAAAGAAAAGAGATAGAGAGGTAGAAACATAGAAAAGACAGCAACTGACCCGTTATATTAAAAACAGATAACATTTGTTTGCTGGTGGGGTAACGTGTAGCGTGACATGAACCCAAGATCCCGGTTGAGGCCGTCCTCATGGGTGCGGAACTTGGCTATCAATTTCTGCTCGACGATTTTGCGTTGTCGTGTGTCTCGAAGGCCGCCTTGGAGTACGCTTACCCGAAGGTCGGTGGATGAATGTCCATGACTGCTGAAGTGTTCCCCGACTGGGAGGGAACCCTCCTGTTTGGCGATTGTTGCGAGGTGTCCGTTCATCCGTTGTCGCAGTGTCTGCATGGTCTCGCCAATGTACCATGCTCTGGGGCATTCTTTCCTGCAACGTATGAGGTAGACAACGTTGGCCGAGTCACAGGAGTATGAACCATGCACCTGGTGGGTGGTGTCCTCTCGTGTGATGGTGGTATCTGTGTCGATGATCTGGCATGTCTTGCAGAGGTTACCGCGGCAGGGTTGTGTGGTGTCGTGGACGCTGTTCTCTTGAAAGCTAGGTAATTTGCTGCGAACGATGGTCTGTTTGAGGTTGGGTGGCTGTTTAAAGGCGAGTAGTGGAGGTGTGGGGATGGCCATAGCGAGGTGTTTGTCCTCATTGATGACATGTTGAAGGCTGCGGAGAACATGGCGTAGTTTCTCCGCTCCGGGGAAGTACTGGACGACAAAGGGTACTCTGTTGGTTGCGTCCCGTGTTAGTCTCCTGAGGAGGTCTATGCGATTTTTTGCTGTGGCCCGTCGGAACTGTCGATCGATGAGTCGAGCGTCATATCCCGTTCTTACTAGTTGCGTTGTGCTCGGGTGACATTCTGGACTGTCTTCTGAGTGCGCCTGATGAATCTGGCATTGACGCATTTCCTGACAGCTTGGGCATACATGTCAAGCTGAGGGTAGCGACCCTCCGGAGTCCAGTTTGACACTTTCCTCTTCGGTTGCTGTACCGTGGATCCCTCTGTCTGCTGTTCTGGATCATTGATTGTCTCATTGGGTTCGCTGTTGAAATCTTGGGATTTGTGGTAGAATTCCCGGAGCCTCATTCTCCTGGTGAATTCCTCTGTGTCCGCCGCGAGACCGATGCGGTCCATTTTGGTGGTGGGGCAGAAATTGAGCCCTCGGCTGAGAACCTCGATTTCGTCTGGTTGAAGGGTGTGGTCGGACAAATTGATGATAGACTTCCCTGTGGTTGTAACCGTGGTACCGGGGGAGGTACCACGGTTACATAGGTTTCTTCCTCTGGACCCACGGCGAAGAATCACTGAAGAGACTACACAATAACATCAACAAGTTCCATCCCACCATCAAACTCACCATGGACTACTCCTCAGAATCGGTTTCTTTCTTGGACACACAAATCTCCATCAAAGACGGGCACCTCAGCACCTCACTCTACCGCAAGCCCACGGACAACCTCACGATGCTCCACTTTTCCAGCTTCCACCCCAACCACGTCAAAGAGGCCATCCCCTATGGTCAGGCCCTACGAATACACAGGATCTGCTCAGACGAGGAGGAACGCGATGGACACCTACAGACGCTGAAAGACGCCCTCGTACGAACGGTATATGACGCTCGACTTGACGATCGACAGTTCCGACGGGCCACAGCGAAGAATAGCATAGACCTCCTCAGAAGACAAACACGGGACGCAACCAACAGAGTACCCTTCGTCGTCCAGTACTTCCCTGGAGCGGAGAAACTACACCATGTTCTCCGCAGCCTTCAACATGTCATCGATGACGACGAACACCTCGCTAAGGCCATCCCCACACCTCCACTACTCATAGAATCATAGAATCATAGAAGTTACAACATGGAAACAGGCCCTTCGGCCCAACATGTCCATGTCGCCCAGTTTGTACCACTAAGCTAGTCCCAATTGCCTGCACTTGGCCCATATCCCTCGATACCCATCTTCCCCATGTAACTGTCCAAATGCTTTTTAAAAGACAAAATTGTACCCGCCTCTACTACTGCCTCTGGCAGCTCGTTCCAGACACTCACCACCCTTTGAGTGAAAAAATTGCCCCTCTGGATCCTTTTGTATCTCTCCCCTCTCACCTTAAATCTGTGCCCCCTCGTTATAGACTCCCCTACCTTTGGGAAAAGATTTTGACTATCGACCTTATCTATGCCCCTCATTATTTTATAGACTTCTATAAGATCACCCCTTAACCTCCTACTCTCCAGGGAATAAAGTCCCAGTCTGTCTAACCTCTCCCTGTAAGTCAAACCATCAAGTCCCGGTAGCATCCTAGTAAATCTTTTCTGCACTCTTTCTAGTTTAATAATATCCTTTCTATAATAGGGTGACCAGAACTGTACACAGTACTCCAAGTGTGGCCTCACCAATGCCCTGTACAACTTCAACAAGACATCCCAACTCCTGCATTCAATGTTCTGACCAATGAAACCAAGCATGCTGAATGCCTTCTTCACCACCCTATCCACCTGTGACTCCACTTTCAAGGAGCTATGAATCTGTACTCCTAGATCCCTTTGTTCTATAACTCTCCCCAACGCCCTACCATTAACGGAGTAGGTCCTGGCCCGATTCGATCTACCAAAATGCATCACCTCACATTTATCTAAATTAAACTCCATCTGCCATTCATCGGCCCACTGGCCCAATTTATCAAGATCCCGTTGCAATCCTAGATAACCTTCTTCACTGTCCACAATGCCACCAATCTTGGTGTCATCTGCAAACTTACTAACCATGCCTCCTAAATTCTCATCCAAATCATTAATATAAATAACAAATAACAGCGGACCCAGCACCGATCCCTGAGGCACACCGCTGGACACAGGCATCCAGTTTGAAAAACAACCCTCGACAACCACCCTCTGTCTTCTGTCGTCAAGCCAATTTTGTATCCAATTGGCTACCTCACCTTGGATCCCATGAGATTTAACCTTATGTAACAACCTACCATGCGGTACCTTGTCAAATGCTTTGCTGAAGTCCATGTAGACCACGTCTACTGCACAGCCCTCATCTATCTTCTTGGTTACCCCTTCAAAAAACTCAATCAAATTCGTGAGACATGATTTTCCTCTCACAAAACCATGCTGACTGTTCCTAATTAGTCCCTGCCTCTCCAAATGCCTGTAGATTCTGTCCCTCAGAATACCCTCTAACAACTTACCCACTACAGATGTCAGGCTCACTGGTCTGTAGTTCCCAGGCTTTTCCCTGCCGCCCTTCTTAAACAAAGGCACAACATTTGCTACCCTCCAATCTTCAGGCACCTCACCTGTAGCGGTGGATGATTCAAATATCTCTGCTAGGGGACCCGCAATTTCCTCCCTAACCTCCCATAACGTCCTGGGATACATTTCATCAGGTCCCGGAGATTTATCTACCTTGATGCGCGTTAAGACTTCCAGCACCTCCCTCTCTGTAATATGTACACTCCTCAAGACATCACTATTTATTTCCCCAAGTTCCCTAACATCCATGCCTTTCTCAACCGTAAATACCGATGTGAAATATTCATTCAGGATCTCACCCATCTCTTGTGGTTCCGCACATAGATGACCTTGTTGATCCTTAAGAGGCCCTACTCTCTCCCTTGTTACCCTTTTGCCCTTTATGTATTTGTAGAAGCTCTTTGGATTCACCTTTGCCTGATCTGCCAAAGCAATCTCATATCCCCTTTTTGCCCTCCTGATTTCTCTCTTAACTCTACTCCGGCAATCTCTATACTCTTCAAGGGATCCACTTGATCCCAGCTGCCTATGCATGTCATATGCCTCCTTCTTATTTTTGACTAGTGCCTCAATCTCCCGAGTCATCCAAGGTTCCCTACTTCTACCAGCCTTGCCCTTCACTTTATAAGGAATGTGCTTACACTGAACCCTGGTTAACACACTTTTGAAAGCCTCCCACTTACCAGACGTCCCTTTGCCTGCCAACAGACTCTCCCAATCAACTTCTGAAAGTTCCTGTCTAATACCATCAAAATTGGCCTTTCCCCAATTTAGAATTTTAACTTTTGGGCCAGACCTATCCTTCTCCATAGCTATCTTAAAACTAATGGAATTATGATCACTGGTCCCAAAGTGATCCCTCACTAACACTTCTGTCACCTGCCCTTCCTTATTTCCCAAGAGGAGGTCAAGTTTTGCCCCCTCTCTAGTCGGGCCATCCACATACTGAATGAGAAATTCCTCCTGAATACACTCAACAAATTTCTCTCCATCCAAGCCCCTAATGCTATGGCTGTCCCAGTCAATGTTGGGAAAGTTAAAGTCCCCTACTATTACCACCCTATTTTTCTTGCAGCTGTCTGTAATCTCCTTACATATTTGCTCCTCAATTTCCCGTTGACTATTTGGGGGTCTGTAGTACAATCCTATCAAAGTGATCTCTCCCTTCTTATTTTTCAGTTCTACCCATATGGACTCAGTGGGCGAACCCTCGGATATATCCCCTCTCACTACTGCCGTGATGTTCTCCCTAATCAAGAACGCAACTCCCCCTCCTCTCTTACCTCCTGCTCTATCTTTCCTATAGCATCTGTACCCTGGAACATTGAGCTGCCAGTCCTGCCCCTCCCTTAGCCATGTTTCAGTAATAGCTATAACATCCCAGTCCCATGTACCCATCCATGCCCTGAGTTCATCTGCCTTGCCCATCAGACTTCTTGCATTGAAATAAATGCAGTTTAATCTAGTCTTCCCTTGGTCTTTGCCCTGCTTTCTCAGACCATCTGTCCGGTCATGTTCTGTACACTCTCCCTTACTGCCTTTTGTTTCTGTCACCACTTTATTTCCCACTGACTTCCTGCATCGGTTCCCATCCCCCTGCCACATTAGTTTAAACCCTCCCCAACAGCACTAGCAAACACTCCCCCTAGGACATTGGTTCCAGTCCTGCCCAGATGCAGACCGTCCAATTTGTACTGGTCCCACCTCCCCCAGAACCGGTTCCAATGGCCCAGGAATTTGAATCCCTCCCTCTTGCACCATCTCTCAAGCCACGTATTCATCTTAGCTATCCTGTCATTCCTACTCTGGCTAGCCCGTGGCACTGGTAGCAATCCTGAGATTACTACCTTTGAGGTCCTACTCTTTAGTTTAACTCCTAACTCCCTAAATTCAGCTTGTAGGACCTCATCCTGTTTTTTACCTATATCGTTGGTGCCTATATGCACCACGACAACTGGCTGTTCACCCTCCCCCTCCAGAATGTCCTGCAGCCGCTCCGAGACATCCTTGACCCTTGCACCAGGGAGGCAACATACCATCCTGGAGTCTCGGTTGCGTCCGCAGAAACGCCTGTCTATTCCCCTTACAATCGAGTCCCCTATCACTATAGCTCTGCCACTCTTTTTCCTGCCCTCCTGTGCAGCAGAGCCAGCCACGGTGCCATGAACCTGGCCACTGCCACCTTCCCCTGGTGAGCCATCTCCGCCAACAGTATCCAAAACGGTATACCTGTTTTGGAGGGAGATGACCGCAGGGGACCCCTGCACTGCCTTCCTACTCTTCCTCTGTCTGTTGGTCACCCATTCACTATCTCCCTCAGTAATTTTTATCTGCGGTGTGACCAACTCACTGAACGTGCTATCCACGACTTTCTCAGCATCGCGGATGCTCCAAAGTGAGTCCATCCGCAGCTCCAGAGCCGTCAAGCGGTCAAACAATAGCTGCAGCTGGACACACTTCCCGCAGGTGAAGGAATCAGGGATACAGGAAGGATCCCTGAATTCCCACATCCCACAAGAGGAACATGACACGGCGCTGGGATCTCCTGCCATGACTTAACCCTTAAATTAGCTTAAGAACAACTACAGTGTCAAGAGAAAAAAAAAGGAAAGAAAAACTACTTACCACTCCCTTTAAGGAGTTTACTCCTTTAAATTGTTCTCAATTTAGAGAATGTTAACTACACGAGGGACCTTGATTGACTAAAAAATAAACGCTACTTCCTATAAGACCTGCAGACCTTCCCTTTCCTTTTACTTCAGTTACTGTAGATAAGGAGAAATACTCACCTGAACCTACTCACCAATCAGGTGCCTCCCCTGTGTCGCGTCCCGATCTGATTCCTTTAAACAGCCACCCAACCTCAAACAGACCATCGTTCGCAGCAAGTTACCCAGTTTTCAGGAGAACAGCGTCCACGACACCACACAACCCTGCCACGGCAACCTCTGCAAGACATGCCAGATCATCGACACAGATACCACCATCACACGAGAGGACACCACCCACCAGGTACATGGTTCATACTCCTGTGACTCGGCCAACGTTGTTTACCTCATACGTTGCAGGAAAGGATGCCCCGGAGCATGGTACATTGGCGAGACCATGCAGACACTACGACAACGGATGAACGGACACCGCGCAACAATCGCCAGACAGGAGGGTTCCCTCCCAGTCGGGGAACACTTCAGCAGTCAAGGACATTCATCCACCGATCTTCGGGTAAGCGTACTCCAAGGCGGCCTTCGAGACACACGACAACGCAAAATCGTCGAGCAGAAGTTGATAGCCAAGTTCCGCACCCATGAGGACGGCCTCAACCGGGATCTTGGGTTCATGTCACGCTACACGTAACCCCACCAGCAAAAAAGGGAAAAAAATTATGTTTTTTAATATTCTCTCTCTCTCTCTGCCATTTTGGGTTTCTTTCTGCCTGTCTGTGTAATTGACACAATGTATATCCAGTGTACTGGGACGTGCTGTTCTCCGTGACTGGCCTGTTTGAATAACAACACCACCTTTTGATTGGTGTGATGCTGTCCCAGCCTAGTGTAAGATATGCGATTTGAGAACCTTTTCACTCATTCATCTGACGAAGGGGATAATCTCCGAAAGCTTGTGATTTTAAAATAAATTTGTTGGACTATAACCTGGTGTTGTAAGATTCCTTAGAGAGTTGAGAACTAGGGGGTATAGTCGCAGGATAAGGGGTCGGCCATTCAAGACTGAGATGAGAAGGAATTTCTTCACGCAGAGGGTTGTCAATCTTTGGAATTCTCCACCCCAGGGGGCTGTGGATGCTCAGTCATTGAATATATTCAAGGCTGAGACGGATAGATTTTTGGACTCTCGGGGAATCAAGGGATATGGGGATCAGGTGGGAAAGTGGAGTTGAGGTCGAAGATCAACCATGATCTGATTGAATGGCAGAGCAAGCTGGAGGGGCCTTATGGCCTACTCCTGCTCCTATTTCTTACGTTCTTATGACCGCTTTCTCAACCTGCCCTGCCACCTTCAACGATTTGTGCACATATACACCCAGATCTCTCTGTTCCTGTACCCCTTTTAGAATTGTGCCCTTTAGTTTATATTGCCTTTCCTCGTTCTTCCTACCGAAATGTATCACTTTGTATTTTTCTAGGTTAAATTTCATCTGCCACGTGTCCACCCATTCCACCAGCCTGTCTATATCCTCTTGAAGTCTATCACTATCCTCCTCACTGTTCACTACACTTACAAAGCTTTGTGTCATCTGCAAATTTGGAAATTGTGCCCTGTACACCCAGGTCCAAGTCATTAATACATATCAAGAAAAGCAGTGGTCCTAGTACTGACCCCTGGGGAACACCACTGTACACCTCCCTCCACTCAGAAAAACAAACGTTCACCACTACTCTCCGATTCCTATTACTTAGCCAATTTTGTATCCATGCTACTACTGCCCCATTTATTCCATGGGCTTCCATCTTGATGAAAAGCCTATTATGCGGCAGTTTATCAAACACCTTTTGAAAGTCTATATACACCACATCAACCGCATTGCCCTCATCTACCCTCTCTGTTACCTCATCAAAACACTTTAACCCCTCGATCTCTCTCCTGATCACACCCTGTCCCACTGTCCTATTTAAAACACACTATAACCACTCGATCTCTCTCCTGATCACACCCTGTCCCACTGTCCTATTTAAGACACACTATAACCCCTCGATCTCTCTTCTGATCAGTACTGTTCCATTTAACACACACCACCTATTGTCTAACGGATAGTTGTAGATGATGAGATGATTAAAGTACACTGGGGGCTGAATTGGGCCGCGTAGCGCCCGTTGTGTAGGCACTACGTGGACACCAAAGGACCCAAAATGGCGTCTGAGATGTGTACGCACACTTCTGGCGTGACGTGCGCAGGACGCCATATCGTTAAAGGCGTGCGTGCATGCACACTTGACAAACGCCGGCAGCATGTAAAGCAGGGAGATTATGCAGTAGATCAGCGTGCAACGCTGATTTAAAGGGACAGATGCGATTTTGGAACTCAACACTCCAGCCAACGCACTGTCTTAACCTCACACAGCTGAACAGGTCTTAAATGCCTTGGAAGACCCCCCACCAGCGCAATTTAAAGGGATCATGCAGGAGTTACAGGTTAGTTGCTGGATTATTGCTTCTGGCTGCTGATGCATTTGTACCTGTTTTTGGAGGTCTCCTAGACTTGAATACTAGGACTAGGAGACATAGCCTAAAAATTAGAACCAGGACTTGCAGGAGTGAAGTTAGGAATCACTTCTACACGCAAAGGGTGGTAGAAGTTTGGAACTCTCTTCTGCAAACGGCAGTTGATGGTAGCTCAATTGTTAATTTTAAATCTGAGACTGATAGATTTTTGTTAACCAAATGTATTAAGGGATATGGGGCTAAGGCGGCTATATGGAGTTAGATCACAGATCAGCCATGATCTCATTGAATGGCAGAATGGGCTCGAGGGGCTAAATGGCCTACTCCTGTTCCTATGTTGCTATAATAAAGTTTTAATACTCTACAGGGAGTGGGCTGCATAGCTGACAGGCAACAGCAAGGACACTGGCAGAGTTGCAGGGGTGGGACAGGAATGCTGTCATCCTGAGAGATGACAGCAGGTTCATGTTCCATGGAGCCACTGCCACTTGCTGCTTCCTGTTATGCACCACCTTCTCCTGCAAGAAAGGGGGAAGTGTGGAGGTGTGTCGGTGAGTGTCCTGCAAGGACCTGGCATTGACCTCGTCCGCTACTGCCTCCCACTGTCTCGGGGGCATATGTCTGGAGGGCATATTCATGTCGCCAGTTCCAAAAACACACAACTATGCACAGAAAACCTAAACAGGAGCAAAGAAATTTAATTTACTATAACGATTTCATTTACCAGCAGCATCTCCATGGCAACTCAATATATAAGACTATATTCTCCAGGTAGTAAGCTTTACAGTCAGGTTTTCTTTGGTTCCACCCCTGCCCCTGCATTACCTGAATGCCTTTCTGTGACGTCAGCACCAGGAGAACTCGAAAGGGCAACACACACCACGATGCCTGAGGAAAGGCAGAAGGGGAGATGTTTAGCAACAGTATTTAGGTTCACTTTTATATTCTTATAACGTGAATGATGCCACAGCTGGGTAAACGGTGTTAGCTTCGTACATTCCCAGGTACAGCACGGGTTAGATACAGAGTAAAGCTCTCTCTCTCTCTCTACACATCAAACACTCCCAGGTCAGGTACAGCACGGGTTAGATACAGGGTAAAGCTCCCTCTACACTGTCCCATCAAACACTCCCAGGGCAGGTACAGGGTTAGATACAGAGTAAAGCTCCCTCTACACTGTCCCATCAAACACTCCCAGGGCAGATACAGCACGGGTTAGATACAGAGTAAAGTTCTCTCTCTACACTGTCCCATCAAACACTCCCAGGGCAGGTACAGCATGGGTTAGATACAGGGTAAAGCTCCCTCTACACTGTCCCATCAAACACTCCCAGGGCAGATACAGCACGGGTTAGATACAGGGTAAAGTTCTCTCTCTACACTGTCCCATCAAACACTCCCAGGGTAGATACAGCACAGGTTACAAAGAAAACAACCCCAGCCCATCCAATCTTTCCTCATAGCTAAAATTCTCCAGCCCTGGCCAACATCCTCATAAATCTCCTCTGTACCCTCTCTAGTGCAATCACATCTTTCCTGTAATGTGGTGACCAGAACTGTACACAGTACTCAAGCTGTGGCCTAACCAATGTTTTATACAGTTCCAGCATAACCTCCCTGCTCTTATATTCTATGCCTCGACTAATAAAGGAAAGTATCCCGTGTGCCTTTTTAACCACCTTATTTGTCTGTCCTGCTACCTTCAGGGATCTGTGGACATGCACTCCAAGGTCCCTCACTTCCTCTACACCTCTCAGAATTTTCCCATTTATTGTGTACTCTCTTGCCTTGTTTGCTCTCCCCAAATGCATTACCTCACACTTCTATGGACTGAATTCCATTTGCCACTTTTCTGCCCACCTGACCAGTCCATTGATATCTTCCTGCAGTCTACAGCTTTCCTCCTCACTATCAACCACACGGCCAATTTTTGTATCATCTGCAAACATCTTGATCAAGCCCCCCACTTTCAAGTCCAAATCATTAATATATACCACAAAAAGCAAGGGACATATTACGGAGCCTTGCAGAACCCCACTGGAAACAGCCTTCCAGTCGCAAAAACACCCGTCAACCATTACCCTTTGCTTCTTGCCACTGAGCCAATTTTGGATCCAACTAGTCACATTCCCTTGGATCCCATGGGGTTTTACTTTTTAGACCAGTCTGCCATGTGGGACCTTGTCAAAAGCCTTGCTAAAATCCATGTAGATTACTTCAAACGCGTTTCCCTCGACACTCCTTGTTACCTGCCCAGAAAATTCAATCAAGTTAGTCAGACACAACCTCCCCTTAACAAATCCGTGCTGACTGTCCTTGATTAACTCGTGCCTTTCTAAATGACGATTTATACTGTCCCTCAGAATCGATTCCAATAATTTGCCCACCACCGAGGTTAGACTGACTGGCCTGGAATTACTCGGTTTATCCCTTTCTCCCTAATATAGACCAGACCGGTTAAGGACGGCAGGTTCCCTTCCCTAAAGGACATCAGCGAATCAGATGGGTTTTTATGGCAATCTGACAGCTTCATGATCACTTTTCCTGATATCAGCTTTTAATTTCCAGATTTTTTTTTTTTTTTAAACTGAATTCAAATTCTCAAACTGCCATTGTCAGTTCTGGGCACCGCACTTTAGGAAGGATGTGAAGGACCTAGAGAGGGTGCAGAAAAGATTTACTAGAATGGTTCCAGGGATGAGGGACTTCAGTTACATGGATAGACTGGAGAAGTGGGGTTGTTCTCCTTGGAGCAGAGAAGGTTGAGAGGAGATTTGATAGAAGTGTTCAAAATCATGAAGGGTTTAGATAAAGTAAATAAAGAGAAACTGTTCCCATTGGCGGAAGGGTCAAGATCCAGAGGACACAGAGTTAAGGTGATTGGCAAAAGAACCGAAGGCGACAGGAGAAAAAGCTTTACACAGCGAGTGGCTAGGATCTGGAATGCACTGCCTGAGGGAGTGGTGGAGGCAGATTCAATCGTGGCTTTTAAAAAGGAATTGGATAAATACCTAAAGAAAAAAAAATTTGCAGGGCTATGGGGAAAGAGTGGGGGAATGGGACTAACTGGATTGCTCTTACAAAGAGCCGGCACGGGCTTGATGGGCTAAATGGCCTCCTTCTGTACTGTAACCATTCTATGATGGGATTTGAACTCACGTTCTCTGGATTACTACTCCACTAACATAACCACTATACTACCATACCCCTATTCTTACATTCAACCTAACTATATTGTGATTGCTATGTCCCAATTGTTCTCCCAATCTAACATCATTTATTTGCCTCAACATTTCTCAGACCCACAGCAATGCCCCCTTCCTTGTTGGGACTAGAAACATTTGGATATTGCAGCCTCATGGTTATCCCAGAGGTTGCGAAATTTGTAAAACTGATTTCAGTAAATAAAAATAACATGGAAGCATTGGAGAAAGTGCAAAGAAGATTTGCAAGGATGATATCAGAAATGCGAGGTTATAACAATCAGAAAAGACAGAACAGGCTGGGGCTCTTTTCTCTAGAAAAGTGAAGAATGAGAGATGACCTGATAGAGGTCTTTAAAATTATGAAAGGTTTGATAGGATAGACGTAGAGACGATGTTTCCACTTGTGGGGAAGTCCAAAACTAGGGGCCATAAATATAAGATAGTCACTAATAAATCCAATAGGAATTCAGGAGAAACTTCTTTACTCAAAGTGGTTAAAATGTAGAACTCACTACCACAAGGAGTAGTTGAGGCAAATAGCATAGATACATTTAAGGGACAGCTGAATAAACACATGAGGGAGAAAGAAATGGAAGGATATGCTGATAGGGTGAGATGAAGGAGTGAGCTCACACTATCCAGCTCCCCCAGTACAGACCGAGGACCTTCATTTACCCCTTGGCCCAGTCTGTTTTTGAGAGGAGAAAGGACACTGGTTTGTGAGATCTCATTGTCCCCACTAGCAACGTAACCAGACCTCCCTTACCTGCATGATTAAGGAAGTGCCATGTACCATGCCTCCCTCCTTGGACTGCAGCTGCCTGTGTGAGAAGTTCAGTCCGTCGGTCGAGGCGCTCACCATGTTCACCATGCTGCCATGGATGACAGCAAAGTAGGTGAGGTTCTTATCAGTGATAGGCAGGATGCTAAGGTTGTTGTAGAGAGCAGAGGCGCTGCTCTTAATCTGAATGCTCTTCTCCTT
Organism: Heptranchias perlo; assembly: GCF_035084215.1. Lineage (NCBI taxonomy): Eukaryota > Metazoa > Chordata > Chondrichthyes > Hexanchiformes > Hexanchidae > Heptranchias > Heptranchias perlo. The sequence goes on along the minus strand of NW_027139315.1, from coordinate 18,072 downwards.
CTTGTACATCCTGCAAAAAAAAAATCTTCCTTTTGGTAAAATAGGTTCACAGCGCAGAAGGAGGACATTCAGCCCATGAAGTAACGGATGAGGGTAGTGTGGTTGATGTTGTGTATATGGACTTTCAAAAGGCATTTGATAAACTACCACATAATAGACCTGTTAGCAAAATTGAAGCCCATAGGATTAAAGGGGCAGTGTCTGTATGGATACAAAGTTGGCTATGGGACAGAAAGCAGAGAGTAGTGGTGAAGGGTTGTTTTTCAGACTGGAAGGAAGTGTGCAGTGGTGTTTCCCAGGGGTCAATATTAGGACCACTGCTCTTTTTGATATATATTAATGACCTGGACTTGGGTATAGAGGGTATAATTTCAAAGTTTGCAGATGACATGAAACTCGGAAATCTAGTAAACAGTGATGAGGATAGTAACAGATTTCAGGAGGACACAAACAGACTGGTGAAATGGGCAGACACATGGCAGATGAAATTTAACACAGAGAAGTGTGAAGTGATTCATTTTGGTAGGAAGAATGAAGAAAGGCAATATAAACAAAATGATACAATTTTAAAGAGAGTACAGGAACAGAGAGACTGGGGGTGTATGTACACAAATCTTTGAAGGTGGCAGGACAAGTTGAAAGAGCTATCCAATTATTCCCACTCCCCTGCCCTTTCCTCATAGTCCTGCAAGTTTTTTCACTTCAAGTATTTATCTAATTCCCTTTTGAAAGTTATTATTGAATCTGCTTCCTACATCCTTTCAGGCAGCGCATTCCAGATCATAACAACTCGCTGCGTAAAATTTTTATTCCTCATGTCGCCTCTAGTTCTTTTGTCAATTACCTTAAATCCGTGTCCTCTGGTTACCGACCCTTCTACCACTGGAAATAGTTTCACCTTATTTACTACATCAAAACACTTCATGAAGTTGAGAAGGCCGTTAAAAAAGCACAGGGCATCCTTGGCTTTATAAATAGAGGCATAGAGTACTAAAGCAAGGAAGTTATGCTAAACCTTTATAAAACACTGGTTAGGTCTCAGCTGGAGTATTGTATCCAATCCTGGGCACCACACTTTAGGAATGATATCAAGGAGATTTACTCGAATGGTACCAGGGATGAGGGACTTCAGTTACGTGGAGAGACTGGAGAATCTGGGGTCGTTCTCCTTAGAACAGAGAAGGTTGAGGGGAGATTAGATAGAGGTGTTCAAAATCAGGAAGTGTTTTGATGGAGTAAATAAGGTGAAACTATTTCCAGTGGTAGAAGGGTCGGTAACCAGAGGACACAGATTTAAGGTAATTGGCAAAAGAACTAGAGGCGACGTGAGGAATAAAAATTTTACGCAGCGAGTTGTTATGATCTGGAATGCGCTGCCTGAAAGGATGTAGGAAGCAGATTCAATAATAACTTTCAAAAGGGAATTAGATAAATACTTGAAGTGAAAAAACTTGCAGGACTATGAGGAAAGGGCAGGGGAGTGGGAATAATTGGATAGCTCTTTCAAAGAACCGACACAGGTACGATGGGCCGAATGGCCTCCATCTGTGCTGTATCATTCTATGATTCTATGATCATGTCTGTGCCAGCTCTTTGCTAGAAACTAATCCCACTGTCCTGCTCTCTCCCCATAGCCCTGTATCAATCCCCAAACTAATCCCACTGTCCCGCTTTCTCCCCACACCCTGTATCAATCCCCAAACTAATCCCACTGCCTGCATTCTCCCCATAGCCCTGTATCAATCCCAATCTAATCCCACTGTCCCGCTTTCTCCCCACACCCTGTATCTTCCACTGCTTCAAAAATTTATCCAATTTTCCTTTAAAAGATGCAATGGTCTTTGCCTCAACCACTCCCTGTGGTAAACCATTCCATGCTCCAACAACCCGCTGTGTAAAGAAATTTCTCCTAATCTCTCTCCTTATTCTCTTTGTGCCAATTTTAAATTGATGGCTCCTCGTCACTGATTCTCCAACCAGAGGAAACCGTTTTTCCCTATTCCCTATCAAAACTCTACTAAATCCCCTCTTCGCCTTCTCTGTTCCAGCAGAAATAGTCCCAGTATCTCGTGTCTCTTCATAACCGTAGGGACGACCGTTGTGATAAATAACTATCCCTTCTGGTGGTTGGTGGAGAAACACACCCGACTGATTGGGATCCTCAGCCCCACACACTCCGGTTACTATCTACAAATTAGGCACAGTGGGAGAACGGGTGTACAGTAAGTCAATTCTGAACCGACTACAGAGAAAATAACGCAAGTTTGCCACATAAGAGTTGATGTGATCAATATGACATTTATCTGTTGGCCCCAACAGTCCTTTCCTTACCTTCTGGCTTTAACCTGATACAGAACTAGTTTATATCCCTAAGGGGCAAGAGCACTACTTGCCAAAAAAAAACAGCCTTGGACAATAAAAGAGGTAAGGGACAACTTAAAACTAAAAGAAAAAGCATATAAAAATGCAAAAAATAGCACAGATCCTGGTGACTGGGAGAGATACAAAGAACAGCAAAGGATGACAAAACAGATAGCTACAAAAAGGGAGTATGAAAAGAAACTTGCAAGGGATATCAAAATCAACACAAAAAATGTTTACAATTATATTAGGTAAAAGAGGGTGGTCAAGAGCAATGTGGGCCCCTTAAAAACTGATAATGGTGATATTGTAAATGAAAATAAGGAAATGGTGGACGTGTTAAAAAGCAGAACCTCAAAGGTAATAATCTCTGGATTACTACCTGAGCCACACGCAAATTAGGGACAAACAAATTAGATGGTTAAATGCGTGGCTGAAAGAGTGGTGTGGGAAGCAGGGGTTTCAATTCATGGGGCATTGACACCAGTATTGGGGAAGGAGGGAGCTGTTCCATTGGGACGGGTTCCACTTAAACCGGGCTGGGACCAGGGTTCTGGCGAATCGAAAAACTAGAGTGGTATATAGGACTTTAAACTAATAAGGGGGGGGGGTGGGCGGAGGGTTCATGTAAGGGTAAATTTATAGGTCTAAAAAGAAAAGTCAAGCCTGTAGAGCAGAGTAGCGATCTGGGTGAAAACAAGCAGAGTGTCAGGAAGGGACAGAGAGTTGAAGAAAGGTAATGGGGCATTAGTGAATAAGGTCACATCAGGGAAAAATAATAAAAAGTTAAAATTAAAGGCGCTCCATCAGAATGCACGAAGCATTCGTAACAAGATATATAAATTAATGGTACAAATAGGAATAAATGGGTTTGATCTAGTAGCCATTACGGAGACGTGGTTGGGAACTAAATATTCCAGGGTACTTGACTTTGAGAAAAGACAGGAAGAATGGAAAAGGGGGTGGGGCTGATAATAAAGGATGAGATAAAGACAGTGGTGAGAAAGGATCTTAGCTCAGAAAATCAAGATGTAGAATCAGTCTGGGTGGAGCTAAGAAATAACATGGGGCAGAAAACACTGGTGGGAGTAGTTTACAGGCCCCCTGACAGTAATTATAGTGTTGGACAGAGTATAAGTCAGGAAATTAGAGTAACATGTATCAAGGGTAATGCAATAATTACGGGGGACTTTAGTCTTCATATAGACTGGGCAAAGCAAATCGGCAAAAGGAGTTTGGAGGACAAATTAATGGAATGCATTCGAGACAGTTTTCTCGAACAATATGTCTGAAACTAGGGTCTTAAATTTAAATAAAGCCAATTACATAGGTATGAGGGGCAAGTTGGCTCAGGTAAATTGGGAAATTAGATTAAAAGATATGACGGTAGCTAAGAAATGGTAAACATTTTAAAGAAATAATTTATGATTCTCAATGAATATACAGTCACTTGAGCAATAAAAACTCTGAGAAAAATGATCCAACTGTGGCTACCGAGAGAAGTTAAGGATAGTATTAGATTAAATGAAGAAGCTTACAATGTTGCTAAAAAAGAGTAGTAAGCCTGAAGATTGGGAGGGTTTTCAAAACCAGCAAAGGATGACCAATAAATTGATATAAAGAGGGAGAAAATGGAATGAGAGTAAATGAGCAAGAAATGTAAAAACAGATTGTAAGAGCTTCTACAAGTATATAATAAGGAAGAGTGCAGCGAACATAAATGTTGGTCCCTTACAGGCTGAGACAGGAGAAATTATAATGGGGAATAAGGAAATGGCAGAGACATAACAAATATTTTGTATCTGTCTTCACAGTAGAAGACACAAAAAACATACCAGAAATAGTGGGGAACCAAGGGTCTAACAAGAGTGAGGAACTTAAAGTAATTAATATTAGTAAAGAAAAAGTACTGGAGGAATTAATGGGACTAAAAGCCGACAAATCCCCTGGACCTGATGGCCTATATCCTAGAGTTCGAAAAGAGGTGGCTTCAGAGATAGCGGATGCATTGGTTTTGATCTTCCAGAGTTCCCGAGATTCTATAACGGTCCCCGTGGATTGGAAGGAAGAAAATGTCACCCCGCTATTCAAGGAGGGAGAGAGAAAACAGGGAAAGACAGGCCAGTTAGCCTAACATCAGTAGTAGGGAAAATGATAGAATTTATTATTAAGGACGTTGTAACACGGCACTTAGAAAATCATAATATGATTAGGCAAAGTCAAGACGAAAGGGAAATCATGTTTAATAAATTTATTAGAGTGTTTTGAGGATGTAACTAGCAGGGTAGATAAGTGGGAACCAGAGGATGTAATATATTTGGATTTTCAAAAGACATTCAATAAGGTGCCACACAAGAGGTTGTTACACAAGATTAGGGTTCGTGGGATTGGGGGTGATATATTAGCATGGATTGAGGATTGGTTAACGTACAGAAAACGGAGAATAGGAATAAACGGCTCATTTTCGGGTTGGCAGGTTGTAACTAGTGGGGTGTCCCAAGGATCAGAGCTTGGGCCTCAGCTGTTTACAATATATATCAATGACTTAGATGAGGGGACCAAGTATAACGTATCCAAGTTTGCTGAGGATACAAAGCTAGATGGGAAAGGAGAATCATAGAATCATAGAAAATGTACGGCACAGAAGGAGGCCATTCGGCTCATTGTGTCCACATCGGCCAAAAATGAGCCACCCAGCCCAATCCCACTTTCTAGCACTTGGTCCATAGCTCACGACACTTCAGATGCACATCCAGGTACTTTTTAAAATGAGTCGAGGGTTTCTGCCTCTACCACCCTTTCAGGCAGTGAGTTCCAGACCCCCACTACCCTCTGGGTGAAAAAGTTTTTCCTCAGCTTCCCTCTAATCCTTCGACCAATTACTTTAAATCCATGCCCCCTGGTTATTGACCCCTCCGCTAAGGGAAATAGGTCCTTCCTGTCCACTCTATCTAGGCCCCTCATAATTTTGTACACCTCAATTAAATCTCCCCTCAGCCTCCTCTGTTCCAAAGAGAACAACCCCAGCCAATCCAATCTGTCCTCATAGCTAAAATTCTCCAGTCCTAGCAACATCCTCGTAAATCTCCTCTGTACCCTCTCTTGTGCAATTACACCCTTCCTGTAATATGGTGACCAGAACTGTACACAGTACTCAAGCTGTGGTCTAACCAATGTTTTATACAGTTCCAGTATAACCTCCCTGTTCTTATATTCTATGCCTCAGCTAATAAAGGAAAGTATGCCTTCTTAACCACCTTATCTACCTGTCCTGCTACCTTCAGGGATCTGTGGACATCCACCCCAAGGTCCCTCACTTCCTCTACACCTCTCAATATCGTCCCATTTTTTTTCTTTTTATTCGTTCATGGGATGTGGGTGTTGCTGGCGAGGCCAGCATTAATTGCCCATCCCTAATTGCCCTTGAGAAGGAGGTGGTGAGCCACCTTCTTGAACCGCTGCAGTCCATGTGGTGAAGGTTCTCCCACAGTGCTGTTAGGAAGGGAGTTCCAGGATTTTGACCCAGCGATGATGAAGGAACGGCGATATATTTCCAAGTCGGGATGGTGTGTGACTTGGAGGGGAACGTGCAGGTCGTGTTGTTCCTATGTGCCTGCTGCTCTTGTCCTTCTAGGTGGTAAAGGTCGCGGGTTTGGGAGGTGCTGTCGAAGAAGCCTTGGCAAGTTGCTGCAGTGCATCCTGTGGATGGTACACACTGCAGCAACTGTGCGCCAGTGGTGAAGGGAGTGAATATTTAGGGTGGTGGATGGGGTGCCAATCAAGCGGGCTGTTTGTCCTGGATGGTGTCGAGCTTCTTGAGTGTTGTTGGAGCTGCACTCATCCAGGCAAGTGGAGAGTATTCCATCAAACTCCTGACTTGTGCCTTGTAGATGGTGGAAAGGCTATGGGGAGTCAGGAGGTGAGTCACTCGCCGCAGAATACCCAGCCTCTGACCTGCTCTTGTAGCCACAGTATTTATATGGCTGGTCCAGTTCAGTTTCTGGTCAATGGTGACCCCCAGGATGTTGATGGTGGGGGATTCGGCGATGATAATGCCGTTGAGTATCAAGGGGAGGTGGTTAGACTCTCTCTTGTTGGAGATGGTCATTGCCTGGCACTTGTCTAGCACAAATGTTACTTGCCACTCATGAGCCTAAGCCTGGATGTTGTCCAGGTCTTGCTGCATGCGGGCTCGGACTGCTTCATTATTTGAGGGGTTGCGATTTTTTTTTTATATTCGTTCATGGGATGTGGGCGTCACTGGCGAGGCCAGTATTTACTGCCCATCCCTAATTGCCCTTGAGAAGGTGGTGGTGAGCCGCCTTCTTGAACCGCTGCAGTCCGTGTGGTGAAGGTTCTCCCACAGTGCTGTTAGGAAGGGAGTTCCAGGATTTTGACCCAGCGACGATGAAGGAACGGCGATATATTTCCAAGTCGGGATGGTGTGTGACTTGGTGGGGAACGTGCAGGTGGTGTTGTTCCCATGTGCCTGCTGCCCTTGTCCTTCTAGGTGGTAGAGGTCGCGGGTTTGGGAGGTGCTGTCGAAGAAGCCTTGGCGAGTTGCTGCAGTGCATCCTGTGGATGGTACACACTGCAACTACTGTGCGTCGGTGGTGAAGGGAGTGAATGTTTAGGGTGGTGGCTGGGGTGCCAATCAAGCGGGCTGCTTTGTCCTGGATGGTGTCGAGCTTCTTGAGTGTTGTTGCAGCTGCACTCATCCAGGCAAGTGGACAGTATTCCATCACACTCCTGACTTGTGGCTTGTAGATGGTGGAAAGGCTTTGGGGAGTCAGGAGGTGAGTCATTCGCCACAGAATACCCAGACTCTGACCTGCTCTTGTAGCCACAGTATTTATATGGCTGGTCCAGTGGAACTGAACACTGTGCAATCATCAGCGAACATCCCCATTTCTGACCTTATGATGGAGGGAAGGTCATTGATGAAGCAGCTGAAGATGGTTGGGCCTCGGACACTGCCCTGGGGAACTCCTGCAGAAATGTCCTGGGGCTGAGATGATTGGCCTCCAACAACCACTACCATCTTCCTTTGTGCTCGGTATGACTCCAGCCATTGGAGAGTTTTCCCCCTGATTCCCATTGACTTCAATTTTACTAGGGCTCCTTGGTGCCACACTCAGTCAAATGCTGCCTTGATGTCAAGGGCAGTCACTCTCACCTCACCTCTGGAATTCAGCTCTTTTGTCCATATTTGGACCAAGGCTGTAACGAGATCTGGAGCCGACTGGTCCTGGCGGAACCCAAACTGAGCATCGGTGAGCAGGTTCTTGGTGAGTAAGTGCCGCTTGATACCACTGTTGATGACACCTTCCATCACTTTGCTGATGATTGAGAGTAGACTGATGGGGTGGTAATTGGCCGGATTGGATTTGTCCTGCTTTCTATGGGCAATTTTCCACATTGTCAGGTAGATGCCAGTGTTGTCGCTGTACTGGAACAGCTTGGCTAGAGGCGCAGCTAGTTCTGGAGCACAAGTCTTCAGCACTACAGCTGGGATGTTGTCTGGACCCATAGCCTTTGCTGTATCCAGTGCACTCAGCTGTTTTCTATTGTTGTCTACTCCTTTGCCTGGTTTGTCCTTCCCAAATGTATTACCTCACACTTCTCTGGATTGAACTCCATTTGCCACTTTTCTGCTCACCTGACCAGTCCATTGATATCTTCCTGCAGTCAACAGCTTTCCTCCTCACATGCTGAAGAAGGCATTCAGCATGCTTGGTTTCATTGGTCAGAACATTGAATGCAGGAGTTGGGATGTCTTGTTGAAGTTGTACAGGGCATTGGTGAGGCCACACTTGGAGTACTGTGTACAGTTCTGGTCACCCTATTATAGAAAGGATATTATTAAACTAGAAAGAGTGCAGAAAAGATTTACTAGGATGCTACCGGGACTTGATGGTTTGACTTACAGGGAGAGGTTAGACAGACTGGGACTTTTTTCCCTGGAGAGTAGGAGGTTAAGGGGTGATCTTATAGAAGTCTATAAAATAATGAGGGGCATAGATAAGGTCGATAGTCAAAATCTTTTCCCAAAGGTAGGGGAGTCTATAACGAGGGGGCATAGATTTAAGGTGAGAGGGGAGAGATACAAAAGGGGCCAGAGGGGCAATTTTTTCACTCAAAGGGTGGTGAGTGTCTGGAACGAGCTGCCAGAGGCAGCAGTAGAGGCGGGTACAATTTTGTCTTTTAAAAAGCATTTGGACAGTTACATGGGTAAGATGGGTATAGAGGGATATGGGCCAAGTGCAGGCAATTGGGACTAGCTTAGTGGTATAAACTTGGCGACATGGACATGTTGGGCCGAAGGGCCTGTTTCCATGTTGTAACTTCTATGATTCTATCAACCACATGGACAATTTTTGTAACAGTTGCAAACTTCTTAATCACGCCCCCTACATTTAAGTCCAAATCATTAATATATATCACAAAAAGCAAGGAACCTAGTACTGAGCCCCGTGGAACCCCACTGGAAACAGCCTTCCATTCACAAAAACACCCGTCGACCATTACCCTTTGCTTCCACTGAGCCAATTTTGGATCCAACTAGCCACTCTCCCTTGGATCCCGTGAGCTTGTACTTTTTTGACCAGTCTGCCATGTGGGTCCTTATCAAAAGCCTTGCTAAAATCCATGTAGACTACATCAAATGCACTACCCTCATCGGCCCTCCTTCTTACCTCCTCAAAAAATTCAATCAAGTTAGTCAAGATGTGAGGAGGACACAAAGAGGCTGCAAAGGTTTATGGACAGGTTAAATGAGTGGGCGAGAAGGTAGCAGATGGAGTATAATGTGAGGAAATGTGAAATTATTGGTAGGAAGGATGGAGAAACAGACTGATTTTTAGAAGCCATGATGTGGAGATGCCGGTGATGGACTGAGGTGGACAAATGTAAGGAGTTGCACAACACCAGGATATAGTCCAACAGCTTTATTTGAAATCACAAGCTTTCGGAGCTTTGCTCCTCCTCACCTGACGAAGCAGCAAAGCTCCAAAAGCTTGTGATTTCAAATAAAGCTGTTGGACTATAACCTGGTGTTGTGCAACTCCTTACATTTTTCGAAGGTGAGAGACTAAGAAATGTTGGTAGTTAGAGGGATTTGGGTGGCTTTGTACACGAATCACAGAAAGTTAACATGCAGGTACAGCAAGCAATTAGGAAGAAAAAGATATGTTAGCCTTTATTGTGAGGGGGTTGGAGTACAAGAGTAAGGAGATCTTGCTGCAATTATGTAGAGCTCTGGCGAGACCACACCTGGAGTACTGTGTACAGTTTTGGTCTCCTTACCTAAGGAAGGATATACTTGCCTGAGAGGAGGTGCAACAAAGATTCACTGGATTAATTCCTGGGATGAGAGGGTTGTCCTCTGAGGACAGATTGAGTAGAATGGGCCAATACTCTCTGGAGTCTAGAAGAATGAGAAGTAATCGCATTGAAACATATAAAATTCTTAGAGGACTTGACAGGGTAGGTGGTGAGAGGCTGTTTCCCCTGGCTGGAGAGTCGAGAACTAGAGGTCATAGTCTCAAGATAAGGGGTCGGCCATTTAGGATTGAGATGAGGAAACGTTTCTACACTCAGAGGGTTGTGAATCTTTGGAATTCTCTACCCCAGAGTGCTGTGGATGCTCAGTCATTGAATATCTTCAAGGCTGAGATTGATGGCTATTTGGACACTAAGGGAATCAAGGGATATGGGGATCGGGCGGGAAAGTGGAGTTGAGGTTGATAATCAGCTGTGATCTTATTGAATGGCGGAGCAAGCTCGAGAGGCCGTATGGCCTACTCCAGCTCCAATTTCTCATGTTCTTATAATTACTTTGAGTCAGTATTTACAATAGAGGAAGAGGATAGCATGCTGGACACCCCAAGGTAACGAATTTTGAATCTGAGACGGGGACTCACCATAATTAACGTAAGCAAATTAACACTAATGAAGAAAACAATGGTGCTAAAGAGTGACAAATTCCCAAGACCAGATGGTTTCCATCCAAGGAGTTTAAAGGAGGTAGGTGAGAACATTGCAGATGCCCTAACTATAATCTTCCAAAGTTCTCTTGATTCAGGAACCATTCCTTTAGACTGGAAAATTGCATGTCACTCCGCTATTTAAGAAAGGTGAGAGGGGAAACCAGGAAATTATAGACCAGTTAGCCTAATATCTGTTGTCGGGAAATTATTAGAGTCTTTAATTAAGGATAGAGTGATTGAACACATTGAAAATTTTCAGCTGATCAGAGCGAGCCAGCATGGATTTGTAAAGGGTAGGTCATGCCTGATGAACCTGATTGAATTTTTTGAAGAGGTGACTAAAGTAGTGGACAGGGGAATGTCTATGGATGTTATTTATATGGACTTCCACAAGGCATTCAATAAAGTCCCTCATAAGAGATTGTTAGCTAAAGTTAAAGCCCATGGAATTGAGGACAAATTATTGACCTGGTTAGGGAATTGGCTGAGCAGCAGGAGACAGAGAGTAGGGAAAATGGGCAGGTACTCAAATTGGCAGGATGTGACTAGTGGTGTCCCATGGGGATCTGTGTTGGGGCCTCAACTATTCACTGTATTTATTAACAACTTAGATGACGGGATAGAGAGCCACATATCCAAGTTTGCCGATGACACAAAAATAGGCAGCATTGTAAGCAGTGGAGATAGGAACAGAGAAACATAGGAACAGGAGTAGGCCATTCAGCCCCTCGTGCCTGCTCCGCCATTTGCTAAAATCATGGCTGATCTGTGATCTAACTCCATATACCTGTCTTTGGCCCAGATCCCTTAATACCTTTGGTTGCCAAAAAGCTATCTATCTCAGATTTAAATTTAGCAATTGAGCTAGTATCAATTGCCGTTTGCGGAAGAGAGTTCCAAACTTCTACCACCCTTTGTGTGTAGAAATGTTTTCTAATCTCGCTCCTGAAAGGTCTGGCTCTAATTTTTAGACTGTGCCCCCTACTCCTAGAATCCCCAACCAGCGGAAATAGTTTCTCTCTATCCACCCTATCTGTTCCCCTTAATATCTTATAAACTTCGATCAGATCACCCCTTAACCTTCTAAACTCTAGAGAATACAACCCCAATTTGTGTAATCTCTCCTCATAAGTCCGGGTATCATTCCAGTAAACCTACGCTGCACTCCCTCCAAGGCCAATATGTCCTTCCGAAGGTGCGGTGCCCAGAACTGCTCACAGTACTCCAGGTGCGGTCTAACCAGGGTTTTGTATAGCTGCAGCATAACTTCTGCCCCCTTGTTCTCTAGTCCTCTAGATATAAAGGCCAGCATTCCAATAGCCTTTTTGATTATTTTCTGCACCTGTGCAGATGGAAGCATAAAATTACAGAGAGATATTAATAGATTAAGAGAATGGGCAAAACAGTGGAAAATGGATTTCAATATAGGCAAGTGTGAGGTCATCCACTTTGGACCTAAAAGGATAGATCAGAGTACTTTCTAAATGGTGAAAAGCTCGAAACAGTGAAGGTCCAAAGAGACTGAGGCGTCCATGTACATAGATCATTAAAATGTCATGGACAGGCACAGAAAATAATCGAAAAGACTAATGGAATGCTGGCCTTTATATCTAGAGGATGAGATACAAGGGGGTAGAAATTATGCTACAGCTATACAAAGCCCTGGTTAGACCACACCTGGAGTATTGTGAGCAACACCTTAGGAAGGATATATTGGCCTTGGAGGGAGTACAGCGTAGATTTACTAGAATGATATCTGGACTCCAAGGGTTAGATTACACAAACTAGGGTTGTATTCCCTAGAATTTTGAAGATTAAGGGGTGATTTGATCGAAGTTTTCAAGATATTAAGGGGAACTGATAGACAGAAACTGTTTCTGCTGGATGGGGAGTCTAGGACGAGGGGCATAGCCTAAAAATTAGAGCCAGGACTTTCAGGAATGAAGTTAGGAAACACTTCTACACGCAAAGGGTGGAAGAAGTTTGGAACTCTTCCGCAAATGGCAGTTGATGCCAGCTCAAGTGTTAACTTTAAATCAGAGATTGGTAGATTTTTGGTAATCAAAGGTATTAAGGGATATGGGGCTACGGCGGATATATGGATTTAGGTCACAGATCAGCCATGATCTCATTGAATGGCGGATCAGGCTCGAGGGACTGAATGGCCTACACATTTTCCAATGTGCCCACGTATATCATAGAATCATAGAAGTTACAACATGGAAACACGCCCTTCGGCCCAACATGTCCATGTCGCCCAGTTTATACCACTAAGCTAGTCCCAATTGCCTGCACTTGGCCCATATCCCTCTATACCCATCTTACCCATGTAACTGTCCAAATGCTTTTTAAAAGACAAAATTGTATCCGCCTCTACTACTGCCTCAGGCAGCTCGTTCCAGACACTCACCACCCTTTGAGTGAAAAAATTGCCCCTCTGGACCCTTTTGTATCTCTCCCCTCTCACCTTAAATCTATGCCCCCTCGTTATAGACTCCCCTACCTTTGGGAAAAGATTTTGACTATCTACCTTATCTATGCCCCTCATTATTTTATAGACTTCTATAAGATCACCCCTAAACCTCCTACTATCCAGGGAAAAAAGTCCCAGTCTATCTAACCTCTCCCTATAAGTCAAACCATCAAGTCCCAGTAGCATCCTACTAAATCTTTTCTGCACTCTTTCTAGTTTAATAATATCCTTTCTATAATAGGGTGACCAGAACTGTACACAGTATTCCAAGTGTGGCCTTACTAATGTCTTGTACAACTTCAACAAGACATCCCAACTCCTGTATTCAATGTTCTGACCAATGAAACCAAGCATGCTGAATGCCTTCTTCACCACCCTATCCACCTGTGACTCCACTTTCAAGGAGCTATGAATCTGTACTCCCAGATCTCTTTGTTCTATAACTCTCCCCAACGCCCTACCATTAATGGAGTAGGTCCTGGCCCGATTCGATCTACCAAAATGCATCACCTCACATTTATCTAAATTAAACTCCATCTGCCATTCATCGGCCCACTGGCCCAATTTATCAAGATCCCGTTGCAATCCTAGATAACCTTCTTCACTGTCCACAATGCCACCAATCTTGGTGTCATCTGTAAACTTACTAACCATGCCTCCTAAATTCTCATCCAAATCATTAATATAAATAACAAATAACAGCGGACCCAGCACCGATCCCTGAGGCACACCGCTGGTCACAGGCCTCCAGTTTGAAAAACAACCCTCTACAACCACCCTCTGTCTTCTGTCGTCAATCCAATTTTGTATCCAATTGGCTACCTCACCTTGGATCCAGTGAGGTTTAACCTTATGTAACAACCTACCATGCGGTACCTTGTCAAAGGCTTTGCTGAAGTCCATGTAGACCACGTCTACTGCACAGCCCTCATCTATCTTCTTGGTTACCCCTTCAAAAAACTCAATCAAATTTGTGAGACAAGATTTTCCTCTCACAAAACCATGCTGACTGTTCCTAATCAGTCCCTGCCTCTCCAAATGCCTGTAGATCCTGTCCCTCAGAATACCCTCTAACAACTTACCCACTACAGATGTCAGGCTCACTGGTCTGTAGTTCCCAGGCTTTTCCCTGCCGCCCTTCTTAAACAAAGGCACAACATTTGCTACCCTCCAATCTTCAGGCACCTCACCTGTAGCGGTGGATGATTCAAATATCTCTGCTAGGGGACCCGCAATTTCCTCCCTAACCTCCCATAACGTCCTGGGATACATTTCATCAGGTCCCGGAGATTTATCTACCTTGATGCGCGTTAAGACTTCCAGCACCTCCCTCTCTGTAATATGTACACTCCTCAAGACATCACTATTTATTTCCCCAAGTTCCCTAACATCCATGCCTTCGCTCACCTCAAGTACATTGGACATTCTTGTAGATGTACACACCCCACACCTCCTGCCCAGTGCACTGGACATTACTAATGATACACATCCCACAATGCACTACAATGATACATGATACAACGATATCTCACAGGGTGGGTCAGTGTCAGTATATCTCAGGGTGGGTCAGTGTCAGTATATCTCAGGGTGGATCACTGTCAGGATATCTCACAGGGTGGATCAGTGTCAGGATATCTCACAGGGTGGATCAGTGTCAGGATATCTCACAGGGTGGATCAGTGTCAGGATATCTCACAGGGTGGATCAGTGTCAGGATACCTCACAGGGTGGATCAGTGTCAGGATACCTCACAGGGTGGATCAGTGTCAGGATACCTCACAGGGTGGATCAGTGTCAGGATACCTCACAGGGTGGATCAGTGTCAGGATACCTCACAGGGTGGATCAGTGTCAGGATACCTCACAGGGTGGATCAGTGTCAGGATACCTCACAGGGTGGATCAGTGTCAGGATACCTCACAGGGTGGATCAGTGTCAGGATACCTCACAGGGTGGATCAGTGTCAGGATACCTCACAGGGTGGATCAGTGTCAGGATATCTCACAGGGTGGATCAGTGTCAGGATATCTCACAGGGTGGATCAGTGTCAGGATATCTCACAGGGTGGGTCAGTGTCAGGATCTCTCACAGGGTGGGTCAGTGTCAGGATCTCTCACAGGGTGGGTCAGTGTCAGGATCTCTCACAGGGTGGGTCAGTGTCAGGATCTCTCACAGGGTGGGTCAGTGTCAGGATCTCTCACAGGGTGGGTCAGTGTCAGGATCTCTCACAGGGTGGGTCAGTGTCAGGATCTCTCACAGGGTGGGTCAGTGTCAGGATCTCTCACAGGGTGGGTCAGTGTCAGGATCTCTCACAGGGTGGGTCAGTGTCAGGATCTCTCACAGGGTGGGTCAGTGTCAGGATCTCTCACAGGGTGGGTCAGTGTCAGGATCTCTCACAGGGTGGGTCAGTGTCAGGATCTCTCACAGGGTGGGTCAGTGTCAGGATCTCTCACAGGGTGGGTCAGTGTCAGGATCTCTCACAGGGTGGGTCAGTGTCAGGATCTCTCACAGGGTGGGTCAGTGTCAGGATCTCTCACAGGGTGGGTCAGTGTCAGGATCTCTCACAGGGTGGGTCAGTGTCAGGATCTCTCACAGGGTGGGTCAGTGTCAGGATCTCTCACAGGGTGGGTCAGTGTCAGGATCTCTCACAGGGTGGGTCAGTGTCAGGATCTCTCACAGGGTGGGTCAGTGTCAGGATCTCTCACAGGGTGGGTCAGTGTCAGGATCTCTCACAGGGTGGGTCAGTGTCAGGATCTCTCACAGGGTGGGTCAGTGTCAGGATCTCTCACAGGGTGGGTCAGTGTCAGGATCTCTCACAGGGTGGGTCAGTGTCAGGATCTCTCACAGGGTGGGTCAGTGTCAGGATCTCTCACAGGGTGGGTCAGTGTCAGGATCTCTCACAGGGTGGGTCAGTGTCAGGATCTCTCACAGGGTGGGTCAGTGTCAGGATCTCTCACAGGGTGGGTCAGTGTCAGGATCTCTCACAGGGTGGGTCAGTGTCAGGATCTCTCACAGGGTGGGTCAGTGTCAGGATCTCTCACAGGGTGGGTCAGTGTCAGGATCTCTCACAGGGTGGGTCAGTGTCAGGATCTCTCACAGGGTGGGTCAGTGTCAGGATCTCTCACAGGGTGGGTCAGTGTCAGGATCTCTCACAGGGTGGGTCAGTGTCAGGATCTCTCACAGGGTGGGTCAGTGTCAGGATCTCTCACAGGGTGGGTCAGTGTCAGGATCTCTCACAGGGTGGGTCAGTGTCAGGATCTCTCACAGGGTGGGTCAGTGTCAGGATCTCTCACAGGGTGGGTCAGTGTCAGGATCTCTCACAGGGTGGGTCAGTGTCAGGATCTCTCACAGGGTGGGTCAGTGTCAGGATCTCTCACAGGGTGGGTCAGTGTCAGGATCTCTCACAGGGTGGGTCAGTGTCAGGATCTCTCACAGGGTGGGTCAGTGTCAGGATCTCTCACAGGGTGGGTCAGTGTCAGGATCTCTCACAGGGTGGGTCAGTGTCAGGATCTCTCACAGGGTGGGTCAGTGTCAGGATCTCTCACAGGGTGGGTCAGTGTCAGGATCTCTCACAGGGTGGGTCAGTGTCAGGATCTCTCACAGGGTGGGTCAGTGTCAGGATCTCTCACAGGGTGGGTCAGTGTCAGGATCTCTCACAGGGTGGGTCAGTGTCAGGATCTCTCACAGGGTGGGTCAGTGTCAGGATCTCTCACAGGGTGGGTCAGTGTCAGGATCTCTCACAGGGTGGGTCAGTGTCAGGATCTCTCACAGGGTGGGTCAGTGTCAGGATCTCTCACAGGGTGGGTCAGTGTCAGGATCTCTCACAGGGTGGGTCAGTGTCAGGATCTCTCACAGGGTGGGTCAGTGTCAGGATCTCTCACAGGGTGGGTCAGTGTCAGGATCTCTCACAGGGTGGGTCAGTGTCAGGATCTCTCACAGGGTGGGTCAGTGTCAGGATCTCTCACAGGGTGGGTCAGTGTCAGGATCTCTCACAGGGTGGGTCAGTGTCAGGATCTCTCACAGGGTGGGTCAGTGTCAGGATCTCTCACAGGGTGGGTCAGTGTCAGGATCTCTCACAGGGTGGGTCAGTGTCAGGATCTCTCACAGGGTGGGTCAGTGTCAGGATCTCTCACAGGGTGGGTCAGTGTCAGGATCTCTCACAGGGTGGGTCAGTGTCAGGATCTCTCACAGGGTGGGTCAGTGTCAGGATCTCTCACAGGGTGGGTCAGTGTCAGGATCTCTCACAGGGTGGGTCAGTGTCAGGATCTCTCACAGGGTGGGTCAGTGTCAGGATCTCTCACAGGGTGGGTCAGTGTCAGGATCTCTCACAGGGTGGGTCAGTGTCAGGATCTCTCACAGGGTGGGTCAGTGTCAGGATCTCTCACAGGGTGGGTCAGTGTCAGGATCTCTCACAGGGTGGGTCAGTGTCAGGATCTCTCACAGGGTGGGTCAGTGTCAGGATCTCTCACAGGGTGGGTCAGTGTCAGGATCTCTCACAGGGTGGGTCAGTGTCAGGATCTCTCACAGGGTGGGTCAGTGTCAGGATCTCTCACAGGGTGGGTCAGTGTCAGGATCTCTCACAGGGTGGGTCAGTGTCAGGATCTCTCACAGGGTGGGTCAGTGTCAGGATCTCTCACAGGGTGGGTCAGTGTCAGGATCTCTCACAGGGTGGGTCAGTGTCAGGATCTCTCACAGGGTGGGTCAGTGTCAGGATCTCTCACAGGGTGGGTCAGTGTCAGGATCTCTCACAGGGTGGGTCAGTGTCAGGATCTCTCACAGGGTGGGTCAGTGTCAGGATCTCTCACAGGGTGGGTCAGTGTCAGGATCTCTCACAGGGTGGGTCAGTGTCAGGATCTCTCACAGGGTGGGTCAGTGTCAGGATCTCTCACAGGGTGGGTCAGTGTCAGGATCTCTCACAGGGTGGGTCAGTGTCAGGATCTCTCACAGGGTGGGTCAGTGTCAGGATCTCCCACAGGGTGGGTCAGTGTCAGGATCTCCCACAGGGTGGGTCAGTGTCAGGATCTCCCACAAGGGTGGGTCAGTGTCAGGATCTCCCACAGGGTGGGTCAGTGTCAGGATCTCCCACAGGGTGGGTCAGTGTCAGGATCTCCCACAGGGTGGGGTCAGTGTCAGGATCTCCACAGGGTGGGTCAGTGTCAGATCTCAGGGTGGGTCAGTCTCTGGATTATGTCCCACAGGTGGGTCAGTGTCCCCACAGGGTGGGTCAGTGTCAGGATATCTCAGGGTGGGA